>NW_025423869.1:444124-757557 GCF_020740605.2 Lemur catta | reverse complement strand
ATTTCTGCGAATGGAAGAAGTGTGAGAATTACATTTAGGGTTAGGATAATGGATTAGGATTATGGTTAGGGATAGGGTCTGTGGTTAGTGTTAAGGTTAGGGTTCAGAGTTAGTGTTGGGTATTAGGGTCAGAGGTTAGGTTTATGTTTAGGTGTTAGGGTTAGTGTTATGGCTTGGATTTAGTGGTTAGTTTAAGGCACAGGACCAGTCTAATCTATGGTGAGAGGGGTGTGGAGAGGGTCGCCGTGACACCACACGATTGTACCCTTGCCTTGGGCCCAGACCTACTGTCAAGGCTCAGGTGGAGCCTCATCTCACGATTGGCATGGCTGGATTTTAAGGTTGCTTAACTCTGAGAATTGAAGAAGTGTGAGAATTAGGGTTAGGGTTAAGGTTAGGGATTGGGGTTGGGTTTGAGGTTAGGATTGTTGTTAGGGTTCGGGTTAGGGGTTAGGTTTTGTGTTAGGGTTTAGTGTTAGGGTTAAGGTTAGGGTTAACTGTTAGGGGTAGAGTTTAGGGGTAGGGCTAGGGTTAAGGTTAGGGTTATGGTTTTGTGTTACTGTTAGGGTCATTGCTAGGGTTAGGGTTGTTGTTAGGGTTAAGGATAAAGTTAGTGGTTTCGATAGTGTTAGGGTTAGGGTGGGAGTTTTTAAGTTAGTGTTAGAGTTTAGGTGTTACGGTTATAAATAGGGGTTAGTGTTAGTGTTAAGGGGTATGGTTTGGGCTTAGAGTTAGGGTTACTTTTAGGGTTAGGTTTAAGGTTTGGTGTTAGCATTAGGGTTAGGATTAGGTGGTATCGGTATGATTAGAGTGATGGGTGAGAGCTAGGGTTTAGGGTTAGGGAATGGACACTATCTGCTCTATGGCGGGGAGTCAGGAACTGGGAGAATTTCTGGGTCCCGACTCCATCGTATGGAGGGCAAGGATCCCTGCCTTTCATGTGGAACACAAGGGTGCAGCTTCATTTCACGCTTGGCATGAGGATATTGTAGGCTTGCTTATCTCTGATAATGGAAGAAGTATGAGATTTATATTTAGGGTTAGGGTTAGGAGTTAGGAATTGGGTTAGGAATAGAGTTAGGGGTTAGGGTTAGGGTTAGGAATTAGGATTATTTTTAGGAGTTAGGGTTAGGGTGAGCAATTACCGTTAAGTTTAGTGTTAGGGGTTAGAGTCAGCAGTTTGGTGAGGATTATGCTTAGGGTTAGTGCTTAGGTTTAACGTTTAGGTTTAGGCTCGAGCCCTGTCTACTCTATGAGGGCTCGGGGACAGAGAGCGTCACAGGGATTCCACTCCAGCGTACCCTAGCCATGAGGCCCTGACTGTCACACAGGACAGGGGAGGAGCTTCATCTCACAAATAGCATGGCTGGATTGTAGTCTTGCTTAACTCTGAGAGTGGAAGAAATGTGAGAGGTTCTGTCAAACACAATGAAGAAAGAGTCATTTCATAGGAAGAGGGTAACTCTTAGCCTGAGAGGAGTCATGAACCAGAACCCTTACATTCACGGAGAGAAAGCCACTATAAAGAGGTGGATTGTAGGATTGACCTAATGCCTAGCACAAACCCTAACCCCTAATTTGAACCCTAACCCCAATCCCAACCTAAACCCGGACTCCAACCCCTAACCCTAAACCTAAACCTAACCCCAACCCTAACCCTAACCCCAACCACAACTCTAACCCTAAACCCTAACCCTAACCCCAACCCCCACCCTAATGCTAAACTTAACCTTAAGCCCTAAAACTAATCCTAACTGTAACACTACCTCCTAGCCATAACAGTAACACCTAAACCCTAACCCTAACCCTAAACCATTAACCCTAACCACAACCCTACAAACAACCTTAAGCCTAACCCTAACCCTAACCCCTAGCCATAACACTAACCCCTAACCCTAAACCTAACCCCAACCCTAACCCTCACCCTAACACTAATCCTGACCCTAACATTAACCCTAACCATTAATCCCTAACCTTACCACTAACCCTATTCCCTAACCCCAAACCCCTAAACCTAACCCTAACCCTAATTCTCACACTTCTTCCATTCTAAGAGTTAATCAAGTCTAAAATCCAGCCATACCATACATGAGATGAGCTCCGCCTGAGTCTTCCATGTAGGTCTGGGCCTAATGCAGGGGTAAATTGGGGTGGTGTCGTGGAGATTCTCTCCGTACCACTCTCACCATAGATTAGACAGGTCCTGTGCCCTCAAACCAACCACTAAATCTGAGCCCTAACACTAACCTTAACACCTAACCCTGAACTTAACCCTTGACCCTAACACCCAACACTAACTCTAGACCCTAAACTTAACCCTAACCACAGACCCTATCCCTAACCATAATCCTAACCAGTTACCCTAACTCTAAATGTAATTCTCACACTGATTCCATTCGCAGAAGTAAACAAGCCTACCACCAACACATGCAATGTGTGAGATGACGCTCCTCCCCTTTATCCCACATGAGTGACAGGGTCCCATCAACTGGGTACAACTGAGTGCAGTCCCAGCGATGCTCCCAGTCCCGACCCCGCATAGAGCATATAGGGCCCATGACTTCATCCTAATCCCTCACTCTAACCAGTAACCCTAAGCATAATGCTAAACCTATAAACTAAACCTAACCCTCAGCTTAACCCTAACCTTTCAAACAAACCGTCATCCCTAACCCTAACCCCAACCCCTAACCCCTAACACTGACAAGAACCTGTAACCAAAACCGTAATACATAAACACTAACACTAACCCTAAAACGCTATCCCTAACACTTACCCTAACCACATCCCTAACCCTAACCCTACCCCTTACAGTGAACCTAGCCCTAACCCTAACCGAACAATGACCCTCACCCTAACCCCTAACCCTAAACCCTAGCACTAACACTGTTAGCCCCTAACCCTAATGATATTCCTAACCCTAACCCTTTACCCTAAACCTAAACCCTAACCCTAATCCTAACCCAAAATATAATTCTCACACTTCTTCCATTCTAGGACTTAAGCAAGCTTGCAATCTAGCCATGCCATGTGTGAGATGAGGCTCTGCCTTAGTCCTGCGTGACGATCAGAGTCCAAGACCCATGGTATGATGGAGGGGGGACGCACCCACGCTCCACAACCGCAGTGCCCCATAGAGTAGACAGGGTCTGTGCACTGACACTAATCATTAAACCTAAGCTAACACTAACACGAATCCCTAGCCCTAACAGTAACCCATGAACCTAAATCCTAACAGTAACCCTAATCCCTAATCCTAAACATAACCCCTCACACTAAACCTAAACCTAACTACTAAACATAATTCTAATCCTTGACTGTAACTGTAACCTTAATCCTAATTCTAACCTCTAACCATAATCCCTAAACCTAATCCTAGTTCTGAACTCCTAACCCTAACCTTAATCCTTACCTTTTACCCTAACCCCAATGTAACTCTCAAACTTCTTCAATATTAAAAGTTAAGGAAGCCTACAATCCACCCATGCCATGTGTGAGATGAAGCTCTGACCCTGTAGCCTACATGAAAGGCAGGGGCCCATGCCCTGTGTACAATGGAGTGGGGCCCAGGCTATCTTCCCAGTTGCCCACCACTGATAGATCAGATAGGGCCCATGTCCTAACCTGAATCCATAACCCTAAACCCTGACCCTAACCCTAAACATAACACCTAACCATAACCCTAATGCTAACACTAACACCTAATGCTACTCCTAACCCCTGACCCTAACCCAAACCCGAAGCCCTAACCCTAACCCTACCCCTAACCTTAACACTAACCCTAACCCTAAATCTAATTCTCACACTTCTTCCATTCTCAGAGTTAGACAAGCCTGCAATGTAGCCATGCCATGCATGAGACTAGGATCCGCCTGAGTGCTGCATGACAGTCAGGGTCTTAGGTACACTGTAGGATTGAGTGGTGTCACAGCGACCCTGCCCGCCCCCCTCGCACCATAGATAGACAGGTCCTGTGCCCTTAAACTAACCACTAAATCTAAGCCCTAACATAAACCCTAACACCTAACCGTAAACCTAACCCCTATGCCTAACGCCCAACACTAAGTCTAAACCCTACCTTAACATGAACCCTTAATCCTAACCCTAACACCTAAACCTACTCCTAATCCCTAACCCTAACCATATTCTTAATCCCTTACACTTATCCTAAACGTAATTCTCACACTTCTTCCATTCGCAGAGATAAGCAAGCCTACAACCAACCCGAGCCATGCGTGAGATGAGCTCCACCCCAGTATCCCAAGTGAGAGGCAGGGTCCCACGCCCTGGGTACAACGGAGTTGGGTCCCGGTGATGCTCCCTGTTCCCAACCCAGCATACAGCAGATAGGGCCCATGCGTTAACCCTAATCCCTAAGCTTAACCGCTACCACTAACCCTAACCATAATATCTAAACCTAACCCTACTGCTAACACTAACCCTAACCCTAACACTAAACCAAACCTCTAATCTCTTACTCTAACCCTAACCTGTAACCATAACCATAGTACCTAAACCATAACACTAACTGTAAAACACTAACCATAACCCTAACCCTAATGACAACCCTAAGCCTAACACTACCACTTACAACGTCTCTAGCCCTAACCCTAACCAAACAGTCGCCCTAACCCTAACACTAACCCCTAACACTAAGCCCTCACCCTAACACTGTTAATCCCTAACCCTAACCATAATCCTAACCCTAAATCTAATTCTCAGACTTCTTCCATTCTCAGAGTTAAGCAAGCCTACAATCCTCCCATGTCATCCATAAATGGAGGCTCTGCCACTGTGTCCTGCATAAAACCCACGAGCCCATATCCAGTGTATGATAGAGTACGTTGCTGACGACAATCCCAGCCCCCCAACTCACCACCCTAGTTCAGCTAGGGCTCATGCCCTAAGTATAAACACTACCCCTAACCCATAACCCTACCCCTAAACATAAACCTAACCCTAACCCTTAACCATAAATCTAACCTCTTACACTAACCCTGAACCCTGATATTAACCCTAACTGCTAAGCCTAACCATAATGGTTAACTCTAACACTAATCCTAACCTTAAACCTTAAACCTAACCCTAAAACTAAAGCACAAACCCTAACCCTAACCCTTAACCCTAAACCTAACCCTAACCATTAACCCTAAACTTAACCCTCAAACCTAACCTTAACACAAACTCTTAACACTAATACTAACCCTTAACCCTAACCCCAACCTTAACCCTTAATCCTAATCCTAACCCTTAACCCTAACCCCTAATCTTAACGCTTATCCCAACCCTAACCGTTAACACTGACACTAACCGTTAACCCTGACCTTAACCCTAAACCTTAACGCTAACACTTAACTGTAACCCTAACTCTTAACCCTAATCCTAACCCTTACACCTGACCGTAACCCGAACCCCTAGTCCTAACCCAAACACTAACCGCTAACCCTAAACCTAACCCCTAACCCAAATACTAACCCTAACCCTTAACTCCTAACCCCTAACCCTAACCATAACACTGTTTCTCAAACTTCTTCCATTCTCAGAGTTAAGCAAGCCTACAATCCAGCCATGCCATGCATGAAGATGAGGCTCCGCCTGAGTGCTGCATGACAGTCAGGGCCCTAGGCCCAGTGTACGATGCAGTGGTTTCGCAGCGACCCTGCCCGACCCTTCTCACTAGAGTAGACAGGTCCTGTGCCCTTAAACTATCCTCTAAATCTAAGCCCTAACACTAACCCTAACACCTAACCCTAAACCTAACCCCAGACCATAAACCCCAACCCTAACTCTAAACCCTAACTTTAACCCTAACCCCTAACTCTAACATTAACCCTTAAACCTAGTCCTAATCCCTAACCCTAACGGTAATCCTAACCCCTTATCCTTATCCTAAATGTAATTGTCACACTTCCATTCACAGAGATAAGGAATCCTACAACCAACCCAAGCCATGCGTGAGATGAGGCTCCGCCCCAGTATCCCAAGTTAGAGGCAGGGTCCCATGCCCTGGGTACAATGGAGTGGGGTCCCGGTGATGCTCCCTGTTCCCAACCCGGCATAGAGCAGATAGGACCCATGCATTAACCCTAATCCCCAATATTAACCGCTACCCCTAACCCTAACCTTAACACCTAAGTCTAACCCTATTGCTAACCCTAACCCTAACCCTAACCCTAATGCTAAACCCAACCTCTAACCCCTAAATCTAACCCTAACTCATAAGCATAACAGTAGTACCTAAACCACAACACTAACTGTAAAACATTAACCTTAACCCTAATGACAGCCCTAAGCCTAACACTACCACTTACAACATCTGAATCCCTAACCCTAACCAAACAAGCACCCTAACCATAACCCTAACCACTAACCTTAAGCCCTCACCCTAAAACTAACGTTAATCCCTAATCCTAACCATAATCCTAACCCTACATCTAATTCTCAGACTTCTTGCTTTCTCAGAGTTAAGAATGCTTACAACCCTCACATGCCATGCATGAAAGGAGGCTCTGTCACTGTGTCCTGCAGGAAACCCAGGGACTCATACCCAGGGTATGATAGAGTGGGTTCCTGGTGACAATCCCAGCACCCTAACCACCCCCAGTGCAGACAGAGCCCATGCCCTAAGTATAATCACTACCCCTAACCCATATCCTAACCCTAAATATAACACCTAATCGAACCCTATTGGTAACCTTAACACGTAAATCTAACAATCACACTAACTTTAACCCCTTAACCTAACCGTAATGCATAACAATTACATTGACAACAACGCCTATTCAATGATTCTAACCCTAACTCCAAGTTATAACCGTAACAACTAATCCCTAAACCTTACCCTAAAGCCTAGACCTAACCTTAACCCTAACCTTAACCTTAACCTCTTACCCTAACACTAACCGTGAACCCTGATTCTAACCTTAACCACTAAGCCTAACCATAACACTTAACTCTAACACTAAGCATAACCTGAAACCCTAAAGCTAACCCTAAAACTAAACCACAAACCCTAACCCTAACCCTAACTCTTAAACCTAAAGCTAACCATAGCCAATAACCCTAACCCTTAACCCTTAACCCTAACCATAACACAAACCCTTAACCCTAATACTAACCCTTAACCCTAATCCTAACCTTAACCTTTAACCCTAATTCTAACCCTCAACCCTAACCACTAAAACTAACACTAACACTTACCCCCTGACACTAACCCTAAACCTTAACCCTAACCTGAACAATTAACTGTAACAACCACACTAACTCTTAACCCTAATCCTAACTCTAACACCTAACCCTAACATTAACCCCTAGTCCTAATCCTAACACTAACCGAGAACCCTAAACCTAACCCTAAGCCATAACCCTAACCTTAACACCTAAACCCTAATGCTCACACTAACCCTAACTCGTAACCCCAAACCCCTAACCCTAACCTTAACACTTATCCCTAAGACTAACCGATAAACCTCACTCTAACCCTTAACCCTAACCATAACCCAAACCATTATACCTAACCCTGTCCCTTAACCCAAACCCCTAACCCTACACCCAACCATGAACCCTAAACTTAATCCTAATATCTACCATAAAAATAACCTTTAATACCAAACCTAAGGCTAACCCGAAACCTTAACACTAACCCTAAACCCCAAACCTAACCCTTAACCCTAGTCCTAACCGTTAACCCTCACCATAAGCCTTAATCCTAACCCTAATCCTAACCCTAACAATTAACCCTAAACCTAAACGTAACCTCTAACCTTAACACTAAAACTCACCCTTAACTCTAAGCCTAACCATAAACTTTAACCCTAACACTAAACTTTAAACCTAACACCAAAACTAACCCTTAACTGGAATATTAACCGTTAACCCTAACCCTAACACTTAACCCGAACACTAACCCCTAAACCTGAACCCTACCCTAACCCTAACCTGTAAACCTAACACATAACCACTAAACCTAACACTAACCCCAAAGCTTAACCCCTAACACTTAACCCTAACAAAAACCCTAACCCATAACCTGAAACCCATAAATCTAAAACTTAACCCTAAGACTAACTGTTAATCCTAACATTTGACCCTAAACTTAACCATAACTGTTAACGCTAACCCTAACCCTAATCAAAAACCTTAACCCTAAACCTAACCCTAACTGTTAACCCTAACCCTAACCCTTAACCCTAGCCCTAACCTTGATCTTTAACCCTAATACTAATGCTTAACCCTAACACTAACCCTAACCCTTAACCCTAATCCTAACCCTTAACCCTAAAAACTAACCCAGACCCAAACTCTTAACCCAAACCCTAACTGTTAACACCCTAACCCTTAACCCTAACCCTATGCATAACACTTAACACTAAAACTAACCATAACCGTTAACTTTAATCCTAACCTTTAAACTTAACTTTAACCCTAACCATTACCTCGTATCCTAACCCTTAAAACTAACCCTAACCCTAACCATAACACCAACCCCCTGATGCTAGACCTAACCCTAACCCTAACACTATCCCCTAAACCTAGCCCCTAACCCCTAATCCTAACACTAACCCCAATCCCTAAGCCCTCTCCCCTAACCCTAACACTAACCCTAACCCCTAACCCCAAAACCCCTAACCATAACCCTAACCCTAATTCTCATACTTCTTCCATTCACAGAGTTAAGCAAGCCCTGCCATGCATGAGATTAGTTTCTCCCTGAGTCATGCATGAGGGTCAGGGCCAAAGGCTCAGTGTACGATGGTGTGGTGTTGCGGTGATCCTGTCTGCATCCCTGTCACCATAGACTAGACAGGTCCCCTGTTCTTACAGAGGACCACTCTATCTAAGCCCTAACATTAACCCTAACCCCTAACCCTAAACTTAACCCCTGACCCTAACACCCAACACTAACTCTAAACCCTAACCTTAACCCAAACCACAGAACCTATCCCTAACCATAAATTTAACCCGTTACCCTAACCCTAAATGTAATTCTCACACTTCTTCCATTCAGATATAAGCAAGCCTACAACCAACACATGCGATGCGTGAGATGACGCTCTGCTCCTGTGTCACACATGAGAGCCAGGGTCCCATAACCTGGGAACAACGGAGTGGATTACTGGCCATGCTCCCAGTCCCGACCCTGCATAGAGCAGATAGGGCCCATGCCTTAACCCTAATCCCTAACTCTAACCCCTAACTCTAACCCTAAGGCTAAACCTAACCCCTAAACCTAACCCTAAGCTTAACCCTAACCTCTGAAACTAACCCTCATCCCTAACCCTAACCCTAATCCCAACCCCGAAGCCCTAACTCTAACACGAATCCATAACGAAAAGCATAATACCTAACCACTAACACGAATCCTAGAATGCTAACCCTCACCCTAACTGTACCCCTTACAATGAACCTAGCCCTAACCCTAAGCAAACAACGACCCTAACCCTAAACCCTAACCCTAAACCCTAGCCCTAACACTAATGTTAGCCCCAAACCCTAACTATATTCCTAACCCTAACCCTTTACCCTAACACTAAACCTAATCCTAAACACTAACCCTAATCCTAACCCTAAGTCTAATGCTCACACTTCTTCCATTCTAGGAGTTAAGCAAATCTACTATCTAGCCGTGCCATGCATGAGATGAGGCTCTGCCTGAGTCCTGCGTGACAGAGCCTAAAGACCCAGGGTACAATGCAGTGGGGACGCAGCCATGGTCCACACCGCCAGTGCCCCATAGACTAGACAGGGCCCTTGCCCTAACACTGATCAGTAAACGTAAGTCCTAACCCTAACACTAACCCTAACCCCTTGCTCTACTGTAACCCATGAGTCTAACTGCTAACATTAACGCTAATCCCTAACCCTAACCACAACCCCTCACCCTAAACCTAAACCTAACCAGTAAACATAGTCCTAATCCCTAACCATAACAGTAACCCTAACACTAATTCTAACCTCAACCATAACCCATACACCTAATCCTAGTCCCTAACACCTAACCCTAACCTTAATCCTAACCCCTTACCCTAAACCCAAATCTAATTCTCAGACCTCTTCAATTTGAAAAGTTAAAGAAGCCTACAATCCACCCATGCCATGCATGAGATGAGGCTATGCCCCTGTGTCCTACTTGAAAGGCTGAGGCCCATGCCCTGTGTACAATGGAGTGGGGCCCAGGCGATCTTCCCAGTTCCCCACCCCTGATAGATCATACACAGCTCATGTCTTAACCTGAATCTGAAACCCTAATCCCTCACCATAACCCTAAAAATAACACCTAACAATAACCTTAATGCTAACTGTAAAACCTAATGCTAACCCTAACACCTTACCCTAACCCTAACCCAAACCCTAAACCCTAACTCTAACCCTCCCCCTAAACCTAACGCTAACCCTAAACCCTAACCTTAATGCTAAATGTAAGCCCTAACCCTAACACTAACCCAGGCCCCTAACCCCTAAACATATTTCCCACAATTATTCCATTCTCAGAGTTCAGCATGCCTACAATCCAGCCACGCCATGTATGAGATGAGGCTCCGCCTCTGTGCTGCATGACAGTCAGGGCCCAAGGCCCAGGGTACGATGGTGTGGTGTCGTAGTGACCCTGTCCGGACCCCTCTCACCATAGATTATACTGGTCCTGTGCCCTTAAACTAACTGCTAAATCTAAGCTCTAACACTTACCTTAACCCCAAACCCTAAATCTAACCTCTGACACCAACCCCCAACACTAACTCTAAACACTAAACTTAACCTTAAAAGCTAATGCCAACCCTAACGCGTAAACCTAACCCTAACTCTTAATCCTTCACCCTAACACTACACCCTAACCCTAACCAAAACACTTAACACTAATCCTAACCCTAACACTTAACACTAATTCTGACCCTTACCTAATGCCTAGCCCTAAACATAACCCTAAACCTAACCCCTTACACTATCACTAAGCCCTAACCGTAACGTGAACACTTAACCCTAACCCTAATCCTAACTTTAACCCCTAACCCTAACACTAACCCTGAACCCTAAACCTAATCGTAACCCCCTAACCAGAACCATAACACTTAACTCTAAACCTAATGCTAAGCCGAAAACTTAACCCTAAACATAACCCCTAACCCTAATCCTTAACCCAAAAAACCAATAAACCTCACCATAACAATTCATCCTAATCCTAATCCTAACCTTTACCCCTAACCATAACCCCTGACCCCATACACTAACCCTAACACTAACCTCTAAACCTGACCCTAATCCTAACCCCTAACCCTAATCCAAACCCTAAGTTTACCCCTAACCATAACCGCAAGCAGAATCCCTAATCCCTAACCTTAACCCTATCCAAAAACACTAACCCTAACACTAACCTCTAAACCTGACCCTAATCTTAACCCCTAACCCTAAACCTAACCCTAAGTTTACCCCTAACCATAACCGCAAACAGAATCCCTTATCCCTAACACTAACCCTAACAGAAAAACCTAACCCTAAGTTTACCCCTAACCATAACCGCAAACAGAATCCCTTATCCCTAACACTAACCCTAACAGAAACACCTAACCCTAACTCTAACCACAAACCCTAATGAAAGCCCTAAATCTAACCAAAAACCTTAACCCTAACCCCTAACTGTAACCCTAAACCTAATCCCTAAACCTAACCCTAAGCCTAACACTAAAGCCTAAACCTAACTCTAACCTTAACCCTAACCCTAATCCCTAACACCAAACCATAACCCCTAACACCTAACACTAACCCTAACCCCAAACATAATCCTAACTGTAACCCTAAACCTAACCCTAACCATAACCCTAAACCTAACCCCAAATGCTAACTGTAACACTAACCATTACCCCAAACCCTATGCCGAATGCTAACCCTAACCCTGACCCCTAACCATAAACCTAACGATAACTGTAACACTAACCAAAACCCCTAACCATAACCCTAACCATAACCCGAATCCCTAACCCTAATTCTAACCCGAAGCTTAAACCTAAACCGAACTCTAACCCTTAACTCTAACCCTAACCCTATGACTAATCTTAACCCTAACCCTAACCCCAAACCCTCACCCTCATCCAAACACTAGCCCCTAACCCTAACCCTAACCCCAACCCTTAAACGTAATCTTAACCAAAACCCTAACCTTAACCCCTAACCTTCACACTAACCTCTAGCCCTAAACCTTACCCTGTCACTTACCCCTAAACCTAACACTAAGCCACTAACCCTAACACTAACCCCAAACTCTAACCCTAACCCCTAACCTTAACACAAACCCTAAACCCTAACACCAAACCTCAAACCCTAACCCTATCAGTTAACCCTAAGAATAACTGTTAAACTTTACCCTAACACTAACACTAACCCTAACCCCTCACCCTAACCCAAATTCTAACCCTAACCCCAAACCTAAACTTGACCCTATCCTCTAAACCTACCACTTACCCCTAATCCTATCCCTAACCCTAACGCTAGCCCAAAGCATAAACCCTAACCCTAAACCATAACCCTATCCCTAACGCTAACCCTTACGCCTATCCCTAATGCCTAACCCTAATTCTAACCAAAGACCTTAAAGGTTATCCTAACCATAACACCTAACCCTCACTCTAACCGTAACCCATAAACCTAACCCTTATCCTACCCTTACGTGTAACCATAACTCTAACCCTAGCCCTAGACCTAGACCTAACAATAGTGCTAGACCTAGCTCTAGACCTAACCATAGCCCTTGCCCTAGCTCTAGCCCTAGCCCTAACCCTAGCCCTAGCCCTAACACTAACATTAACAAAAAACCTAACCCCAACCCTAACAACCCTAATCCCTAATACTAACCTTAACATTAACCCAAACCATTACCCTAACCCTAAAAGCCCTAACCCCTAGCCATAATCCTAATGCTAACCCTAATCCTAACCTTAACGCCTAACCCTAATCCTAATACTAACCCTAACGCTATACAGAAAACTAGCCCTAACCCCTAACCCTAATCCCTAATTCTAACCCTAACAGTAACCCTAGCTCTTACCCAAACCATAAACATAACCCTAAACTCTAACCCTAATCCGAAACCCTAACACTAACCCTAACCCTAAACATAACAACTAACACTAACCCTTACTTTAACTCTAACCCCTAAACCTAACCCTAACCCTAACCTCTATCCCTAACTCTAACACTAACCCTAATGCCTAACCCTAAACCTAACCCCAGCCCTTACTGAAACCCTAGCTCTAACCCTAACCCACAAACCTAAACCCAACTGTAACCGTAAGCCTAATCCTAATGCCAAACCTACCTATAACCCTAACCCAAACCCTAACAACTCTAACCACTAATGCCTATCCCTAACCCTAACCCGAACACTATCCCCTAAGCCTAACCCTAAACCTAACACCTATTTCTAACCCTATTTCTAATACTAACCCTAACCCTAAACCTAACGCTTACCCTTAACATTAACCCAAACTCATAACTCTAATCGTAACCCTAACATTAACCCCTAACCCTAAACCTAACCGTATCCCTTACCCCTAAACCTAAAACTAAACGCCTAACCCTAATACTAACGCCAAAGCCTAACCCCTAACCCCTAACCTTAACACTATCCCTAACCCCAAATCCCAAACCGCTAATCCTAAACCTAACAGTTAACACTAAGACTAACCGTTAAACCTTACCCTAACCCTTAACCCTAAATGCTACCCTAACCATTAACCCTAAAGCTAACACTTAACACTAACCCGAACCATAACGATAACCCTAAACTTAACCCTAACACCTAACCCTAAACCTAAACATAACCTTATCCCTAACCACAAACCTAACGAGAACACTAACCCAAACCCTAACTCCTAACCCTAACACTAACTCTAACACCCTAACACTAACCTTAACTCTAATCCCTAACCCTAACCTTAGCCCTAAACCTAACACAACCCTAACACTAACCCTAACCCTAACCCTAAACTAACCCTATCATAACTCTAATCCCTAACCCTAATCATAACCGTAAACCTAAGCCTAAGCCAAACCCTAACACTAACCCTAACCGTAACCCTAAACCTAAACCCTAACACTAACCCTAACCTTAACACTAACCCTAACACTAAGTCTTAACCCTAAACCTAACACTACCCGTAACCCTAAACCCTAACCGTAACCCTAACCCTAAAAGTAACCCTTAACTCTAAACCTAACCATCTTACACTAACCCTAACGCTAAACCCTAACCATAAACCTAAAACTAACCCTAACCATAACCTTAACCCTAACACTAACACTAGCCCCTAACAGTAACCTGAACTCTGAACCTAACCTTTAAACATAAACTTAACCACAAACCTAACCCCTAACCCTAACACTAACCCCTAACCCTAAACCTAATCCTATCCCTTACCCCTAAACCTAACACTAACTGCTAACCCTAACCTTAAACCTAACACCTATCCCTAAAACTACTTCTAACATTAACTCCAAACCTAAACCTAACCCTAACCCTTAAATTAACCCTAACCCATAACCCTAACCCTATCACTAACCCGTAACCCTAAACCTAATCCAATCCCTTACCACTAAACCTAAAACTAAACCCCTAACCCTAATGATAACCCCAACTGTAACCCCTAATCCCTAACCTTAACACTATCCCTAACCCAGAACCCCAAACTGCTAACCCTAACACTAACAGATAACCCTAAGACTAACCATTAAACATTACCCTATTGGTAAACCGTAAATGCTACCATGACCATTACACCTAAACCTAATAATTAACACTAACCCTAACCCTAACACTAAACCGAACCCTAACACCTAACACTAACCCTAAACCTAACCCTATCTCTAACTACAAGCATAACTAGAACACTAATCCTAATCCAAACTCCAACCCTAACCCCAACCTTAACCCACTAACACTAACCCTAACCCTAATCTTTACTGCTAATCCTAAACCTAACACAACTCTAACACTAACACTAAACCTAACCTAACCTTATCATAACCCTAAACGCTAACCTTAACAGTAACCCTAACCCTAAACCCTAACACCAACCATAATCTGAACCCTAACCCTAACCCTAAACGTCAGCCTAAGCCTAAACCTAACACTAACCCTAAACCCTAACCATAATGCTAACCCTGACACAAAACCCTAAACCTGAACCTAACCTAACCCTAACCCTAAACACTAACCGCAAGCCTAACTTTAAAAGTAACCCTTAACTCTAAACCTACCCCCCTAACAGTAACCCTAACCCTCACCTCTAACCCTAACCCTAACACAACCCTAACCCTAACCATAACCTTAACACTAACCCCTAACCCTAAACCTAAACCCTAACCCTAACCCTAAACCCTAACCCATAAACCTAACCCTAAGCCTAAACCCTAACCCTCACCCTAACCCTAATTCTAAACCCAGACCCTAACCCTAAACCAAACCATAACCCTAACCCTAACCCCTAATGGCTAACCCTAACCCTAACACTAACCTCTAAACCCTAACCCTAAATGTAACACGAACACTAACTCCTAACCCTTACCCTAACCCTAACCCCTAACCCTAACCCCAACCCTAACCCCTATACCTAATCCTTACTGTAACCCTAACCACTAACCCTAACCCTATCACCTAACCCTAACCCTAACCCTAGCCCTAACCCCTAACCCTAACCCTAACACTAGACCTAACATTAACCCTCACATTAACCCTAGTCCTAGCCCAAAACCTAACTCTAACCTTAGCCCTAAACCTAGCCCTAATTCTAACATTATCCATAAGCCTAATAACCCTAACCCCTAATACTAACAATGACACTAACCATAACCATTATCCTAATCCTAAAAGCCCTTACCCCTAAACATAACTGTAACACTAACCCTAATGCTAACCCTAACACTAACCCTAACCCCTAACCCTAACCCCTAACCCTAATCTTAATTCTAACCTTAACCCTAAACATAAACCTAGCCCTAACCCTAACCATAACATTTTCCCTAACTCTAACCATAACCCCTAACCCTAACCCTTACCCTAAACCTTACCCCTAACCCTAACACTAACCCCTAACACTAACCATAAATCTAACCCTAACCATAACACTAAACCTAACCCCAAACACTAACCCAAACCCAAACCCGAATCCTAACAACCATAACCCCTAACCCATACCCCTAAACCTAACCCTAACATTAACCACTCACCCTAACCCTCACCCTAGCCCCTAACACTACCCCTAACCTTAGCCCATAACCCTAATTCTAACCCTAACCATAACCCTAAACCTAACCCCAAACCCTAATGCTAACACTAACCATAACTTCAAACACTTACTGGAACCCTAAACCTAACCCTTAAGCTTAATCTTAATCATAACCCTAACACTAACCCATTACCCTAACACTACCCCTAACCCTAAAACTAACCCTATCCCATACCCCTAAACCTAACACTAAACCCATAACCCGGACACTAACCTCAAATCCCTAATCTTAACACAAACCCTATCCACTAACCCCAAACTTCTAACCCTAACCCTAACAGTTAACCCTTAGACTAAACATTAAGCGTTACCCTACCCTAACTCTAAATCTAACCACTAACTCTAACAGTAATTCTAACCCTAACCCTAAACCTAAACCTAACCCTAGCCCCTAACCCTAACTCTAAACCCTAATCCTAACACAACCTAATGCCAGCCCTAACCATAAACCCTAACCCTAACACTAACCTCTAAGCCTAACCATAACCCTAACCACTAAGCCTAAACCTATCCCCTAACCTTAACCCTAACCCCAAAACCTAACATTTACGCTAACCGTGTCTCCTAACCCTAACCCTAACACTATCCCCTGACTGTAATCCTACCCCTAACCTGTAACCCTAAACTTAAACCAAGTCCTAACTCTACCCCTATTTCTAAACCTAGCCCTAGCCCTAGCCTTAACCCAACACGTGACGCTAGCCCTACCACTAGCCCTAGCCCTATTCATAGCCCTAGCCCTGACACTAACACTAACCCTAAACCTAACCCTAGCCCTAGCTCTAGCCCTAAACCTAGCTCTAGCCCAAATCTAGCACTATTCATATCCCTAAACCTAACCCTAACAACGCTAACTTCTTACACTAACCCTAACCCCAACCCTAACCAAAACCCTAACCCTAACAGCTCTAACCACTAACCCTAAAGTTATGCCATCACCCTCAACTTAACACTAACCCCAAACCTTAAAACTAACCCTAAACCTAACCGCTAACACTAACCCGAAAACTTACCCCTAACCCTAACCCTAACCCCTAACACTCACCCTAATTCTAACGCTAAACCTAAACATTAACCTAATGGTAACCCATAACCCTAATCCTAATTCCTAATCCTAACCCTAAACCTAACGCTAATCCTAATCATAACCCTAACTCTAACCCTAATCCTAATCCCTAACCCTAAACCTAAACCTAAGCCTAAATCACAGCCTTAACCCTAACCCTAACTCTAACCCCTAACCCTAACACTAAACCTAAATGTAACGCTCAACCGAAACCCTAAGCCTAACACTAACCCTAAACCTAACCCTAACCCCTAACCGCTAACCATCACACCTAACCCTAACCGTAACACTAACCCCTAACACAAAACCTAACTCTAACCCTAACCCCTAACCCTAACCTGAACCCTAACACTAACACCTATCCCTAACACTTACTGTAAACCTAACCACTAACAATAACCCTAAGCCCTAAACCAAACACTAGCCCTAACCCCTAACTGTAACCCTAGACCTAACTCTAACCCTTACACTAACCCTAGCCCTAGCCCAAACCCAAACCCTGACCATAACCCTAACCCTCACCCAAGCCCTAGCTCTAAACTTAACCCTATCCCTTGCCCTAGCCATAGACCTAGCCCTGACCCAAGCACTAGCCCTAACCCTAACATTATGCCTAAGCCTAACCTTAACCCTAACAACTCTAACCCCTAATACTAACCCTAACACTAACCCTAACCCTAACCCTAACCATAAAAGCCCTAACCTGTAACCCTAATCCTGACCCTACCCTAATCATAAAACCTAACCCTAAACATAAACCTAAACGATAACCATAATCCTAATTCCTACCCTAACCCTAAACATAAACCTAGCCCTAATCCCTAACCCTAAACCTAACCCTAACATTAACTCTAGCCCTAACCCTAATACTAACACTAACCTCTAACCATAACCCTAACCCCCAACACTAACCTTAACCCTAAACATAACCCCTAACCCTAACACTTACCCTAACCCTAACCCCTAATGATAACCCCAACACTTGTCCCTAACATTTACCCGAACCCTAGACCTCACACTTAAACTTAATCTTAACCATAACCCTAACCCTAGCCCCTAAACCTAACAGTAACCCTTAACCCTAAACCTAAGCCTATCCTTTACCCCTAAACCGAACACTAAACCCCTAACCGTAACACTAACCTTAAATACAAACCCCAAACCCCTAACATTAACACAAACCCTATCCCCTAACCCCAAACCTCTAACCCTAACAAAACAGTTTACCCTAAGAATAACTGTTAAACCTTACCCTAACCCTAACTCTTAACCTAACCACTAATCCTAACCCTAATTCTAACCCTAACCTTAAACCTAAACCTAACCCTAACCCCTAACCATAACCATAACCCCTAATCCTAACGCTAACCCTAACGCTAATCCTAACCAGAAACCCTAAAACTAACAATAACCGCTAACCCTAACCCTAACCCTAACACATAACCCTAACAAATAACCTTAACCCTAACCCTAACCTTAACCTTTACCCAAAAACCTAACCCTTACCCTAACTGTGTCCCCTAACACTAAACTTAACCATATCCCCTAACCCTAACCCTAACGCTAACCCCTAATCCTAACCCTAACCGAAGCCCTAACTCAAAATCTAGCTCTAACGCTAGCCATAGCCTTATCCCTAGCCCTAGCCTTAGACTTCACACTAGGCCAAGCCCTAGCCCCAACCCTGCCCTTGCCCTAGCCCTAACCCTAGCCCTAGCCCTAACCCTACCATTATCCCTAAACCTAACCTTAACCTTAACAATCCTAAGCCTTAATACTAGCCATGACACTAACCCTAACCTTTACCTTATCCCTAAAAGCCCTCATCTATAACCCTAACCCTACCCCTCACCCAACACTAACCCTAACCCTAACCCTACCACCTAACACTAACTCTAACCCTAATCACTAACCTTAATCTGAATTCTAACCCTAAACCTAAACATAAACCTAGCTCTAACTCCTAACCTTAATCCTGAACACTAACCCTAACCCTAACCTCAATCCTAACCTTAACCGTAACGTGAAACCTAACCATAAAACCTAGCCCTAACCGTAACCGCTAACCCAAACCTTAACCCTAACACCTAACCCTAACCCTAACATTAACCCTTACCCCAAACTCTAACCCTTACCCTGTGTCCCCTAACATTAACATTAACCCTATCCCCTAACCCTAACCCTAACGCTAACCCCTAATCCTAACCCTTACCTAAGCCCTAACTCTAAATCTAGCTCTAATGCTAGCCGTAGCCCTAGCCCTAGCCCTAGCGCTAGCCCTAGCCCTACACCTCACCCTAGGCCTAGACCTAGCCCTGACACTAACTCTAAGCATAAACCTAAGCATAGCCCTATCCCTAACTCTAGCCCTAACCCAAAACCTAACACTATCCCTAACCTTAACCCTAACCCTAAATCTCTAACCTCTTATACTAACCCTAGCCCTAACCATAACCATAACCCTAACGCTAACAGCCCTAACTGCAAACCCAAAGGCTAACCCCCAACCCTAACCCTAATCCCAAACTCTAAAACTAACCCTAACCTTAACTGCTAACCCTAACGCTAAGACTAAACCTTACCCCTAAACCTAAACCTAACCCTAAACCTAATTCTAACACTAACCCTAAACTTAAAACTAATGCTAACCACTAACCCTAACCCTAACCCCTAATCCTATCCCTAACCTTAACGTTAACCCAAACAGTAACCCTAACCCTAAAACCCTAACACTAACCCTAACCTTAACCCTAACCCTAACAATAAACCCTAAACCTAACCCTAACGCTAATCAGGACCCTAAACCTAACCTTTAACCACAATCTTAACCATAAACCTAACCCTAACCCCTAACACTAACACTAACACTAACACCTAACCCTAAACCTAACACTATCCCTTACCCCTAAATCTAACACTAAACCCCTAACCCTAACACTACCCCAAACACTAACCCCTAACGCATAACATTAACAGTAACACTAACCCCTAACCCCAAACCTCAAATCCTAACCCTAACAGTTAACCCTAAGATTAACTAATAAACCTTACCCTAACCCTGACACTAGGCCTAACCTCTAACCCTAACCTTAATTCTAAACCAAAACTGAAACCTAAACCTAACCCTATCCCCTAACGCTAACCCTAACCCCTATCCCTAATGCTAACCCTACCCATAAAACCTAACCTTAACCCTAAACCCTAGCCCTAACCCTAACCCTAAGCCCAAACACTAACCCTAACCCTAACTCACCCTAATCCATACCCTAGCCCTAACTCTAAGCCTAGCTCTAACCTAGCCCTAGCCCTAAACCTAGATCTAGACCTCACCTTAGCCCTAGCCCTAGGCCTAGCCCTAACCATAGTTCTAGCCCTAGCCCTGGCACTAACCCTAACCCTAAACTTAACCCTAGCCCTAGCCCTAGCCCTAGCCCTTGCCTTATCACTAACCCTAGCCCTACCCTAACACTAACACTATCCCTAACCCTGACCCTAACACTATCAACACTAAGTCCTTACACTAACCCTAACACTAACCATAAACATAACCCTAATCCTAACAGCCATAACCCCTAACCCTAACCAAAAACCCTAACACTAATGCTAAACCTAAGCCTAACCCTAACGCTAACACAAACCCTAAACCTAATTCCTAATCCTAACCATAACTCTAACCCTAACCCCTATCCCTAACCATAACTCTAACACTAGCCCTAAACCTAAACCTAACCCTAACCCCTAACCCTAAACATAACTCCTAATCCTAACCATCAGGCTAAGCCTAAACCTAAATCCTAACCATATCGCTAACCCGAACCCTAATGCCTAACCCTAACCCTAACACTAACTCTAACTCCTAACCCTAACCCTAACCCCCCTAAGCGTAACCCTAACGCCTAACCCAAACCCTAACACTAACCTTAACACCAACCCTATCCCTAACCCTAATCCTAACCTCTAACCCTAAACCTAACACTAACTGTAACCATAAACCTAACCCCAAATCCTAACCCGAAACCTAACAACCCTAACCCCTAACCCTAACCCTAGCCTAACCTGAACACTAACCCCTAACCCTAACCCTAAACCTAACACCTATCCCTAACCCTACCTCTAACCCTAACCCTAAACCTAAACCTAATCCTTACCCTTAACCTTAACCCTAACCCTAAACCTAATACCTAATCCTAAACCTAAATCTTATCCCTTACTCCTAAACCCAAAACTAAATCCCCAACCCTAACACTAACCTCAAACCCTAACCCCTAACCTTAACACTATCTCTTACCCTGAACAACAAAGCACTAACCCTAACCCTAACAGTTAACCCTAAGAGTATAACATTAAACATTACCCTAATGCTAAACCCTAAATGCTATCCTGCCCATTAACCCTAAACCTAACATGTAACACCAACCCTAACCCTAACACTAAACCGAACCCTAACACCTGACACTAACCCTAAACCTAACCAGATCCCTAACCATAACCCTAACAAGAACACTAAACCTAATCCTAAATCCAACCCTAACCCGAACCTTAACCTACTAACACTAACCCTAAACCTAATGCCTAAACCTAACCGTAACCCTAAACCCAATACAACACTAACACTAACCCTAACCCTAACCCTAACCTAACCCTATAACTCTAAAACCTACCCCTAGCCCTAATGCTAACTCCTAAACCCAACCCTAACCCTAACCTTAACCCTAAGCAGATGCCTAAGTCTATCCTTAACACCAACCCTAACTGTAATCCTAACCCTAAACCCTAACACTAACCCTAAACTTAACCCTAAACCTAACACTAAACAGTAAACATAAAATTAACCTAACCCTAACCCTAAACACTAACCATAACTATAACCCTAAAAGTAACCCTTAACTCTGAACCTAACCCCCTAACACTACCCCTAATGCTCACCACTAACCCTAACACAACCTGAAACCTTACAATAACCCTAGCCCTAACGCCTAACACTAACCATAAACCTAAACCCAAACCCTAATCCTAGCCCTAAACCCTAACCATAACCCTACTCCCTAAACCTAACACTAAACCCTAACCCTCACCATAACCCTAACTCTAAACCCTAACCCTAAATTAACAATAATGCTAACAGTAACCCCTACGTCTAACCTTAACCTGCACCCAAGCCCTAACTCTAAACCCTAATCCTAACCCTAAAACTAATCGTAATGCTAACCCTACCCCTATCCCTAACCCTAACCCCTAATCCTAACCCTAACCCTAACCCCTATCCTTAATGTACCCCTAACCACTAACTCTAACCCTATCCCCTAACCCTAACACTAGCCCTAACCCCTAACCCTAACCCTAAATGTACCTCTAACCACTAACCCAAACCCTAACCGCTGACCCTAACCCTAACAATTAGCCCTAACCCTAGCCCTACCCGTAACCCTATCCCTAGAACTAATCTAACCCTCACACTAAACCCTAATCCTAAACCTAACCCTATCCCTTACCCCTAAACCTAATATGAAACCCCTACCCAAACACTAACCCCAAACACCTAACCTTAATAAAAACCCTATCTCATAACCCAAAAACCTCTAACTCTAACCCTAACAGTTAACCCTAAGTCTAACCATTAAATCTTACCCTAACCCTAACCCTAACTCTAACCACTAACCCTAACCCTAATTCTAACACTAACCTTAACCCTAAACCTAACCCTAACCCCTAACCCTAACACTAAATCCAAATCCTAACCCTAACCCAGCCACTAACCCTAACCTTAACCATAACCATGAACCTAACCCCAGAAACCTAACCCTTACCCTAACCGTGGCCCCTAACCCTGACCCTCATCCTAACCCCTACCCTAAACCTAACCCTAACCACTAACTCTAACCATAACTGAAGCCCTAACACTAACCCTAGCTCTAACCCTATCCCTATCCCTAGTACTAGCCCTAGACCTCACCCTGCCCTAACCCTAGCCCTAACCATAGCCCTAGTGGTAGCCCTGACAGTAACCCTAACCCTAAATCTAGCCCCAGAGCTAGCCCTAGCCATAGCCCTAGCACAACCCTAGCCCTAGCCCAAACCCTAACACTATCCTTATCCTTAACCCTAACCCTAAAAACCCTAACTTCTTACACTAACTCGAATCCTAACCATAACCCTAACCCTAACCCTAACCGTAACTCCAAATTCTAAAACTAACCCTAAACCTAACCGCTTACCCAACCCTACTGATAACCCTAACCCTTACCCCTAACATTAACCCTAACTGTAACACCGAACCCTAACACTAATTCTAACCCTAACACTAAACGAAACCTAACGCTAATGCCTAACACGAGTCCTAACCCCTAATCCTAACCCTAACACTAATGCTAACCCTAACCCTAAACCATAACCCTAACCTTAATCGTAAAGCTAACCTCTAACACTAACCCTAATCATATCCCTAACCCCTAGCCTTAAACCTAATGCTAGCACCTAACCCCTAACCCTAACCCTAACCCTAACCTCTAAACCTAACTATAACCATAACCCTGGCCCTTGCCCTAAACTTAACACTAACCCTAGTCGTACCTGTAGCCCTAGCCCGAGCCCTAACCTTAAACTTAAATCTAAACCTAGACCTAACCCTAAACCTAACTCTAAGCCTAGCCCTAAATTTAACCACATTCCTAAACCTAAATCTAGGCCTAGCCATAACCCTAGCCCTAGCCCTAACACTAACTCTATCCCTAACCCTAAACCTAACCGTAGCCATAGCACTAGCAATAATCCTAGCCCTTGCGCTAGCTTTAAACCTAAACCCAAACCAAACACTAACCCTAGCCCTAAACCTAGCCCTAACCCTAGCCCTAGCTCTAGCCCTAGCCCTAACCCTAACCCTAGCCCTAAGCCTAACACTATCCCCTAACCCTAACCCTAACAACCCTAGCTGCTAACACTAAACCTAACGCTAATCCTAACCATAACCCTAACACTAACAGCCCTAACAACTAAATCTAACCCTAAACCTATCCCATAACCCTAACCCTAACCTCAAACCCTAACACTAACAGTAACCCTAACCCCTAACCTTAACTCTAACGTTAACCCTAACCGTAACACCTAACCCTAACACTAATCCTAAACCTAACCCCTAAACCAAATTCTAAATCTAACCCTAAACCTAAACCTATCCCCTAACCATAACCCTAAACCCTAATCCTAACTGTAACCCTAAAACCTAACCCTAACCCTAAACCTAACCTCTAACCTTAATCCTAACCTTAACCCGTAGACCCTAACAATAACCCTAACCCCTCACCCTAACACTAACCCTAAAGCTAAGAATAACCCTAACACTATCCTTAACCCCTAATCCATAACAGTAAACCTAACCCTAACCCTAACCCTAGCCCTAAACCTAGCCCTAGACCTAGCCCCAACACTACCACTAACCCCATCCCTAACCCCAACCCTCACACTAATCCTAAACCTAACCCCTAAACCAAATTCTAATTCTAACCCTAAACCTAACCTCTAACCTTAATCCTAACCCATACACCCTAACCCCTAAACTGTAACACTAACCATAACCCTAACACTAACAGTATCTCTTAACCCTAACCCTAACCCTAAAGCTGAGACTAACCCTAACATTATCTTTAACCCCTAATCCGTAATCCTAACCCTAACCCTAAACCTAGATCTAGACCTAGCCCTAGCCCTTACTCTAACTTTAATTCTAGCCCTAGCCCTAGCACTAACCCTAACCCTAGCCCTAATCCTAGCCCTAGCCCTAACCCTAACTCTAACCCTACCTCTAACCCTAACCCTAACATTGAAACCTAATCCTAACCCTAACCATTAACCCTAATCTTAACCCTTTACCCTAACCCCAACTTCTAACCGTAACACTAACCCCTAACCGTAAACCTAACCCTAACCCTAACTGCTAAATCTAACACTTAACCCCTTAACCCTAAAACTAACCCAAAACTCTAACCTCTCACCGCTACCCTTAACATTAACAGTATCCCCTATCACCAAACCCCTAACCCTAACCCTAACAATTAACCCTAAGCCTAACCATTAAACCTCACCTTAACACTTAAACCTAACACTTAACCCTAAACTTATCCCTAACCCTTAACCCTAACTGTAACCTTAACCCTAACCCTTAACCCTAAACCCTGCCCTAATTGTTAAACCTAACCTTAACCCTTAACCCTAACCCTAACCCTTAACCCTAATACTCACCCTTAACCCTAACCACAAACCCTAACCCTAACGCTTAACCATAAACCTATCCTTAACCGTTAAGCCTAACCCTAACAAAAACACTTAACTGTAATACTAACCCTCAACCATAACCCTAACCTTACCCTTAACCCTAATTCTAAATCTTCACACCTAACCCTAACCGTAAACCTTACCCCTAACTCTAACCAACACTCACTGTAGCCCTTAACACTCACCCTAACCATAACACTTAAACCTAACCCGAATAATTAACCATAACTGTAACTCTAACCCTTAACCCTAATCCTAACCCTTACCCCTAACCCTAACCTAACCCCTAGTCCTAACCCTAACATTAACCCCTACCTAAACCGAACCACAAACCCCTAACCCTAACCATAACACTTAACCCTAAGGCTAATCATTAAACCTTATCCTAACACTTAACCCTAATCCTAACCCTAACCTTAAACATTAAAGCTAACCTTGTCCCTTAACCCTAACCCTAACCCAAACCCCTAACCCTAACCATAAGCCCTAATCATAATCCTATCCATGAACCCTAAACCTAACTCTAACACCTAAACCTACAAATAACCCTTAACCCTAACCCTAATGCTAACCCAAAAAATTATCCCTTACACTAAACTCTAACCCTAACACTTAACCCCAACCCTAACCCTTAATCCTAACCCTAGTCCTAACCCTAACACTTTACCTACCCCTAAATCAAATTCCTAACCTTAACCGTAAACCTTGCCCTTAACCCTAAATTTAACTGTAAACTTTAACCCTAACACTAAACTTTCAGCCTAACGTTAATCCTAACCCTTAAATCTAATCTTAACCCTTAACCCTAACCCTAAACCCTAACACTAACACTAAACACTAAACCTAATCCTAACCCTAACCCTATGCCCTACACTAACACTTAAACCCTAACCCTGACATAAACCCCAAACCTTAACCACTAACCCCTTACCCTAACAATAACCCTAACCCCTAATCCCAAACCCCTAATCCTAACCCTAAATGTTAACACTCACCCTTACCCTTAACGCTAACCCTAACCCTAACACTTAAACCTAAGACTAACTGTTAACCCTAACCCTAACCCTGAAGCCTAACTCTAACACTTAACCCTAATCTTAACCCTAATCGTTAACCCTAACACTAATCCTTAACCCTAAATCTAACCCTAACCATTAACCTTAACCCTAAACCTTAACCCTAACACTAACCCTAACACTAAACCCTAATACTATCCTTTAAACCTAACCCTTTATCCTAATCGTAACCCTTAACCCTAACCACTAACACTAACTCTAACCCTTAACACTTACCCTAACCGTTAACACTCACCCTAAACCTTAATTCTAACCCTAACCCTATCACTTAACCCTAAGCCTTAACCCTAACCCTAACACCTACTGCCTTAACCTAACACTAACCCTAACCCTTAACCTCTAAACCCTAATGCTAACACTAACCCTAACCCCCTAACAGCAAACCCCTAACCGTAACCATAAACCATAATTCTCACACTTCTATTCTCGGAGTTAAGCAAACCTACAATCATTCCATGCCATGCGTGAAAGGAGGCTCTGTCACTGTGTCCTGCATGAAACCCACGGGGCCATATCCAGCGTAGAATAGAGTGGGTTCCTGGCGACAATCCCAGTCCCGTAACCCAACACCCTAGTGCAGTCAGGACCTGTGCCTTAAGCATAAACACTACGCCTAACCCATAACCCTACCCCCAAACCTAACATGTAACCCTAAATCTGTTGCTCACCGTAACTCTTAAACCCTAACTCCAATAACGTAGCTTTTTCTAAACTGTAGTTTGGAAGAAGTTTGAGAGTCATATATAGGAACGATTTCATTCATTCAGAGAAAGCAATTACAGGGAGTTTATTTGTAGGCTTGCTAAGCTCTACTTTGGAGGAAGTCGAGAGTCATATATAGGAATGCTTACATTCACAGAAAGCATCTATGCGGGGGTGATTTCTGAGCTTCCTAAACTCTAGTTTGGAAAAAGGGGAAAGTCATGTATAGGAACGCTTACATTCACTTAGAGGAAGGAAGTATCTGTAGGGATTTGCAGTATTGCTAAAATCTTAGATTGGAAAAATTGCGGGAGTCATATATAGGAATGTTAACATTCACTTAATGAAAGTAACTATCAGGGGGTGGTTTCCAGGTTTGCTATACTCTAGTTTGTAAGAAGTGCGACAGTCTTATATAGGAAGGCTTACATTCACTAAGAGAAAGCAAATATGGGTGGGTGCATTGTAGACATGCTGAACTCTAGTTTCGAAAAATTTTGAGACCCATGTATAGGAAAGCTTACAGTCACGTAGAGAAAGCAACTACCGGGGGTGGAGTGTAGGCTTGCTAAACTCTAGTTTGGAAGAAAGGTCATAGTCATATACAGAGAGGCTTAAATTTATTCAGAGAAAGCAGCTGTCGGGGATTGGTTTGTAGCCTTCCCGAACTCTAGTGTGGAAGAAGTGCGAGAGTCATATATAGGAAGGTTTACATTGACTCAGAGAAAGCTACTATGGCGGTGCTTTGTAAACATGCAAAACACTAGCTTGTAAAGCGTGTGACAGTCATACATAGAAATGCTTAAATTCACTCAGAAAAAGCAAGTACGGGAAGGGTGTTTGTAGGCATGCTAATCTCTACTTTGGAAGAAGTTCGAGAGTCACATGCACGAATACTTATATTCTCTCAGAGAAAGCAACTATGGGGGGTGTTATTTGGCATGCGAAAGTCTAGTTTGGAAGGAGAACGAGAGTCATATATAGGAACGCTTACATTCACACAGAGAAAGAAACTACAGGGTGGTGTTAGGTAGGCATGTTAAATACTAGTTTGGGAGAAGTTCCAGATTCCTATGTAGGAAAGTTAACAGCCACTTAGAAAAAGCAAGTGTGGGTGGGTGGTTTGCAAGCCTGCTAAACTCTATTTTCAATGAAGTGTATGTGTCATATATGAGACCGCTTGGTTTCACTCACAGAAAGTAATGTTGGGGTCGTCGCTTGTAGGCAGACTAAATTGTAGTTGGGAAGAAGTACGAGAGTGATACATAGACACACTTACATTCATGGAGAGAAGGCATCTATGGGGTGGTTTTTTTGTAAGAATGCTAATTTCTAGTTTGGAAGATGTTCAAGAGTAATATATAGGAAAGCTTACACTCATTTAGAGAAAGCAACTCTCAGGGGGTGATTTGTAAGCCAGCTAAACTCTGCTTTGGAATAAATGCCAGAGTCATATATGGGAACGCTTACATTCACTCAGAAAAGCAATGATGGGGTGGAGGTTTGTAGGCACAATAAACTGTAGTTTAGAAGAAGTACGAAAGTCATATATAGGGACGGTTACATTCACGCAGAGAAAGCAACTGTGCGGTGGTGTTTTCTAGGTATTCTAAACTCTAGTTTGGATGAAGTGTGAGAGTCATATATAGGAAAGCTTAGAGTTACTTAGAGAAAGCAACTGTCGGGGTGTGGAATGCAGGCCTGCTAAACTCTATTTTGGTTTAAGTGTGAGAGCCATATATGGGAAAGCTTACATTCACTCAGTGAAAACAAAGATGAGGTGGTGGTTTGTAGGCATACTGAACTGTAATTTGGAAGACGTATGCGAGTCATAGGTAGGAATGCTTACATTGACCCAGAGAAAGCAACTATATGGTATTGTTTGCACGCATGTTAATTACAGCTTTGAGAAATTTCGAGAGTCATATCTAGGGAATCTTACAGTGACTTCGAAAAAGGAACTCTCGCGGAGGGGTTTCTAGTCCTGCTAAGCTATTTTCCATGAAATGTAAGAATCATATATGGGAATGCTTACATTCACCCATATAAAGCAACGTAGGAGTGGTGGTTTTTAGGCACACTGATCTGTAGTTTGGAAAAGCTAGGAGAATCTTATATAGCAATGCTTACATTAACGCAGAGAATTCAACTATGCGGTGGTGTTTGTAGGCATGCTAAACTGTAGTTTGGAAGAAGTTCGGGAGTCTTATATAGGAAAGATTACAGTCACCTAGAGAAAACAACACTCTTGAGGTGGTTTGCAGGCCTGCTAAACTCTAATTTGGATAAAGTTTGAGCGTCATACATGGAAACGCTTATATTCACTCAGAGAAAGGAATGTCGGGTGGTGGTGTGTGGCCATGCTAAAGTCTAGTTTGGATGAAATGTGAGAGTCATATATGGGAACGCTTACATTCACTCTGACAAAGCAACCATGGGGTGGAGTTAGGTAAGCAGGCAAACTGCTAGTTTGGAAGAAGGTCAAGAGTAATATATAGGAAAATTTCAGTCACTTAGATTAAGGAACTCACAGTGGGTCCTTGGTAGCTCTTCTCACTTCTATTTTGGAAGAAGTGTGAGAATCTTATATGGGAACTCTTACATTCATTCAGAGAAAGCAACTATGCGGTGGTGTTTAGTAAGCGTGCTAATCTCTAGTTTGGAAGAAGGTCAAGAGTAATATACAGGAAAGCTTACAGTCACTTAGAGAAAGCAACTCTCATGGGGTGGTTTGTAATCCTGATAAAGTCTACCTTGGAAGAAGTGCGAGAGTCATATAGCGCTTACATTCACTCAGAGAAAGCAATGATGGGGTGGTGGTTCGTAGGCTCAGTAAACAGTTGTTCTGAAGAAGTATGTGAGTCATATATTGGAACCCTTACATTCACGCTGAGAAAGCAACTGTGGGGTGGTGTTTTCTAGGCATTCTAAACTCTTGTTTGGATGAAGTGTGAGAGCCATATATACGAAAGTGTAGAGTTACTTAGAGAAATTAGCTCTAGGGGTGTGGAATGCAGGCCTGCTAAACTCTTTCTGGTTTAAGTGTGAGTCTCATATATGGGAACGCTTACATTCACTTAGAGAATGCAATGATGGGGTGGTGTTATTTAGGAAAGATAACAGGCAGTTAGAGAAAGGAAGTGTCGGCGGGTGGTTTGTACGCCTGCAAAACCCTATTTTGGTTGTAGTGGGAGTCATATAAGGGAATGCTTACATTCACCCACAGGAAGCAACGATGGAGTGGTCTTTTGTAGGCATACTAAACTCTAGTTTGGAAGACGTACTAGTCATCTATAGGAATGCTTACATTTATGCAGTATTCAACTATGGGGTGGCGTTTCTAGGTATGTTAAAGTGTAGTTTGGAAGAAGTTCTAGAGTCTCATATAGGATAGATTACAGCAACATAGAGAAAGCAACTCTCAGGGTGGTTTGCAGGTCTGCTAAACTCTTCTTTAGAAGAAGTGCGAGAGTCATGTATGGGAATGCTTACATTCACTCAGAGAAAGCAACGATGCGGCGGTGGTTTGTAGGCATACTAAATTCTAGTTTGGAAGACGTACGAGTCATATATGCCAACGCTTACATTCACGCAGAGAAAGCAAATTTGTAGTGGTGTTTTCTAGGCATCCAAACTCTAGTTTGGATGAAGTGTCAGAGTCATGTATAAGAAAGCTTAGAGTTACTTAGAGAAAGCAACTCCCGGTGGCAGGAACGCAGGCCTGCTAAACTCTATTTTGGATTAAGTGTGAGGACTCATCTATGGGAACGCCTGCATTCACCGTAGAGAAAGCAATGAGGGGTGGTGGTTTGTAGGCATACTGCTCTGTAGTTTGGAAGAAGGACGAGAGTCATATATAGGAGCCCTTTATTCACGCAGAGAAAGCAACTATGGGGTAGTGTTTGTACACATGATATACTATAGTTTGGAGAAATTTCGAAAGTCATATCCAGGGCTGCTTACAGTGACTTAGAGAAAGAAACTTTTGGAGAGTGGTTTCTAGACCCACGAAACTCTTTCAATGAAATGCAAGAGTCATACATGGGAATACTTACATTCACTCAGTTAAAGCAAGGTTGGATGGTGCTTTTTAGGCATATTGAACAGTAGTTTGGTAAAAGTAGGAGAATCATATATAGGAACGCTTATATTCATGGAGAGAATTCAACTATGGGGTGGTGTTTTGCAGGCATGATAAATTGTAGTTTGGAAGAAGTTCGAGAGTCTTACATAGGAAAGATTACAGTCACCTAGAGAAAGCAACTCTCTGGAGGTGGTTTGCAGGCCTGTTAAACTCTACTTTGGATGAAGTGTGAGAGTCATATATGGGAACACTAACATTCACTCAGAGAAAGCAACGATGCAGTGGTTTTATTGTAGGCATACTAAACTCTAGTTTGGAAGACGTATGAGTCATATATAGGAATGCTAACATTTACGCAGAAAATTCAACTATGGGGTGGGGAAGAAGTGCGAAAGTCATATATGCGAATGCTTACATTCACACAGAGAAAGCAATACTTAGTGGTGTTTTCTAGGCATTCTAAACTCTAGTTTGGATGAAGGGTTAGAGTCATATATAAGAAAACTTGGTGTTATAGAAAGCAACTCCCGGCGTCTGGAAGGCAGGCCTTCTATACTCTATTTTGGTTTAAGTGTGACTCACATATGGTAACGCTTACATTCACTTAGAGAAAGCAATGATGAGGTGGTGGTTTGTAGACATAGTGAACTGTAATTTGCAAGAAGTAAGAGAGTCATATACAGGAATGCTTATATTCACACATAGAAAGGAACTATGTGGTAGTGTTTGTACACATGCTAAACTATAGTTTGGAGAAATTTCGAAAGTCATATCTAAGGCTGCTTACAGTGACGTAGAGAAAGAAACTCTCGGAGAGAGGTCTGTAGCAACTAAGGGGTGATGTTTTTTTAAGCATGCTAATCTCCAGTTTGGAAGAAGTTCAAGAATAATATATAGAAAAGCTTACGGTCACTTAGAGAAAGCACCTCTCGGGGGGTGGTTTGTAGTTTTGCTAAACTCTACTTTGGAAAAAGTGCGAGAGTCATATATAGGAATGCTTACATTCACTCAGAGAAAGCAACGATGGGGTGGTGGTTTGCAGGCACACTAACCTATAGATCGGAAGAAGTACAAGTGTCATACATAGGAAAGCATACATTCAGGCAGAGAAAGCAACGGTGGGGTGGTGTTTTCTAGGCACTCTAAACTCCAGTTTGGATGAAGTGTGTGGGTCATATATAAGAAACCTTAGAGTTACTTAGAGAAAGCAACTTTCAGGGTGTGGAATGCAGGCCTACTGAACTCTATTTTGGTCTAAGTGTGCGACTCATATATGGGAACGCTTACATTCACTTAGAGAAAGCAATGATCGGGTGGTGGTATTCAGGAGAGATATCAGCCACTATGAAAATGGAAGTTTCGGCGGGTCGTTTGTAGGCCTGCAAAACTCTATTTTGGTAGATTTGTGCATCATATGTGGGGACCCTTACATTCACAGAGAAAGCAATGATGGGGTGGTGTTTTTGTAGGCTTAATGAACTGCAGTTTGGAGGAAGTACGAGCGTCATATGTAGGAAAGTTTACATTCACGCAGAGAAAGCAACTATGTGGTAGTGTTTGTATGCATGCGAAACTGTAGCTTGGAGAAATTTCGACAGTCATATCTAAGAAAGCTTCAAGTGACATAGAGAAAGGACCTCTCGGAGAGTGTTTTCTAGGCCAGCTAAACGGAATTTTCAATGAAATGTAAGATTCATATAGGGGAACGCTTACATTCACTCTGAGAAAGCAGCTATGGGGTGGTGTTCAATAGGCAGGCAAATCGCTAGTTTGGAAGACGTTCAAGAGTAATAGATAGGAAAGCTTGAGTCACGTAGATTAAGGAACTCACAGGGGGCACTTAGTAGGTCTCAATTCTATTTTGGAAGAAGTGTGAGCGTCGTATACGGGAACTCATATTAATGCAGAGAAAGCAACGGTCCCGTGGTGTTTAGTAAGCGTCCTAATCTCTAGTTTGGAAGAGGTTCAATAGTAATATATAGGAACGCTTACAGTCACTTAGAGAAAGCAACTCTCAGGGAGTGGTTTGTAGGCTTGTTAAACTCTACTTTGGAAGAAGTGCGAGAGTCATATATGGAAACGCTTACATACACTCAGAGAAATCAACGATGGGGTGTTGGTTGGTAGGCATCCTAAACTCTAGCTTGGAAGAAGTACGAGTCGTATATAAGAACGCTTACATTCATGGAGAAAAAGCAACTTTCTCTGAGTGAATATACCAGTTGTCATATATGAGTCCTACACTTCATTGAATATAGAGTTTAGCGGGCCTACAAACCACCGACCGAGAGTTGCTTTCTCTAAGTGACTGTAAGCTTTCCTATATATTACTCTTGAAATTCTTCCAAACTAGAGATTAGCATGCCTACAATACAACATCCCATAACTGCTTTCTCTGCGTGAATGTAAGGGTTCCTACATATGACACTTGTACTTCCTCCAAACAACAATCCAGTATGCCTTCAAACCACCACGTGAACTTTGCTTTCTCTGAGTGAATATAAGCATTCCCATATATGATTCTCTCACTTCCTCCAAAATAGAGTTTACCAGGCCTACAAACCATCCCCCAAGAGTTGCTTTTTCTAAGTGACTGTAAGTTTTCCTACATATGACTCTTGAACTTCTTCCAAACTAGAGTTTAGAATACCTAGAAAACACCACCCCACAGTTGCTTTCTCTCCTTGAATGTAAGCGTTCCCATACATGACTCTCATACTTCTTCCAAAGATAGAATTCAGAAGACCTACGAAGCAACCCCGAGAGTTGCTTTCTCTAAGTGACTCAAGCTTTCCTATATATTACTCTGGAATGTCTTCCAAACTGGAGATTTGCATGCCTACCAAACACCACCCCATAGTTGCTTTCTCTGACTGAATGTAAGCCTTCCCTTTAATGGCTGCGACAATTCATCTGAACCAGACTTTAGTACACCTACTAACCACCACCCCGACTTTGCTTTCTCCGAGTGAATATAAGCCGTCCCATGTATGACTCTCACACTTCATCCAAATTAGAGATTAGCAGGCCTACAAACCACCTCCAGAGGCTTGCTTTCTCTAGGTGACCGTAATCATTCCTATATAAGACTCTCGAACTTCGTCCAAACTACCCTTTAGCATGCCTAAAAAACACCACCCCATAGTTGAATTCTCTGCGTGAAAGTAAGCCTTCCTATATATGATTCTTCTACATTTTCCAAACTACAGTTTTGAATGCCTACAAACCACCGCCCTATCGTTGCTTTATCTGAGTGAATGTAAGCATTCCCCTATATAACTCTTAAACTTCATTGAAAACAGAGTTTAGCAGGCCTACAAACCACCCCGAGAGTTGGTTTCTCTGTCACTGTAGGCTTCCCTAGACACGACTCCCGAAATTCCTCCAAACTATTGTTTAACATGCGTAAAAACACTACCCCACAGTTGATTTCTCTGTGTGAATGTAGGCGTTTCTATATACGACTCGTACTTTTTTCCAAACTAGAGTTTAGTATGCCTACAAACCACGACCCCAAAGTTGCTTTCTCTGAGTGAATATAATCGTTCCCGTAAATGACACATACACTTCATTGAAAATAGAGTTTCGCAGGCCTACAAAGCACCCGCCGACACTTGCTTTTCCTAAGTGCCTGTTACTTTTCCTAAATAGGACTCTGCAACTTCTCCAAGAAAGAGTTTAGCATGCCTACCTAACACCACCCCATAGTTGCTTTCTCTGCGTGAATGTAAGCGTTCCTATATATGACTCTCGTTCTCCTTCCCAACTAGAATTTACCATGCCAAAATTACACCCCCCATAGTTTCTGTCTTTGAGTGAATATAAGCCTTCCTATATGTGACTCGAATTTCTTCCAAAGTAGAGATTAGCCTGCCCACAAACATCCTGCCCATAGTTGCTTTTTCTGAGTGAATTTAAGGATTCCTATGTATGACTGACGCACGCATTACAACCTTGAGTTTCGCATGCTTACACATCACCCCCATAGTTGCTTTCTCTGAGTGAATGTAAACCTTCCTATGTATGACTCTCGCAGTTCTTCCACACTAGAGTTGAGTAAGCCTACAAACCAATCCCCGACAGCTGCTTTCTCTGAATGAATTTAAGCATTTCTGTATGACTATGGCCTTTCTTCCAAACTAGAGTTTAGCAAGCCTACACACCACCCCCGGTTGTTGCTTTCTCTATGTGACTGTAAGCTTTCCTATACATGGCTCTCAAAATTTTTCACAACTACAGTTTAGCATGCCTACAATGCACCCACCCATAATTGCATTCTCTCAGTGAATGTAAGCCTTCCTATATAAGACTGTCGCACTTCTTCCAAACTAGAATATAGCAGACCTGGAAACCACCTCCTGATAGTTGCTTTCATTAAGTGAATGTTAACATTCCTACATATCACTCCCACGATTTTTCCAATCTAAGATTTTAGCAATACTGCAAATCCCCGCAGATACTTCCTTCCTCTAAGTGAATGTAAGCGTTCCTATACATGACTTTCCCCTTTTTCCAAACTAGAGTTTAGGAAGCCAAGAAACCACTCCTCATAGGTGCTTTATGTGAATGTAAGCCTTCCTATATATGACTCTTGACTTCCTCCAAAGTAGAGCTTAGCAAGCGTACAAATAAACTCGCTATAATTGCTTTCTCTGAATGAATGAAATCGTTCCTATATATGACTCTCGAACTTCTTCCAAACTAGAGTTTAGCAAGCCAAAAAGCAGCCCCCATAGATGCTCCCTCTAACTCAATGCTAACGTTCCTGTATAGGACTCACCCACTTCATCCAAACTAGAGTAAGGCAAGCCTACAAAGCACACCCCAATCGTTGCTTCCTATAAGTAAATGTAAGCAACCCTATATATGACTATCGCAAGTCTTCCAAACTGGAATTTAGCAAGCCTACATACCCACGGACCCCACTCCATCGTACTATGGGCATGGGCCTGTCACGCAGGACTCAGGCAGAGCGTCATCTCACACATGGCATGGTTGCAGTGTAGGCTTCCTTAACTCTGAGAATGGAAGAAGAGTGAGAATTAGGGATAGGGTTAGGGGTCGGGTTTGGTATAGGGTTAGGGTTAGTGTGAGGGTTAGGGTTAAGACTTAGGATTAGGCTTAAAAGTTAGGGTTAGGGTTAAGGGTTAGGGTTAGGGTCAAGGTTAAAGGTTAGGGTGAGGGTTAACCGTTAGGGTGAGGGTTAAGAGTTAGCATTAGTTTTAAGGGTTAGTGATAGGTTTAGGATTAACGGTTAGGGTTAGGTTTAGGGTTAAGGGATAGGGTTAGGGTTTGTGGTTTAGTTTTAGGGTTACGGCTAAGAGTTTGGTTTAGGGTTAGGGTTAGGGGTTAGGGTTAGTATGAGGGTTCCAGGTTATTGTTAGGGTAAGGGGTTAGGGTTAGGGTTATGGGTTAGGTTTAGGTTTAGGCTTAGGTCTAGACTTTAGGGTAAGGGTTAGGGTTTAGGTGTTACGTTTATGAGTAGGAGTTAGGGTTACAATTGTGGGATAGGGGCTGTTGTCAGGGTAAGTCATGCATTAAGGTAAATTTAAAGTTAGGGTTAGGTTTGTGTGTTATGGTGAGCAATAGATTTGGGGTTAGTTGTTATGTTTAGGGGTAGGGTTATGGGTTAGGGGTAGTGTTTATGCTTAGGACATGTGTCCTGCCTGCACTAGGGTGATGGTTTATGTGGCTGGGATTGTCACCGGGAACCCCCTCTACTGTACACTGGGTATGGGCCAGTGGGTTTCATGCAGGACACAGCGGTAGAGCCTCCCTTCACTCATGGCATGGGATGATTGCAGGTTTACTTAACTCTGAGAATGGAAGAAGTGTGATAATTATGGTTATGGTTAGGGTTAGGTGTTTGTGGTTAGGGGTTAGGGTCAGTGTTAGTGTTAGGGGTTAGTGGTTAAGGGTTAGAGTTAGTGTTAGGTTTAGGCGGTAGGTGTTAGGGTTAGGGTTAAGGATTAGGGTTAAGTGATAGGTTTAGTATTAGGGTTAAGGTTTAGGGTGAGTGTTAATGGTTAGGGTTAGGGTTAAGGGTTGGGGTTAGAGCTAATTGTTAGTGTTAAGATTTGGATTAGCGTGAAAGAGTAAGGTTAGAGTTAAGGGATAGTATTAGGGTTAAGTGTTAGGGTTAGTGCTAGGGTTAAGGTTTAGGGTTAGGGTTATTGGTTAGGGTTAAGGTTTAGGGTTAGGGTTATTGGTTAGGGTTAGGTTTAGCATTAAGTGTTAGGGTTATGATTAAGGTTAACTGTTAAGGTTAAGGGTTAGTGTTAGGCTTAAGGGTTAGGGTTAGGGTTAAAACTTAGACTTAGGGTTAAGTGTTAGGGTTAGGGTTAGGCTTAAGTGTAAGGGTGAGTGTTAACAGTTAGGATTAGGGTGAGGGGTTGGGTTACTGTTAGGGTTAACGGTTAGTGTTTGAGGTTATGGTTTGGGTTGGTGGTTAAGTGTTAGGTTTAGGACATAGTGTTAGGGTTAGGATTAGGTTTAGGGTTTAGTGTTAGTGTTAGTGGTTAGGGTTAGGATTAAGGGTGAAGATTAGATTTAGGGGGTATGGTTAACATTAGGTTTAAAGGTTAGTGTTAGGGTTACCATTTGCCGTTAGGTTTAGGGTTAAGGGTGAGGTCTAGGATTAATATTAAGGGTTTGGTTTAGGGGTAGGATAAAGTGTTAGGGTTAGGACTAGGTTTAGGGTTAAGGGTTAGTGTGAGGGTTAATGGTTAGTCTTAGGGTTAAGTGTTAGGTTTAGGGTTGGGGTTTGCGGTTACGTGTTAAGTTTAGTGTGAGGATTAGGGGTTAGGTGTTAGGATTAGGGTTAGCTTTTAGGGTTAGGTTTATGGCTAGGGATTAGTGTTAGGGATAGGACTAGTGTTAGGGATAGGACTAGGTTAGTGTTAGGGTTAGGGGTAAGGGTTAGGATTAGGATTAAGGGTTAGTGTTAGGGTTACAGTTAAGTGTTAAGGGTAGGTTGAAGTGTTAGGGTTAGGGTGAGTGTTAATGGTTAGGGTGAATGTTGAGAGTTAGGGTCAGAGGTAAGGTTAACGGTTAGGGTTAGGGGTTAAGGTTTAGGATTAAGCTTAAGGGTAAGGTTAGGGTTAGTTTTAAGTGTTTGTTTTAACATTAAGTGTTTGTGTTAGGGCTAAGCTTAACGGTTAGGGATAGGTTTATGGTTAAGTGTCAGGGTTAGGGTTTGTGGTTATGGTTAAGGGTGAGGATTAGGGTTAAGGGTTAGGGTTAGGGTTAAGGGTTATGTTTAGGGTTAAGGGTTAGTATTAGGGTTAAGGTTTAGGGTTAGGGTTAGGGTTAGGTTTAACGGTTAGCGTAGGGTTTAGTGTTAAGGGTTAGGGTTAAGTTTACAGTTAGGGTTAATGGTTAGGGTTAAGTGTTATGTTTAAGGATTAGGGTGAGGTTTAACAGTTAGTCTTAGTGTTAATTTTTAAGGTTATGGTTAGCGGTTTGTTGATAGGGCTAAGGGTTAGTGTTAAGGGTAGGGGTTAGGGGTTACAGTTTTGGGTTAGTTAGGTTTAAGGGTTAGAGTTAGGGTTAGGTTTAGGGGTAGGGCTTAGTGTTAGGGTTAGGGGTTAGGGTTAGGGTAAAGGGTTTAGATTAGGGTTAAGGATTAGGGATAGGTTTAAATGTTAGGGTTAGGGTTAGGTTTAGGGGTAGGGTTAGAGTTAGGTTTAGGGCTATAGCTAGGGCTAGGGCTAGGGTTAGGACTAAGGTTATTGTCGGGCTATTGTTAGGGCTAGGGCTAGGGTTAGGGTTAGGTCTAGGGCTAGGGCTAGGGTTTGGGCTAGGGCTAGGTTTAAGGTTAGGGTTAGTATTAGGCCTAGTGTTAGGGTTAGGGTTAGGTTTAGGGCTAGGGTTAGGTTTAGGTTTAGTGTTAGGGCTAGGACTAGTGCTAGAGCTACGGGTAGGGTTAGAGTGAGGGTTATGGCTAGGGCTGGGTTAGGATTAGGGCTAGGGCCAGGCGTAGGTTTAGGTTTAGGTTTAGGTTTAGAGGTTGGGGTTAGGGTTAGGGTAGGGGTTAGGGTTAGGGTTAGGGGTTAGAGTTAGGTTTAGTGTTAGAGTTAGTGCTAGGGCAAGCAATACGGCCAGAGCTAGTATTAGATTTCAGGTTAGTTTTAGTGTTGGAGCTAGGGCTAGGGTTATGGTTAGGTCTAGGTCTAGGGCTAGGGCTAGAGTTATGTCTAGGTGTAGGGCTATGGCAAGGGCTAGGGTTAGAGGTAGGGTTAGAGTTAGTGCTAGGGTTATGGTTCTTTTTAGGTGTTAGGGTTAGGTTTAGGGTTAGGGTTAGGTTTTAGGGTTAGGGTAAGTGTTACCGTTTGGGGATAGGGTTAGGGTTAGGGTTAGGGGTTAGGTTTAGGGTTAGGGGTTAGGTTAAGGGTTTTGGGTTAGGGTGAGTGTTAGGGTAAGGTTAGGTTTAGGGGGTAGGCTTAGGTTTAGGGGATAGGGTTGGGTTTAGGTTTAGGCTTAGGGTTAAAATTAAGGTTGGGGTTAGGTGTTATGGCTAGGGTTAGTGTTAGGGTAAGGCTTAACAGTTAGTCTTAGGGTTAACTGTTAGGGTTAGGATGTGAGGTTTGGGGTTAGGGGTAAGGGTTAGCGCTAAGGTTAGGGGTTAGGATTTGGTGTTACTGTTAGGGTTAGGGGTTTAGTGTTAGTTTCAGGGATAAGGGATTGGGTTAAGTTTAGGGTTAGTGGTTAGTGTGGGGTTTAGTGGTTAGGGTTAGGTTTTTGGTTAAGATTAGGGTTAAAGGTTAGGGTTAGGGTTCGGGTTAGGCTTAGGGGCAAATGTTAGTTGTTAGGGTGAGGGTTAAGGGTTAGGATTAGGGTTAGGGTAGAAATAGGGGTTAGAGTTAGGGTTAAGGGTTAGGATTTTGTTTATGTTTAGGATTAGGGTTAAAATTAGTGTTAAGGATAGTGGTTAGGGTTAGGGTTATGGTTAGGGGTTAGGGTTAAGCTTAGAGTTAGCATTAGGTGTTAGCAGTTAGTGTTAGGGTTAGTCTTAGCGTTACGGTTAGGATTAGGTTTAGGGTGTTGTTTTAGTGTTAGGGTTAAGGTTAAGGTTAGGGGTTAGGGTTAGGATTAAGGTTAGGCGTTAGGGTTAGGGTTAATGTTTGGGATTAGGGTTAGGTATTAGGGTTACGTTTAGCATTAGTGTTAGGATTAGGATTAGGGTTTAGGGTTTGGATTGGGGTTAGGGTTAGCTTTACATATACGGTTAGTGTTAGAATTAGGGTTAGGGTTAGTGGTTAGTGTTAATATTAAGGTTAGAAGTTAGGGTGAGGGTTAGGGTTAGGGTTAGGAGTTAGAGTTAGAGTTAGGGTTATGGTTTGGGGTTAGGTTTATTGTTAGGGTTAGGGGTTCCAGGTGTTAGGGTTAAGGTTATGGTTAGGGATAGTGTCAGGGTTAGTGTTAGGGCTAGGGTTAGGGCTAGGGCTATAGCTAGGGCTAGGTTTAGGTCTAGGTCTAGGGTTAGGGCTAGGGTTAAGGGTTAGGGCTGGGGTTAGGGTTAGGGTGAGGGTTAGGGTTCGAGATTAGTGGTAGTTTTAGGGTTAGGGTTTAATGTTAGGACTAGGATTAGTTTTAGGTTTAGGAATAGGGGTTAGGGTTAGGGTTTAGTGTTAGGTTTATATTTATGGTTAGGGTTAGAATTATGATTAGGTTTAGGGGTTAGGGTTAGGGTTTGGGGTTATGGTAAGTTTAGTTTAGGGTTAGGGTTAGGGTTAGTGTAAGGGTTGTGTTAGGTTTAGGGTTAGGGTTAGGGTTATGGTTAGGGATTCGGTGTGGGTTTAATGTTAGGGAGTTAGGCTTATGTTTGGGGTTAGGGGTTAGGGTTAAGTTTAGTGTTCTGCTTAGTGTTATGGTTAGGGTTGGGTTAGGTTTAGCATTAGGGTTAGGTGTCAGGGTTATATTTAGAATTAGTGTTAGGGCTAGGGATAGGGCTATGATAAGGGCTAGGGCTAATGCTATGGCTAGGGCAAGTGTTAGGTCCAGGTTTGGGTTAGATCTAGGGTTAGGCTTAGGCCTGGGGTTAGGGCTAGGATTAGGCATTAGGGTTATGGGTAAGGTTGAGGTTAGTGTTATGTTTAGGGTAAGGGGTTAGGGTTAGGTTAAGGGTTAGGGTTAGGCCTTATGGATAGGGTTAGGTTAGTGTTAGGGATTAGGATTAGGGTTAGAGGTTAGGGTTGGGTTTAGGGTTACGGTTAGGGGTTAGTGTTAGTGTTAGGGTTAGGGTTTAGTGTTAGGGCTAAGGTTAGTGTTAGGGTTAGGATTACGGGTTAGGGTTAAAGTTTAGTGTTAGGTTTATATTCAGGGTTAGGGTTAGAATTAGGATTGGGTTTAGGGGTAGTGTTCGGGTTTGGGTTAGGGTTAGGTCTTAGAGTTATGGTAGATTTAGGTTAGGGTTAGGGTTAGGGTTAGTGTAAGAGTTGTGTTAGGTTTAGGGTTAGGATTAGGGTTAGGGATTATGGGTATGTTTATTGTCAGAGGATTAGTGTTAGGGTTTGGGTTAGTGGTTAAAGTTAGGGTTAGTGTTCTGGTTAAGGATAGGGTTAGGTGTTAGGGTTAGGTTTAGGGTTAGTGTTAAGTGTTAGGTTTATGATTAATGGTTAGGGTAGCGTTTTGGTTTATGGGTTAGTGTAAGGTTTAAACTTTAGTCTTAGGGTTAACTGTTATGGTTAGCAGTTTGGGGTTCAGGGTTAAGGATAGTGTAAGGTTAGGTGTTAGGGGTTAAAGTTTGGGGTTAGTGTTAGGGTTAAGGGTTTAGTTTTAGGTTTAGGGGTATAGGATAGGGTTTCGTTTAGTGTTAGGGGTAAATGTTAGTGTTCAGGTTTGGGTTAGGGTTATGGATTAGGGTTAAGTTTAAGGGCAACTGTTAGGTTTATGTTTATGATTAGGGTTAGAAGTAGGGTTAGGAATAGGTGTAAGGTTTAGGGCTAGGGCTAGGGCTAGTGGTAGGATTAGGGCTAGGTCTAGGGTTAGGGTTAGTGCTAGGTTTAGGGTTAGTGTTAAGGTTAGGGCTAGGGTTAGGGCTAGGTTTAATGTTAGGCTTAGGTTTAGGGTTAGGGTTAGGTTTAAGTGTTAGAGTTAGTGGTTAGGGTTAGGGTTTGGACTAAGATTAGGGGTTAGGGTTAGCATTAGGGGTTAGGATTAGGGTTAGGGTTAGGGTTAGGGGTTAGGGTTACAGTTAGGGTTAGGTTAGGGATAGGGTTACGTTAGGGTTAGGGTTACGGTTATGTGTTAGGCCTATGGTTTGGTATTAGTGTTAGTGTTATGGGTTAAGTGTTAGGTTTACTGGTTAGGGTTAGGGTTATGTTTAGGGCTAGAGGTTAATGTTAGCATTAGGGTTTAGGGGTAGTGTTAAGGTTTAAGATTAGTGTTAAGAGTTAGTGTTATTGCTAGGTTTAAAGGTTGGTGTTAAGGTTAATGTTTACGGTTAGGTTTAGGGTTAAGGGTAAGGTTTAGGTTTAAGGTTAGGGTTTAGGATTACGGTTAGGGTTAAGTGTTAGGGTCAGGGTTAGGGTTAGGGTTAGGGGTTAGGGTTAGGGTTAGGGTTAAGGGTTAAGGGTTAGGGTTAGGGTTAAGGGTTAGGTGTTAGGGTTAGGGTTAGGGTTAAGTGTTAGGGTTAGGGTTAGGTTTAGTGTTAGGGTCAGGGTCAGGGTTAGGGTTAGGGTCAGGGTCAGGGTTAGGGTTAGGGTTAGGGTCAGGGTTAGGGTCAGTGTCAGGGTTAGGGTCAGGGTCTGGGTCATGTTCAGGGTCAGGGTCAGGGTCAGGGTCAGGGTCAGGGTTTGGGTCAGTGTCAGGGTCAGGGTTCGGGTCAGGGTCAGGGTCAGGGTTAGGGTCAGGGTCAGGATCAGGGTTAGGGTCAGGGTCAGGGTCAGGGTCAGGGTTAGGGTCAGGGTAAGGGTCAGGGTTTAGGGTTAGGTTTAGGATTAGATTTAGGGGTTAGGGTTACGATTAGGGTTAGGGGTTAGGGTTTGGTTTTTGGTTTAGTGTTAGGGTTACTTCTTAGTGTTAGAGTTAGTGTTAGGTGTTAGTGTTAGGGTTAGGGGTTCTGGTTAGGGTTAGGGTTAGAGGTAAGTTCAGGGTTACGTTTAGGGTTAGGGGTTAGGATTAGGGTTAGGTTTAAGTGTTAGGGTTAGCATTAGGGTTTGGGGTTAGGGTTAAGGTTAGGGTTTGGGGTTATCATTAGGGTTAAAGTTTAGGATTAAGGGTGGGGTTAGGGTTCGGGGTTATGTTTGGGGTTAAGTTTAGGGTATAGTTAAGGTTATGGTTACGCATTAGTGTTACAACTTTGCAATAAGGTTTAGAGTTAGGGTAAAGCTTAGTGTTAGCTTTAGGGTTAAGTGTTAAGGGTTAGGGGTTAGGGGTTATGGTTATGGTTAGAGCTAGGGTTAGGTGTTACAATTAGGGTTAGGGTTAGGGTTATGTGTTAGTGATAGTTTTAGGGTTAGGGTTAGGTGTTAGGGTTAGGGTTAGAGTTAGCAGTTAGGTTTACGGTTTGGGGTTAGCGTTAGGGTTAGGGTTAAGGTTTAGTCTTAGAGTTAGGGTTAAGTTAGGGGTTATGGGTTCTGGTTGGGGTTAGTGTTAGGGTTAGGTTAGGGTTAGGATGAGGGTTAGGGGTTAGTATTATGGTTAGGTTTAGGGGTTACAGTTAGGATTAGGGTTTGGGGTTAGGGTTATAGTTAGGGTTAGGGGTTAGTGTTAGGGTTCAAGGTTAAGATAAGGGTTAGGATTAAGGGTTATGGTGAGGTTTAACGGTTAATGTTATGGTTAAGTTTTAGGGTTAGGGGTTTTGGTGAGGGTTATGTTTTCAGGTTAGGATTAGGTTTAGAGTTAAGTGTGATGGTTCTAGATAGGGGTTTAAGTCTAGGTTTAGGTTTCAGGGTTAGTGTTAGGTTTAGGGGTTAAGGTTAGGGTTAGCGTTAGTATTTAGGTTTAGCATTATGGTTAGAGCTTAGTGTTAGTGTTCAGGGTTAGGGTTAGGGCTAGGCATTAGGGTAAGGGTTAGGGTTAGGGTTAAGTATTAGGGTTAGTTTTAAGTGTTAGGCTTAGGATTAGGGTTTAATGTTTGTGTTAGGGTAGGGTGTAGTGTTAGGGTTAATGGTTAAGGGTTAGGTTTAGGTCTAAGCATCAGGGTTAGCGTTAGCTTTTAGGGTTAAGTTTAGTGTTTAGAGTTAGTGTTGGAGGTTAGCTTCAGGGGTTAGGTTTAGGATTTGGGTTTAAAGTTAGTGTTAGGGCTTAGATTTAGCAGTTAGTTGGAGGGCCCAGGACCTGTATAATCTATGTTGAGAGGGGTCCAGACAGGGTCACTGTGACACCACACCATCATACACTGGGCCTTGGACCCTAACTGTCCTGTAGCACTCAGGTGGAGCCTGATCTCACGCATGGCATGGATGGATTCTAGGCATGCTTAACTCTGAGAATGGAATAAATAAATAGGGTTAGAGTTAGGGTGAGGGGTTAGGGGTTAGGTTTAGGGTGAGGGTTAGGGTTTACGTTTAGCATTAGGGTTAGAGTTTAGGGTTGGGGTTAGGTTTAGGGATAGGGTTAGAGTTAGGGTTTAGGGTTAGGGTTAGGGTTTAGGGTTAGGGTTAGGTGTTAGGGTTATCATTAGGGTTAGGTCTAGGTGTTATTTTTAGGGTTAGGGTGAGGGATTAGGCTTTCAGATTCAGGTTAAGACATGGGCCCTATATGATCTATCAGTGGTGGGGAACTGGGAAGATCGCCTGGGCCCCACTCCATTGTACACATGGGCATGAGCCTCAGCCTTTCCTGTAGGACTCAGGGACAGAGCCTCATCTCATGTATGGCATGGGTGGATTGTAGGCTTCCTTAACTTTTGAAATTGAAGAAGTCTGAGAATTAGATTTAGGGTTAGGGTAAGGGGTGAGGATTAAGGTTAGGGTTAGGTGTTAGGGACTAGGATTAGGTTTAGGGGTTACAGTTAGAGGTTAGAATTAGGGTTAGTGTTAATGTTAAGCTTAGGGATTAGGACTATGTTTAGTGGTTAGGTTTAGGTTTAGGGTGAGGGTTTATGGTTAGGGTTAGGGATTAGGTTTAATGTTAGCAGTTAGACTCATGGGTTATTTTTAGGGCTAGGGATTTGGGTTAGTGTTAGGATTAGGGCCTATGTTTACTGTTTAGTGTTAGGGCAAGGGCCCTGTCTAATCTATGGGGCACTGGCGGTGTGGAGCATGGCTGCGTCCCCACTCCATTGTACCCTAGGCCTTAGGCTCTGACTGTCACGCAGGAATCAGGCAGAGCCTCATCTCACGCATGGCATGGCTACATTGTAGGTTTGCTTAACTCCTAGAATGGAAGAAGTGTGAGCAATAGATTTAGGGTTAGGATTAAGGTTAGGGTTTAGGATTAGGTTTAGTGTTAGGGTAAAGGGATAAAGTTAGGAATATGGTTAGGGTTTGGGGCTAACGTCAGTGTTACGGCTAGGGTTTTGGGTTAGGGGTTAGGGTTAGGGTCGTTATTTGGTTAGAGTTAAGGTTAGGTTCATTGTAAGGGGCAAGGTTCAAGTTAGGGTTGTAGTTAGGGTTAGGGTGAGCATTAGCATTTTAGGGTTAGTGTTAGTGGTTAAGTATTACACTTTTGGTTACGGGGTTGTGTTAGAGTTAGGGGTTTGTGGTTAGGAATAGTGTTAGAGTTAGGGATGAGTGTTAGTTTGAGAGGTTAGGGTTAAGCTTAGTGTTAGGGTTAGCCTTAGGGTTAGAGTTAGGGTTTAGAGTTAGGCCTTAGGGTTAAGGCATGAGACCTATATGCTCTATGCAGAGTTGGGACAGGGAGCATGGCCTGTAACCCACTACTTTGAACCCAGGTCATGAGACCCTGGCTCTCATGTGTGATACGGGGGTGGAGCATCATCTCATGCATGGCATGTGTTGGTTGTATTCTTGTTTATCTTTGCGAATGAAAGAAGTGTGAGAATTACATTTAGGGTTAGGGTAATGGGTTAAAATTATGGTTAGGGATAGGTTCTGTGGTTAGGGTTAAGGTTAGGGTTTAGAGTTAGTGTTAGGGGTTAAGGTAAGGGGTTAAGTTTAGGGTTAGGGTTTGGCGTTAGTGTTAGGGCTTAGATATAGTGGTTAGTTTAAGAGCAGAGGACCTGTATAATCTATGGTGACACGGATGCGGACAGGATCACCGAGACACCACACCATCATACACTGAGCCTTTGGCCCTGACCCTCATGCATGACTCAGGCAGAATCTAATCTCATGCATGGCATGGCTGGGTTGTAGGCTTGCTTAATTCTGAGAATGGAAGAAGTGTGAGAATTAGGGTTAGGGTTAGGGTTTTGGGGTTGGGGTTAGAGTTAGTGTTAGAGTTAGGGGACAGGGGTTAGGGGTTGGGGTTAGTGTCAGGGTTAGGAGTTAGGTGTTAGGTTTGGGGGTTAGGGTTAGGGTTAGGTTTAGGGTTAGGGGGTTAGTGTTAGGGTTAGGGTTAGTGTTAAGGGTTAGGATTAGGGGTAAGGGTTAGGGATAAGGTTAGGTTTAAAACTTAGGGTTAGGGTTAACAGTTATGGATAGTTTTAGGGTTAAGTGTTAGGGATACGGTTAGGGTAAAGGGTTAGGGTGAGTGTTAACAGTTAAGGTTAGGTTTAAAAGTTAAGGTTAGGGTTAGTTGTTACGGTTAAGGATGAGAATTAGGTTTAAGGGTTAGGGTTAGCGTTAGGGTTAAGCGTTAGTATTAGAGTTAAGGCTTAGCTTTAGGGTTAGGATTAAGGGTTAGGCTTAGGGTTAACGGTTAGTGTTCAGTTTAGGGTTAAGGTTTTTGGCATAGGGTTAGAGTTAGGGTTAACGGTTATGGTTAGTTTAGGGTCAAAGTTTAGGGTTAGGGTTTGGTTTAACAGTTAGCGTTAAGTGTTAGGTTTAGATTTAGTGGTTTGGGGTTAGGGGTTAGTGTTATTGTTAGGGTTTGCAGCTAGAGGTTAAGGTTCAGGGTTAGTGCTTTGTTTAGGGGTTGTGTTAGGTTTACGAGTTATGGTTAGGGTTAGGTTTAGGTTTAGTGGTTAGTGTTAGTGTTAGTGGTTAGGTGTTAGTGTTAGGGTTAAGGGTTAATGTTCCGCTTAAGGGTTAGAGTTGGGGTTATGTTTAAAGTTTAGGGTTAGGTTTAGGGTTAAGGGTGAGGTTTAGGGTTAAGGTTAGAGGGTAAGGTTAGGTTTTGGGTTAATTGTTCTGGTTAGGATTAGGGTTAGGTTTCAGGCTTAGGGTGAGGCTTAACATTTAGGGTCGGGGTTAAGGTTTTGATTTATCGTTAGGGTTGGTGTTAAGTGTTATTTTTAGAGTTAGATATTAGGGTTAAGTTTAGGGTTCGGGTTAGGGTTAGGGTTAGGGGTTAGGATTAGGGTTAGGGTTAAGGGTCAGGGTTAGATATAATGGTTTGGGTTGGGGTTAGGGTTAAGATTTAGTGTGACATTTAATGGTTAGTCTTAGGTAAGTGTTTGAGTTAGGGTTAGCGGTTTGAGGTTAGGAGTTAGGATTAGTGTGAGGGTTAGATGTTATGTGTTAGGGTTAGGGTTAGGTTTAGGGTTAGCAGTTAGTGTTAGGGTTAGGACTAGGGGTTAATGTTAGGTTTAGGTGTAAGAGTTAGGATTAGAGTTAAGAGTTAGTGTTAGGGTAACGGTTTAGTGTTAGGGTTATGGTTAAGGTTTAGGGTTAGGGTCAGGGTTATGGTTTAGGGTGAGTGTTAGCGGTTAGGGTTAGAGGTAAGTGTTAGGGTTAGGATTAGTGGTTAGGGTTAAGGATTAAGATTAGTGTTAAGGGTTAAGGTTAGGTTTAGGGATAAGGGTTAGTATTAAGGTAAAGGTTTTGCGTTAGGGTTAGAGTTAAGGGTTAGTGTTAGGGTTAATGGTTATGGTTAGCTTTAGGATTAAGGGTTAGGGTTAGGATCTGTGGTTTAGTTTTAGGGTTAGGTTTAAGCATTCAGTTTAGGCTTAGTGTTAGAGTTAAGTGTAGTTGTTAGGCTTAGCGGTTAGGGTTAAGATCAGGGTTCAGGGTTTGTGTTAGGGTAAGAGCTTAGCGTTACAGGTGGGGTTTATGGTTAAGGTTAGGGTTAGGTCTAGGCTTTAGGGCAAGGTTTAGGGTTTGGTTGTTACAATTATAGTAGGAGTTCTGGTTAGAATTATGCGCTAAGGGTTGTTGTCATTGTAAGTGTTATGCATTATAGTTAGGTTAAGCAGTTAAAGTTACGCTTACTGTTAGGTTTACTTGTTAAGGTGAGAAATAGGGTTAGGGTAAGGTGTTATGTTTAGGGTTAGAGTTATGGGTTAGGGGTAGTGATTATGCTTAGGGCATGGGCTCTGTCTGCACTAGGGGTGGTTAGGGTGCTGGGATTGTCACCAGGAATCCATTCTACCATACTCTGGGTATGAGCTCCTGGGTCTCATGCAGAACACAGTAGCACAGCCTCCTTTCACGCATGGCATGGGAGGATTGTAGGCTTTCTTAACTCTGAGAATCAAGAAGTCTGAGAATTAGATTTAGGGTTAGGATTATGGTTAGGGTTAAGGATTAAGTTTAGTGTTAGGGTGAGGGTCTGAGGTTAGTGGTTAGGGTTAGGATTAGGGTACTTGTTTCTTTAGGGTTAAGGCTAGAGATGTTGTAAGTGGTAGTGTTACGCTTACGGTTGTCATTAGGCTTAGGGTTAGTGTTTTACAATTAGTGTTATGGTTTAGGTACCGTTATGGTTATGGGTTAGGGTTAGATTTGGGGGTTAGTGGTTGGGTTTAGCATTAGGGTTAGGGTTAGGGTTAGCAATAGGGTTAGGTTTAGGTGTTATGGTTAGGGTTAGGGGTAGCGGTTAAGTTTAGGGATAAGGGTTAACGCATGGGTCTTATCTGCTCTACGCAGGGTCGGGAACAGGGAGCATCAAAGGGACCCCACTCCATTGTACCCAGGGCATGGGACCCTGCCTCTCACTTGGGATACTGGGGTGGAGCCTCATCTCACGCACGGCTTGGGTTGGTTGTAGGCTTGCTTATGTCTGCGAATGGGAGAAGTGTGAGAATTACATTTAGGATAATGGTAAGGGGTTAAGATTATGGTTAGGATTAGGGATTAGGAGTAGGTTTAGGGGTTAAGGTTAGGGTTAGGGGTTACAGTTAATGTTAGGGGTTAGAGTTAAGGTTAGGGATTAGAGTTAGGTTTGGCTGTTAGAGTCAGGGTTTAGGTTTAGGGTTAGGTGTTAGGGTTAGTGTTAGGGCTTAGATTTAGCAGTTAGTTTAAGGGCACAGGACCTGTCTATCTACGGTGAGAGGGGGGTGGGCAGGGTCACTGCGACACCACTCCATCGTACCCTGGGCCTAGGGCCCTGACTGTCATGCAGCACTCAGGTGGAGCCTCATCTCATGCATGGCATGGCTGGATTGCAGGCTTGCTTAGCTCTGAGAATGGAAGAAGTGTGAGAAACAGGGTTAGGGTTAGGGTTAAGGGTTAGGAATTAGGGGTTAGGGTTAGTGTTAGTGTTAGGGGTTAGGGGTCGTGGTTTGCATTAAGGTTAGGGTTTAAGGGTAGGGTTAGTTTTAGGGGTAGGGTTAGGATTAGGGTAATTGGTTAGGGTTAGCATTAGATGTTAGGTTTAGCATTAGGGTTAGGGTTGGGTGTTATGTTTAGGGCTAGGGTCAGGGATTAGGTTTACGGATTCGGCTTAGGACATGGGCCCTATATGACCTATCAGGGGTGTTGAAATGGGAAGATCGCTGGGGTTCCACTCCATTGTACCCTGGACCTTGGGCCCAGACCTACATGCAATACATGGAGCCTCATCTCACGCATGGCATGGCTGTATTGTAGGCTTCCTTAACTCTGAGAAGGGAAGAAGTTCGAGAATTAGGGTTAGGGTTATGATTAGGGGTTTGAGGTTAAGGGTCAGGGTTGGTGTTAGGGTTAGTGGTTAGGGGTTAGGGATTGGGGTTAGGTTTTAGTTTTAGGGGTATGGTTAGGGTCAGGTTAAGGCGTTAGTGTTAGGGTTAGGTTTAGGGCTTAAGGTTAGGGTTAGGGTTAAGGGTTAGGATTAGGGTTTAGAGTTAAGGTTAGCATTAAGTTTAAACGTTAGTGTTAGGGTTGATGGTTACTGTTAGGTTTAGAAGATAGCTGGGGCCTCACTTCATCATATCCTGGGCCATGGGCCCAGACCTACATGCAAGAATACATGGAGCCTCATCTCACACATGGCATGGCTGGATTCTAGGCATGCTTAACTCTGAGAACGGAATAAGTGTGAGAAATAGGGTTAGGGTTAGGGGTTTGGGGTTAGGGTTAGTGTTAGGGTTAGGGGTTAGGGTTTATGTTTCGCATTAGGATTAGGGTTTAGGTTTAGGGTCAGGTTTACGGGTAGGGTTAGGGTTAGGGTTTAGTGTTTGGGTTAGTGTTAGGGTAAGGTGTTAGGGTTAGCATTAGGTTTTTTGGTTAGCGTTAGAGTTAGGATTAGGTGTTATTTTTAGGGTTAGGGTGAGGGATTAGGGTTTCAGATTCAGGTTAAGACATAGGCCCTATATGAATTATCTGGGATGGGGAACTGGGAAGATCGTCTGGGTCCCACTCCATTGCACACAGGGCATGGGCCCCAGCCTTTCATATAGGACACAGGGGCAGAGCCTCATCTCATGCATGGCATGGGTGGATTGTAGGCTTCCTTAACTTTTCGAATTGAAGAAGTCTGAGAATTAGATTTGGGGTTAGGGTAAGATGTTAGGATTAAGGTTAGGGTTAGGTGTTAGGGACTAGGATTAGGTTTAGGGGTTATGGTTAGAGGTTAGAATTAGGGTTAGTGTTACTGTTATGCTTAGGGATTAGGACTATGTTTCGTGGTTAGGTTTAGGTTTAGGATGAGGGACTATAGTGAGGGTTAGGTCTTAGGGTTACTGTTAGGAGTTAGGCTCATGGGTTATGGTTGGGGCTAGGGGTTCGGGTTAGTGTTGGGGTTAGGGCTCAGTTCTACTGATTAGTGTTATGGCAAGTGCCCTGTCTAATCTATAAGGCATTGGCGGTGTGGCTGCGTCCACACTCCATTGTACCCTGGGACTTAGGCTCTGACTGTCACGTAAGACTCAGGCAGAGCCTCATCTCACGTGTGGCATGGCTATATTGTAGGTTTGCTTAACTCCTAGAATGGAAGAAGTGTCAGCATTAGGTTTATGGTTAGGATTAGGGTTAGGGTTTAGGATTATGTTTAGTGTTAGGGTAAAGGGATAGGGTTAGGAATATGGTTAGGGTTTGGGGCTAACATTAGTGTTAGGGCTAGGGTTTTGGGTTATGGGTTAGGGTTAGGGTCATTGTTTGGTTAGGGTTAGGGCTAGGTTCATTGTAAGGGGTAGGGTTCAGGTTAGGGTAGTGTTTAGGGTTAGGGTGAGGGTTAGCGTTTTAGTGTTAGTGGTAGTGGTTACGCTTTTGGTTAAGGGTTTGTGTTAGAGTTAAGGGTTTGGGGTTGGGATTAGTGTTAGGGATAGGGTTAAGTGTTAGTTTGAGAGCTTAGGCTTAAGCTTAGGGTTAGGCATAGGGGTTTGGTTTAGCCTTAGGGTTAGAGTTAGGATTAGAGTTATAGATTAGGGTTAAGGCATGGGCCCTATCTGCTCTATGCGGTGTCAGGACTTGGAGCATGGCCGGGAACACACTCCTTTGTGCCCAGGTCATGGGACCCTGGCTCTCACGTGGGATACAGGGGCAGAGCGTCATCTCAGGCATGTGATGTGTTGGATGCAAGCTTGATTATTTCTTTGAATGGAAGAAGTGTGAGAATTACATTTAGGGTTAGGGTAACTGGGATTATGGTTAGCGATAGGGTCTCCGGTTAGGGTTAAGGTTAAGGTTTAGGGTTAGTGTTGGGTGTTAGGGTCAGAGGTTAAATTTAGGGTTAGGGTTTAGGGTTAGTGTTAGGGCTTAGATTTAGTGGTTAGTTTAAGGGCACAGGACTTGTCTAATCTACGGTGAGAGGGATGCGGACAGGATCACCACGACACCACACCATAGTACCCTGAGCTTTTGGCCCTGACCCTCATGCATGACTCAGGTGGAATCTAATCTCATGCATAGCATTGCTGGGCTGTAGGTTTGCTTAACTCTGAGAATGAAAGAAGTGTGAGAATTAGGGTTAGGGGTTTGAGGTTCGGGGTTAGGGTTAGGGGTTAGGGGTTGGGGTTAGTGTTAGGGTAAGGGTGGTTGTTTGGTTAGGGTTAGGGCTAGAGATGTTATAAGTGGTAGGGTTAGGCTTAAGGTTGTCATTAGGGTTACGGTTAGGGTTAGTGTTTTATAGTTAGTGTTATTGTTTCGGTACTACAGATATGGTTATGGATTAGGGTTAGAGTTAGGGATTAGAGGTTTAGGTTAGTGTTAGTGTTAGTGTTACTGTTAGCAATAGGGTTAGGTTTAGGTGTTATGGTTAGGGTTAGGGGTAGCGGTTAGGGTTAGAGATTAGGGTTAACGCATGTGCCGTATCTGCTCTATACTGGGTTGGGAACAGGGAGCATCACCGGGACCCCATTCCATTGTACCCAGGGCATGGGACCCTGACTGACTTGGGATACTAGGGCAGAGCCTCATCTCACACATGGCTTGGGTTGGTTGTAGGCTTGTTTATCTCTGCGAATGGAAAAAGTGTTAAAATTACGTTTAAGATAAGGGTAAGGGGTTGGGATTATGGTTAAGATGAAAGATTAGGAAGAGGTTTAGGGGTTAGGGTAAGGGTTAGGGGTTAGGGTTAACATTAGTGTTTAGAGATACTGTTTGCGGTTACGGTCAGGGGTTAGGATTTGGGTTAGGTGTTAGTGTTAGGACTTAGATTTAGCGGTTAGTTTAAGGGCACAGGACCTGTTTATCTATGGTGACAGGGGGGCGAGCAGGGATGCTGTGACACCACTCCATCGTACACTGGGCCTAAGGCCCTGACTGTCATGCAGCACTCAGACAGATCCTCATCTCATGCATGGCATGGCTGGATTGCAGGCTTCTCTAACTCTGAGAATGGAAGAAGTGTGAGAATTAAATTTAGGGTTATAGTTAGGGTTAGGGGTTGGGTTAGGGTTAGGGTTTAGGGTTCGGGTTAGGGTTAGTGTCAGGGGTTAAGGGTAGCATTAGGGTTATGGTTAGGTGTTATGTTTAGAGTCAGAGTCAGGATTTAGTGTTACGAATTCGGGTAAGGACATGGGCCCTATCTGATTCATCAGTGGTGGGGAACTGGGAAGATCGCCAGGGCCCCACTCCATTGTAGCCAGGTCATGGGCCCCTGCCTTTCATGTAGGACACAGGGGCAGAGCCTCATCTCACGCATGGTACGGGTGGATTGTAGGCATTCTTATCTTTTCAAACTGAGGAAGTCTGAGAATTGGATTTGGGGTTAGAGTAAGGGGTTAGGATTAAGGTTAGGGTTAGGTTTTCAGGACTAGGATTAGGTTTAGGGGTTACGGTTAGAGGTTAAAATTAGTGTTAGCATTATAGTTACGGTTAGGGATTAGGATTATGTTTTCTAGTTAGGTTTACATTTAGGGTGAGGGGTGATGGTTAGATTTAGGAATTAGGGTTACTGTTTGGAATTAGGTTGATGGGTGTCAGTCAGGGTTTGGAGTTCCAGTTAGTGTTAGCTTAGATTTACTGATTAGTGTCAGGGCACAGGCCCTGTCTAATCTATGGGGCATTGGGTGTGTGGAGCTTGATTTCATCCCCACTCCATCATACCCTGGGCCTTGGGCTCTGACTGTCTCACAGGACTCAAGCAGAGCCTCCTCTTACACATGGCATGGCTAGATTGTAGGCTTGTTTGACTACTATTATGAAAGAGGTGTGAGAATTTGATTTATGGTTAAGATTAGGATTAGAGTTTAGGATTAGTTATAAGGTTAGTGTAAAGGGTTAGGGTTAGGAATATGGTTAGGGTTTGGGGACAAGGTTAGTGTTAGGGCTAGGGTTTAGGGTTAGGGGTTAGGGTTAGGGTCGGTGTTTGGTTAGGGTTAGGGCTAGGTTCATTGTAATAGGTAGGGTTAGGAGTAGGGTTGTGGTTAGGGTTATGGTGAGGTTTAGCTTTTCAGGGTTAGTGTTAGTGTTTAGGTATTACGTTTTGGTTATGCGTTTGTGTTAGGGTTACGAGTTAGTGATTGGGGTTAGGGTTACTGTTAGGGATGAGGGTTAGTTTGAGAGGTTAATGTTAAGCTTAGTGTTAGGTTTAGGAGTAGGTTTAGCAATAGGTTTAGGGTTAGGGGTTAGAGTTAGGGATTAGGGTTAAGGCATGGGCCCTGTCTGCTCTATGCAGCGTCGGGACTGGGAGCGTCACTGGGACCCCACTCCATTGTACCCAGGTCATGCGATCCTGGCTGTCATGTGGGACACAAGGGCAGAGCGTCCTGTCACGCATGGCATTTGCTGTTTGTAGGTTTGGTTATTCCTGTGAATGAAAGAAGTGTGAGAATTACATTTAGGTTTAGGATAGTGGGTTAGAATTATCGTTAGGGATAGAGTCTGTGGTTAGGGTTAAGGTTAGGGTTTAGAGTTAGTGTTGGGGGTTAGGTTCAGGGGTTAGGTTGAGGGTTAGGTGTTAGGGTTAGTGTTAGCGCTTAGATTTAGCAGTTAGTTTAAGGGCAGAGGACCTGTCTAATCTATGGTGAGAGGGGTGCGGAAAGGGTCACCATGACAGCACACCATCATACACTGGGTCTTGGGCCCTGACCTTCATGCAGGACTCAGGCGGAGTCTAATTCCACGCATGGCATGGCTGGATTGTAAGCTTGCTTAACTCTGAGAATGGAAGAAGTGTGAGAATTAGGGTCAGGGTTAGGGTTAGGGGTTAAGGGTTGGGGTTAGTGTTAGGGTTAAGGTTAGGTGTTAGGGTTAGGTTTAAGGTTAGTGGTTAGTGTTAGGGTTAGGGTTGGGGTTAACGTTAGAGTTAAGGGTTAGGATTAGGGTTAAAGGTTAGGATTAGGGTTAGGGTTAAGTGTTATGGTGAGGGTTAACCATCAGGGTTAAGGATACCTGTTAGGGTTAGGTTTTATGGTTAGGGTTAAGGGTTCAGGTTAGCATTAGGGTTAGAGTTAAGGGTTATAGTTAGGATTAGGGGGTTAGAGTTAGGTTTAGGGTTCATAGTTAAGGTTAGGGTTAGGGGTTAGTGTTAGGTTTAGAGGCAGTGTTAGGTCTAGGTTTTAAGGTAAGGGTTAGGTTTAGGGTTAAGTGTTTGGGTTAGGTTTAAGGGTTAGGGTTAGGATTAGGTTTAAGTGTTAGTGTTACAGTTAGGGTTTAGGGTTTAGGGTTAGGGTTAAGGGTTAAGGGTTAGAGTTAGGGTTAGGGTTTAGGGTTAGCATTAAGGTTAAAGTTAGGGTTAAGTTTAGGGTTTTTCTTAGGGTTATGTTTAGGGTAATCAGTTTCGGTTAGGTTTAGGGTTTAGCAGTTACAGTTATGGCTAGAATGTAAGGTTAGTGTTATGAGATAGGGTTTGTTGTTAGCGTAAGGGTTATACATTAACGTTAGGTTAAGGGGTTAGGGTTAGGGTTATGGTTAGGGTTATGTTTTAAGGTGACCCATAGGGTTACAGTTAGGTGGTACGTTTAGAGTTAGGGTTATGAGTTAGGGGTAGTGTTTATGCTTAGGGCACGGGCCCTGTCTACACTAGGTTGGTGGGTTAGGGAGCTGGGATTATCGCTGGGAACCCTTTCTATTGTATGCTGTGTATGGGCCCATAGGTTTCATGCAGCACACAGTGGCAGGGCCTCCTTTCATGCATGGCATGGGAGGATTGTAGTCTTGCTTAACTCTCAGAATGAAAGAACTGTGAGAATTATGGCTATGGTTTGGGTTAGGGGTTTGGGATTAGGGGTTAGGATTAGTGTTAGTGTTAGGGGTTAAGGGTTAAGGTTAATGTTAGGGTTAGGGGTTTAGGTGTTAGGGTTAGGGTTAAGGGTTAGGGTTACGGTTAATGGTTAGGGTTAGTTTTAGGTTTAAGGGATAGGGTTAGGGGTTAGGGTTAGGGTTAGTGTTAAGTGTTCAGGTTAGCGTTAGAGTTAAGATTTATGGTTAGGGTTAGCGGTTAGGGTTAGGATCAGGGTTCAGTGTTAGTGTTAGGGTAAGGGTTTAGGTTTGGGTTTAGGGGTTAGGGTTAGGTTTAGGGTTAGGTCTAGGCTTTAGAGTAAGTTTTAGGAAATAGGTTTTATGGTTATGGCTAGGAGGTAGGGTTAGAATTATGGGATAGGGGTTCTTCTCAGGGTAAGTGTTATGCATTAAGGTTAGTTTAAGGGGTTAAAGTTAGGGTAACAGTTAGGTTTACATGTTACAGTGAGCAAGAGCTTTAGGGTTAGGTGTTATGTTTAGGATTAGGGATACGGGTTAGGGGTAGTGTTTATGCTTAGGACATGGGCTTTGTCTGCACTAGGGGGGCACGTTAGGAGGCTGGGATTGTCGCTGGGAAGCCCCTGTATCCTGCGCTGGGTATGGGCCCCTGGGTTCCATGCAGGGCACAGTGGCAGAGCTTTCTTTCTCACATGGCATGGGAGGTTAAGGGTAAGCTTTCTTAATTCTGAGAAAGCAGGTAGTCTGAGAATTAGATTTAGGGTTAGGATTATGGTTGGGGTTAGGGATTAAGATTAGTGTTGGGGTGAATGCTTAGTGTTAGGGGTTACAGTTAGGACTAGGGTTAAGTTTTGGGTTCATGGTTATGGTTAGGGACACAGGTTAGGGTTACGGTTAGTGGTTAGGGTTAGGGTCAGGGATAGGTCTAGGCATTGGGGTAAGGGTTAGGGTGAGGGTTAGGGTTAAGGTTTATGGATACCGTTAGGTATTAAGATTATTGCTAAGGGTTAGGGTTAGGCTTAGGTTTTAGGGTTATGGTTTAGGGTTAGGTTTAGAGTTGTTTGTAGGGTTAAGGTTAGGATTAGCGGTTTAGGGTTAGGGTTAGGGTTTAGGTGTTACGGTTATGGCTAGGAGGTAGGGTTAGAGTTATGGAATAGTGGCAGTTTTTAGGGTAAGGGTTATGCATTAAGGTTAGGTTAACGGTTGGGTTAGGGTTAGGGTTATGGTTAGGTTTATGTGTTAAGGTGAGCAATAGGGTTAGGGTTAGATGTTATGTTTATGGTTTGGGTTATGGGTTAAATGTAGTGTCTATGCTTAGGGCACTGGCCCTGTCTGCACTAGGGGCATGGGTTAGGGTGCTTGGATTGATGCCAGGAACCCACTCTATTGTATGCTGGATATGGGCACTTGGGTTTCATTTAGGACACAGTGGCAGAGCATCCTTTCACGCATGGCATGGGATGATTGTAGGCTTTCTTAACTCTAAGAATGGAAGAAGTCTGAGAATTAGATTTAGGTTTAGGATTATGGATAGGGTTATGGATTAATGTTAGTGTTAGCGTGAGGGTGTAGGTATAGAGGTTAGGGTTACGGTTAGGGTGGTTGGTTAGGGTTAGGGCTAGAGATGTTATAAGTGGTAGGGTTAAGCTTAGGGTTATCATTAGGGTTAGGGTTAGGGTTAGTGTTTTACAGTTAGTGTTATGGATTAGGTTAGGTTACGGGTAAGGGTTAGAGTTAGGGTTTAGAGGTCGAGTTCAGTGTTAGGGTTAGGGTTAGTAATAGGGTAAGGGTTAGGTGTTATTCTTAGGGTTCGGGATAGCGGTTAGGCTTAGGGATTAGGGTTAACGCATGGGTCCTATCTGCTCTATGCGGGGTCGGGAACAGGGAGCATCACCGGGATCCCACTCCATTGTACCCAGGGCAAGGGACCCTGCCTCTCACTTGGGATACTGGGGCAGAGCCTCATCTCACGCATGGCTCGGGTTGGTTGTAGGCTTGCTTATCTCTGCGAATGGAAGAAGTGTGAGAATTACATTTAGGATAATGGTAAGGGTTTAAGATTATGGTTTGAGTTAGGGATTAGGAGTACGTTTAGGGGTTAGTGTTAGGATAAGGGATTAGGGTTAAGGTTGGGGTTTAGAGTTAGTGTTGGGGGTTAGGGTCCTGGGTTAGGTTTAGGGTTAGCTGTCAAAGTTAGTGTTAAGGCTTAGATTTAGCGGTTAGTTTAAGGGCACATGACCTGTCTATGTATTGTGAGAGGTGGGCAGACAGGGTCGCTGTGACACCAATCCATCGTACCCTGGATCGAAGGCCCTGACTGTCATGCAACCTTCAGGTGGAGCCTCATCTCAGGCATAGCACGGCTTGATTGTAGGTTTGTTTAACTCTGAGAATGGAAGAAGTGTGAGAATTAGACTTAAGATTAGGGTTAAGGCAAGTGTGTTAGTGTTAGTGTTAAGGAAGTGTGAGAATTAGACTTAAGATTAGGGTTAAGGTTAGGGTTAAGGTTTAGGGTTTAGGGTTTGGGTTAGGGTTAGGGTCAGGGGTTAGGGTTAGCATGACGTGTTAGAGTTAGGGGATTCAGGTTAGGACATGGGCCCTATCTGATCTATCAGGAGATGAGGAAATGGGAAGATCGCCAGTGCCCCACTCCACCATACCCAAGGCATGGGCCCCTGAGTTTCATGTAGGACACAGAGGCAGAGGCTCATCTCACGCATGGCATGGGTGGATTGCAGTCTTCCTTAACCTTTCAAACTGAAGAAGTTTGAGAATTACATTTGGGGTTAGGGTAAGGGGTTAGGATTAAGGTTAGCATTGGGTGTTAGGGACTAGGATTAGGTTTAGGGGTTATGGTTAGAGATTACAATTAGGGTTAGGGTTACTGTTAGGTTTAGGGATTAGGACTATGTTTAGTAGTTAGGTTTAGGTTTAGGGTGAGTGATTATGTTTAGGTTTCAGGATTAGAGGTTACTGTTAGGAGTTAGGTTCCTGGGTTACGGTTTGGGCTAGGGGTTTAGGTTAGTGTTAGCTTAGGTTTAATGATTAGCTTAATGATTAGCGTTAGGGGTTAGGGTTAGGTTTAGGGTTTTTCATTGGGTTAACGTTCAGGTTACTGGTTTAGGGTTAAGGTTAGGCTTTAGGTGTTATGGTTATGGCTAGGAGGTAAGGTTAAAGATATGGGATAGGTATTTTTGTTAGGGTAAGGTTTATGGATGAAGGTTAAGGGGTTAGAATTAGGGTAACATTTAGGTTTACGTGTTAAGGTGAGCAGTAGGGTTAGGGTGAGGTTTTATTTTTAGGGTTAGGGTTATGGGTTAGGGGTAGTGTTGATGCTTACGGCACCGGCCCAGTCTGCAGTAGAAGGGTGGGTTAGGGGGCTGGGATTGCCGCCGGGAAGCCTCTCTATCATATGCTGAGTATGGGACCGTGGGTTTCATGCAGGACACAGTGGCAGAGCCTCCTTTCACGCATGGCATGGGAGGATTGTAGGCTTGCTTAACTCTGAGAATGGAAGAAGTGTGAGAATTAGATTTAGGGTTAGGGTGAAGGGTAGGGTTAAGGTTAGGGTTTAAAGTTTGGGTTAGGGTTAGGATCAGGGTTTAGGGTTAGCATTATGTGTTAGGGTTAGCATTAGGGTTAGGATTAGGTGTTATGTTTAGGGTTAGAGTCCGTGGTTAGGGTTACAGATTTGGGTTAGGAAATAGGCCCTATCTGATCTATCAGCGATGGGGAAAAGGGAAGGTAGCTGGGGCCCCACTCCATTGTACTCAGGGCATGGGCCCCTGCCTTTCATGTAAGACACAGGGGCAGAGCCTCATCTCACGCATGGCATGGGTGGATTATAGGCTTCCTTAACTCTGCAAACTGAAGAAGTCTGTGATTTACGTTTGGCGTTAGCGTAAGGGTTAGGATTAAGGTTAGCACTGGATGTTAGGGACTAGGATTAGTCTTAGGGGTTAGAGGTTAGAAATAGGGATAGATTTACACTTATGGCTAGAGATTCAGATTATGTTTAGTAGTTAGGTTTATGTTTAGGGTGAGGGCTATGTTTAGGTTTCGGGATTAGTGTTACTGTTAGGAGTTAGGTTCCTGGGTTACTATTAGGGCTAGGTGTTCGGGTTATTATTAGCTTAGGTTTAATTATTAGTGTCAGGGCACAGGCATGTCTAATCTATGGGGCACCAGGGGTGTGGAGAGTGGTTGCATCCCCACTGCACCATACCCTGGGCCTTGGCTCTGACTGTCACGCAGGACTCAGACAGAGCCTCATCTCACCTATGGCATGGCTAGATTGTAGGCTTGCTTAACTCCTAGAATGGAAGAAGTGTGAGAATTAGATTTAGGGTTAGGATTAGGGTTATGGTTTAGGTTTAGGGTAAAAGGTTGTGGTTAGAAATATCAGGGTTAGGGGCTAACGTTCGTGTTAGGGCTGGGTTTAGGGTTAGGGTCATTGTTTGATTAAAGTTAGGGCTAGGTTCATTGTACGGGATTGGGTTAGGGTTAGGGTTATGGTTAGGGTAAGGGTTAAGGATAGCGTTGGGGTTAGTGTTAGTGGTTAGGTATTATGGTTTTGGTTATGGGTTCATGTAAGAGTTAGAGGTTGTGGTTAGGGTTAGGGTTAGGGATGAAGGTTAGTTTGAGACGTTAGGGTTAAGCTTATGGTTAGGTTTAGGGGGTTGGTTTAGCATTAGGCTTGGGTTATGGGTTAGAGTCAGGGATTAGCGTTAAGGCATGGGCCCTATCTGCTCTATTCGGGGTTGACACTGGGAGCATCACTGAGTCCCCACTCCGTTGTACCCAGGTCATGGGACCCTGGATCTCATGTGGGACACAGGGGCAGAGCATCATCTGACACATGGCATGGGTTGGTTGTAGGCTTGCTTATTTCTGCGAATGGAAGAAGTGTGAGAATTACATTTAGGGTTAGGATAATGGGTTAGGATTATGGTTAGGGATAGGGTCTGTGGTTACTGTTAAGGTTAGGGTTCAAAGTTAGTGTTGGTGGTTAGGTTCAGGGGTTAGGTTTAGGTTTAGGGGTTAGGGTTAGTGTTATGGCTTGGATTTAGTGGTTAGTTTAAGGGCACAGGACCAGTCTAATCTATGGTGAGAGGGGTGTGAAGAGGGTCACCGTGACACCACATGTTTGTACCCTTGCCTTGGGCCCAGACCTACTATCAAGGCTCAGGTGGAGCCTCATCTCACGCATGGCATGGCTGGATTTCAAGGTTGCTTAACTCTGAGAATGGAAGAAGTGTGAGAATTAAGGTTACGGTTAAAGTTAGGGGTTGGGGTTGGGGTTGAGTTTAGGATTGTTCTTACGGTTCGGGTTAGGGGTTAGGTTTAGTGTTAGGGGTTAGGGTTAGGGTTAGGGTTTAGTGTTAGGGTTAAGGTTAGGGTTAATAGGGGTAGAGTTTAGGGGTAGGGGTAGGTAAGGTTAGGGTTATTGTTTAGTTTTACTGTTAGGGTCATTGTTAGCGTTAGGGTTAATTCTAATGGGTTAAGGATAAGGTTAGTGGTTTTGATAGTGTTAGGGTGAGAGTTTTTGAGTTAGTGTTAGAGTTTAGGTGTTACGGTTATAAATAGGGGTTAGTGTTAGTAAGGGGTAGGGTTTGGGCTTAATGTTAGGGTTACTTTTAGGGTTAGGTTTAGGGTTTGGTGTTAGCATTAGGGTTAGGATTAGGTGGTATGGGTAGGATTAGACTGATGGGTGAGAGCTAGGGTTTAGGGTTAGGGAATGGACACTATCTGCTCTATGGGGGGGGAGTCAGGAACTGGGAGCATTTCTGGTACCCGACTCCATTATACGGAGGGCAAGGGTCCCGGCCTTTCATGTGGAACACAAGGGCGCAGCTTCATTTCACGCTTGGCATGAGGGTATTGTAGGCTTTCTTAACTCTGATAATGGAAGAAGTATGAGATTTAGATTTAGGGTTAGGGTTAGGGGTTAGGATTTGGGTTAAGAATAGAGTTAGGAGTTAGGGTTAGGGTTAGGAATTAGGATTAGTTTTAGGAGTTAGGGTTAGGGTGACCAATTACTGTTAGGATTAGTGCTTAAGTTTAGTGTTAGGGGTTAGAGTCAGTGGTTTGGTGAGGATTATGTTTAGGGTTAGTGGTTAGGTTTAACGTTTATGTTTAGGCTCGAGCCCTGTCTACTCTATGTGGGCTCGGGGGCAGAGAGCGTCACAGGGATCCCAATCCAGCGTACCCTAGCTATGAGGCCCTGACTGTCACGCAGGACATGGGCAGAGCTTCATCTCACAAATACCATGGCTGGATTGTAGTCTTGCTTAACTCTGAGAGTGGAAGAAGTGTGAGAGGTTCTGTCAAACACAATGAAGAAAGAGTCATTTCATAGGAAGAGGGTAACTCTTAGCTTGAGAGGAGTCATGAACCAGAACCCTTACATTCACGGAGAGAAAGCCACTATAAAGAGGTGGATTGTAGGATTGACCTAATGCCTAACACTAACCCTAACCCCAACCCCTAATTTGAACCCTAACCCCAATCCCAACCTACACCCGGACTCCAACCCCTAACCCTACCCCTAACACAAACCCCAACCCTATCCCCAACCACAACTCTAACTTTAACCCTAACCCTTACCCTAACCCCAAACCCCATCCTAATGCTAAACTTAACTGTAACCCCTAACACTAATCCTAACTGTAACCCTACTTCCTAGCCATAACCGTAACACCTAAACCCTAACCCTAAACCATTAACCCTAACCACAACCCTACAAACAACCCTAACCCTAACTCTGACCCCTAGCCCTAACACTAACCCCTAAACCCTAAACCTAAACCCAACCCTAACCCTCACCCTAACACTATTCTTAACCCTAACATTAACCCTAACCATTAATCCCTAACCCCTAACCCTACCACTAACCCTAATCCCTAATCCCAATCCCCTAACCCTAACCCTAACCCTAATTCTCACACTTCTTCCATTCTAAGAATTAAGCAAGTCTAAAATCCAGCCATACCATGCATGAGATGAGGCTGCACCTGAGTCTTGCATGTAGGTCTGGGCCCAATGCAGGGGTAAAATGGGGTGGTGTCGTGGTGATCCTCTCCATACCCCTCTCACCATAGATTAGACAGGTCCTGTGCTCTTAAGCTAACCACTAAATCTGAGCCCTAACACTAACCTTAACCCATAACCCTGAACTTAACCCGTGACCCTAACCCCAACACTAACTCTAAACCCTAACCTTAACCCTAACGACAGACCCTATCCCTAACCATAATCCTAACCGGTTACCCTAACCCTAAATTTAATTCTCACACTTCTTCCATTCGCAGAGGTAAACAAGCCTACCACCAACACATGCAATGTGTGAGATGACGCTCCACCCCTGTATCCTACATGAGAGCCAAGGTCCCATGAACTGGGCACAACAAAGTGAGGTCCCGGCGATGATCCCAGTCCCGACCCTACATAGAGCATATAGGGCCCATGCCTTCATCCTAATTCGTCACTCTAACTCCTAACCCTAAGCCTAAAGCTAAACCTAAGAACTAAACCTAACCCTCAGCTTAACCCTAACCTCTCAAACTAAACCTCATCCCTAACCCTAACCCCAACCCCTAACCCCTAACACTGAGACGAAGCCATAGCCAAAACTGTAATACATAAACAATAACACTAACCGTAAAACGCTATCCCTAACTCTTACCCTAACCACATCCCTAACCCTACCCCTACCCCTTACAATGAACCTAGCCCTAACCCTAACCTAACAACGACCCTCACTCTAACCCCTAACCCTAAACCCTAGTACTAACACTAACTTTAGCCCCTAACCCTAATGATATTCCTAACCCTAACCCTTTACCCTAAACCTAAACCTAAACCCTAACCCTAATCCTAACCCAAAATATAACTCTCACACTTCTCCCATTCTAGAATTTAAGCAAGCCTACAATCTAGCCATGCCATGCGTGAGATGAGGCTCTGCCTGAGTCCTGCATGACAATCAGACACAAGACCCATGGTATGATGAAGGGGAGACGCACCCACGCTGCACACCCCCAGTGCCCCATAGATTAGACAGGGCCTGTGCACTGTCACTAATCATTAAACCTAAGCTAACACTAACACGAATCCCTAGCCCTAACAGTAACCCATGAACCTAAATCCTAAAAGTAACCCTAATCCTTAACCCTAACCATAACCCCTCACCCTAAACCTAAGCCTAACTACTAAACATAATTCTAATCCTTGACTGTAACTGTAACCTTAACCCTAATTCTAACCTCTAACCATAACCCCTAAATCTAATCCTAGTCCTGAACACCTAACCCTAACCTTAATCCTTAACCCATTACCCTAACCCCAAATGTAACTCTCAAACTTCTTCAATTTGAAAAGTTAAGGAAGCCTACAATCCACCCATGCCATGCGTGAGATGAAGCTCTGACCCTGTAGCCTACATGAAAGGCAGGGGCCCATGCCCTGTGTACAATGGAGTGGGGCCCAGGCGATCTTCCCAGTTCCCCACCACTGATAGATCAGATAGGGCCCATGTCCTAACCTGAATCCATAACCCTAAACCCTGACCCTAACCATAAACATAACACCTAACCACAATCCTAATGCTAACACTAACACCTAATGCTACCCCTAACCCCTGGCCCTGACCCAAACCCGAAGCCCTAACCCTAACCCTAACCTTAACCCTAACCCTAAATCTAATTCTCACACTTCTTCCATTCTCAGAGTTAGACAAGCCTGCAATCTAGCCATGCCATGCATGAGACTAGGATATGCCTGAGTGCTGCATGACAGTCAGGGTCTTTGGCCCAGTGTACGATGGAGTGGTGTCACAGCGACTCTGCCTGCCCCCCTCTCACCATAGGTAGACAGGTCCTGTGTCCTTAAACTAACCGCTAAATCTAAGCCCTAACATTAACCCTAACACCTAACCCTAAACCTAACCCCTGTGCCTAACCCCCAACACTAACTTTAAACCCTACCTTAACACTAACCTCTAACCTTAACCCTAACACCTAAACCTACTCCTAATCCCTAACCCTAGCCATATTCTTAATCCCTTATGCTTATCCTAAACGTAATTCTCACACTTCTTCCATTCGCAGAGATAAGCAAGCCTACAACCAACCCAAGCCATGCGTGAGATGATATCTACCCCAGTATCCCAAGTCGGTCAGGGTCCCATGCCCTGGGTACAATGGAGTGGGGTCCCGGTGATACTCCCTGTTCCCAACCCAGCATAGAGCAGATAGGGCACATGCATTAACCCTAATCCCTAAGCCTAACCACTACCCCTAACCCTAACCATAATATATAACCTAACCCTACTGCTAACACTAATTATAACCCTAACACTAAACCAAACCTCTAATCTCTTAGTCTAACCCTAACCTGTAACCATAACCATAGTATCTAAACCATAACACTAACTGTAAAACACTAACCACAACCCTAACCCTAATGACAACCCTAAGCCTAACACTACCACTTACAACATCTCTAGCCCTAACCCTAACCAAACAACCACCCTAACCCTAACACTAACCCCTAACACTAAGCTCTAACCCTAACTCTAACGTTAATCCCTAACCCTAAACATAATCGTAACCCTAAATATAATTCTCAGACTTCTTCCATTCTAAGAGTTAAGCAAGCCTACAATCCTCCCATGTCATGCGTGAATGGAGGCTCTGTCACTGTGTCCTGCATGAAACCCACGGGCCCGTATCCAGTGTATGATAGAGTATGTTCCTGACGACAATCCCAGCCCCCCAACTCACCACCCTAGTTCAGCTAGGGCTCATGCCCTAAGTATAAACACTACCCCTAACCCATAACCCTACCCCAAACATAACACCTAACTCTAAAGCTCACCATAACATATAAACATAACCCTAACCCTAACATTAATCCCGTAAACTAAACTTAATGCATAAGACTTACCCTGAAATCTACCCCTATCCCATAACTCTAACACTAACTCCTACCCATAAACGTAACACCTAATCTCTAAACCTTACCCTAAGACCTAGACCTGAACGTAAACCTAACCCTAACCCCTAATCCTAACCCTAACCTCTTACACTAACTTTGAACCCTGATCCTAACCCTAACTGCTAAGCCTAACCGTAATCCTTAACTATAACACTAACCCTAACCTGAACCCTTAAACCTAACCCTAAAACTAAACCACAAACCCTAATCCTAACCCTTAACCCTAACCCTAACCCTAACCATTAACCCTAAACTTAGCCCTCAAACCGACACTAACACAAACCCTTAACACTAATACTGACCCTTAACCCTAACCTTAACCCTTAATCCTAATCCTAACCCTTAACCCTAATGCTTACCCCAAACCTAACCATGAACACTGACCCTAACCGTTAACCCTGACCCTAACCCTAAACCTTAACGCTAACACTTAGCCGTAACTCTAACCCTAACTCTTAACCCTAATCCTAACCCTTACACCTAACCATAACACTAAGCCCTAGCCCTAACCCAAACACTAACCGCTAACCCTAAACCTAACCCCTAACCCTCATACTAACCCTAACCCTTAACTCCTAACCCCTAACCCTAACTGTAACCCTGTTTCTCACACTTCTTCCATTCTCAGAATTAAGCAAGCCTACAATCCAGCCATGCCATGCGTGAGATGAGGCTCTGCCTGAGTGCTGCATGACAATCAGGGCCCTAGGCCCAGGGTACGATGGAGTGGTGTTGCAGAGACCCTGCCCGCCCTCCTCTCACTATAGATAGACAGGTCCTGTGCCCTTAAACTAACCTCTTAATCTAAGCCATAACACTAACCCTAACACCTAACCCTAAAGCTATCCCTGGACCATAAACCCCAACCCTAACTCTAAACCCTAACCTTAACCCTAACCCCTAACTCTTACATTAACCCCTAAACCTAGTCCTAATCCCTAACCCTAACGGTAATCCTAACCCCTTATCCTTATCCTAAATGTAATTCTCACACTTCCATTTTCAGAGATAAGGAATCCTACAACCAACCCAAGCCATGCATGAGATGAGGCTCTGCCTCAGTATCCCAAGTGAGAGGTAGGGTCCCATGCCCTGGGTACAATGGAGTGGGGTCCCAGTGATGCTTCCTGTTCCCGACCCGTCATAGAGCAGATAGGGCCCATGCATTAACCCTAATCCCTAATATTAACCGCTACCCCTAATCCTAACCTTAACACCTAAGTCTAACCCTATTGCTAACCCTAACCTTAACCCTAACCCTAACACTAAACCCAATCTCTAACCCCTAAATCTAACCCTAACTCATAAGCATAACAGTAGTACCTAAACCATAACACTAATTGTAAAACACTAACCCTAACCCTAACCCTAATGACAGCTGTAAGCCTAACACTACCACTTACAACATCTCTAGCCCTAACCCTAACCAAACAAGTACCCTAACCCTAACCCTAACCACTAACCCTAAGCCCTCACCCTAACACTAATGTTAATCCCTAATCCTAACCATAATTCTAACCCTAAATCTAATTCTCAGACTTCTTGCTTTCTCAGAGTTAAGAAAGCCTACAATCCTCACATGCCATGCGTGAAAGGAGGCTCTGTCACTGTGTCCTGCAGGAAACCCAGGGACTCATACCCAGGATATGATAGAGTGGGTTCCTGGAGACAATCCCAGCACCCTAACCACCCCCAGTGCAGAGAGAGCCCATGGCCTAAGCATAATCACTACCCCTAACCCATACCCTAACCCTAAATATAACACCTAATATAACCCTATTTGTCACCTTAACACGTAAACCTAACAATAACACTAACTTTAACCCCTTAACCTAACCGTAATGCATAACAATTACATTGACAACAACGCGTATCCCATGATTCTAACCCTAACTCCAAGTTATAACCGTAACAACTAAACCCTAAACCTTACCCTAAAGCCTAGACCTAACTGTAACCCTAACCCTAAATCCTAAACCTAACCTTAACCTCTTACGCTAACACTAACCGTGAACCCTGATCCTAATCTTAGCCACTAAGCCTAACCATAACACTTAACTCTAACACTAAGCATAACCTGAAACCTTAAAGCTAACCCTAAAACTAAACCACAAACCCTAACCCTAACCCTAACTCTTAAACCTAAAGCTAACCATAGCCGATAACCCTAACTCTAACATAGAACCTAACCCTAACACAAATCCTTAACCCTAATACTAACCCTTAATCCTAATCCTAGCCTTAACCTTTAACCCTAATTCTAACCCTGAACCCTAACCCCTAAAACTAACACTAACGCTTACCCCCTGATCCTAACCCTAAACCTTAACCCTAACAGTAACATTTAACCATAACCCTAACACTAACTCTTAACCCTAATCCTAACTCTAAGACCTAACCCGAACATTAACCCCTAGTCCTAACCTTAACACTAACCGAGAACGCTAAACCGAACCCTAGGCCATAACCCTAACCCTAACACCTAAACCCTAACAACACCTAAACCCTAACGCTCACACTAACCCTAACTCCTAACCCAAACCCCTAACCCTAACCTTAACACTTAACCCTAAGACTAACCATTAAACCTCAGTCTAACCCTTAGCCCTAATCGTAACACAAACCATTATACCTAACCCTGACCCTGAACCCAAACCCTAACCCCTAACCCTAACCCTAACCATGAACCCTAAACCTAATCCTAATATCTAACCCTAAAAATAACCCTTAATGCCAAATCTAACGCTAACCCGAAACCTTAACACTAACCCTAAACCCCAAACCTAACCCTTAACCCTAGTCCTAACCATTAACCCTCACCATAAGCTTTAATCCTAACCCTAATCCTAACCCTAACAATTAACCTGAAACCTAAACATAACCTCTAACCTTAACCCTAAAACTCACCCTTAACCCTAAACCTAACCGTAAACTTCAACCCCAACACTAAACTTTAAACCTAACCCCAACCCTAACCCTTATCCAGAATATTAACCCTTAACCCTAACCCTAACACCTAACCTGAGCATTAACCCATAAACCTAACAAATAACCTGTAAACCTAACACTAACCCCAAAGCCTAACCTCTAACACCTACCCCTAACAAAAACCCTAACCCAGTTCAGGGTTAGGGTTTGTGGTTAGTGTTAGGATTAGGGGTATAGTATTAGGTTTAGGGGTAAGGGATAGGGTTAGATTTAGGGTTAGGGGTTAATGTTAGGGTTAGGGTTTGGGTTAGGGTTAAACTTAAGGGTAAGTGTTAGGTTTATGTTTAGGGTTAGGTTTAGAATTAAGGTTAGGGATAGGTGTTAGGTTTAGGGTTAGGGCTAAGGGTTAGTGTTCGGGTTAGGGTTAGGGTTGGGGTTAGGGTTGGGGTTAGGGTTAGGGTTAGGTTTAGGTGTTAGGGTTACAGTCAGCGTTAGCGTTAGGTTTAGGGTTAGCGGTTAAGGTTATGATTAGGTATAGGGTTAGGTTTAGGCTGAGAGTTAGGGTTATGTTTAGTGTTAAGTGTTAGGTTTAGGGTTAATTGTTAGTGTAGAGTTTAGGGTTAAGCGTTAGGGTAAGGATTAATGATTAGTCTTAGGGTTAACTAGTAGGGTTAGGGTTAGTGGTTTGGGGTTCTGGGTTAGGGATAGTGTTAAGATTAGGGGTTAGGGGTTAGGGTTTGGGGTTAGTGTTAGGGTTAGGGGTTTAGTTTTAGGTTTGTGGTAAGGGATAGAGTTAGGTTTAGTGTTAGGTGTTAGTGTTATGGTTAGGTTTAGGCTTAGGGCTATGGCTTAGGGTTAAGGTTAAGGGTAAGGGTGAGGTTTATGTTTAGGGTTAGGGTTAGAAGTAGGGTTAGGGTTAGGTGTTAGGTTTAGGGTTAGGGTTAGGGGCCAGTGTTCAGGTTAGGGTTAGGGTTAGGGGTTATGGTGGTTAGTGTTCGGGTTTCGGTTAGGCATTAGAGTTATGGTTAGGGGTTAGAGTTAGGGTTAGTGTTAGGGTTTATTGTTAGTGTTAGGGTTAGGCATTAGGGTCAGGGTTAGTGATATGGTTAAGTTTTACGTTTAGATTTAGCGTTAGGGTTAGGGTTAGGATTAGCTGTTAGGGCTCGGGTTAGGATTTAGGGTTAGGGTTAGGGTTAGGGTTAGGGGTTAGTGTTAGGGTTCGTGTTAGGGGTTAGGATTATGGTAAGGGTTAGCGTTAGCGGTTATGGATAGGGTTAGGGTTAGGGTTAGTGTTAGGGTTTAGGGTTAGTGTTAGAGTTATGGTTAGGATTTAGTGTTAGAGTTAAGGTTACATTTAAGGGTTAGGGCTAGGGCTAGGGTTAGGGATAGGGCTACGGCTAGGGCTAGGACTAGGGCTAGGTTTAGGTTTAGGGTTAGGGGTAGTGTCAGGGCTAGGGCTAGGACTAGGGCTAGGGTTAGGTCTACATCTAAGGCTAGGGCTAGAGCTAGGGTTAGAGCTAGGGTTGAACTTAGGGCTTGGTTTAGTGTTAGGGTTAGGGTAATGGGTTAGGGTTAGGGTAAGGGTTAGGGTTTGAGGTTAGGATTAGGGTTAGTGTTACAGGTTAGTTTTAGGGTTAGGGGTTAGCGTTAGGGTTAGGGTTTAGTGTTAGTGTTACGGTTTATGGTTAGGGTGAGTGTTAGTGTTAGGGTTTAGGATTAGTGGTAGAGGATAGTGTTAGGTTTAGGTTTAGGCTGAAGTTTAAAATTAAGGTTAGGGTTAGGTTTTAGGGATAGAGTTATGGTTAGAGTAAGGTTTACCAGTTAGTCTTAGGGTTAACTGTTAGCATTAGGATGTGAGGTTTGGGTTTATGGCATAGGATTAGTGTTAAGGTTAGGGGTTAGTGTTTGGTGTTACTGTTAGGGTTAGGGGTTTAGTGTTAGGTTTAGGGGTAAGGGATAGGGTTAGCTTTAGGTTAGGTGTTATTGTTAGGGTTAGGTGTTAGGGTTAGGTTTATCATAAAATTGGGGTTAAAGGTTAGGGTTAGGGTTCGTGTTAGGGTTAGGGGCTAAAGTTAGTGTTAGGGTTAGGGTTAGTGGTTAGGGTTATGGTTAGTGTTAGGAATTGGGGTTAGGGTTAAGGTTAAGGGTTAGGGTTTGGTTTAGGTTTAGGCTTAGGTTTAGAGTTAGGGTTATGTATAGTGGTTAGTCTTAGGGTTATGGTTAGCAGTTAGGGTTAGGGTTAGAGTTAGCATTCAGTTACTGTTAGGGGTTAGAGTTAGTGTTAGAGTTATTCTTAGCATTAGGGTTAGGGTTAGGTTTAGAGTTTAGTGTTATTCTTAGGGTTAAGGTTAGTGTTAGGGGTTAGGGTTAGTGTTAGGGTTAAGGTTAGGGTTTAGGGTTAGGGTTAGTGTTAGGTTTTAGGGTTAGGTTTAGCTTTAGGGTTAGGATTAGGATTAGGGATTAGAGTTTGTATTAGGGGTTAGGGTTAGGTTTATGTTTAGGGTTACAGTTAAAATTAGGGTTAGGGTTAGGGGTTAGGGTTAGGGTTAGCATTAAGGTCAGGATTAGCAGTTAGGGTTAGGGGTAGTGTTAGGATTAGGGCTTGGGGTTAGGTTACTGTTAGAGTTAGGGTTAGAGCTGTTAGGGTTAGGTGTAGTGTTAGCGGTTAGGGTTGTTAGGGTTATGGTTAGGGTTAGGGATATTGTTCATCCTAGGGTTAGCGCTAGGGCTAGGGCTAGGGCTTGAACTAGGGTTAGGTTTAGGGTTAGGGTTAGTGTTAAGGCTAGGTCCCTGGTTATGATTAGGGCTATGGCTAGGGCTATCGCTAGGGCTAAGTTTAAGTCTAAGTGTAGTGTTAGAAGTAGGGTTAGGGTTACGGTTAGACGTTAGGGTTAGGGTTAGGATTAGGTTTAGGGGTTAGTGTTAGGGTCAGTGTCAGGGGTTAGGGTTAGGGTAACGGTTAGGCTTAGAAGTTATGGATAGTTTTAGGGTTAGTGTTAGGGATTAGTTTTAGGGTTAGAGGTTACAGTTAGAGTTAGGGTTAGGGTTTAGGGTTAGGTTTAAGGTTTGGGTTTAGGGATAGGGCTAGGGTTAGTGTTAGGGTTAGGATTCAGGGTTAGGGTTAGGTTTAAAATTTCGGGTTATGGTAGTTTTAGTTTAGGGTTAGGGTTAGGGTTAGTGTTAGGGTTAGTGTTCTGGTTAGTGTTCTGGTTAGGGATAGGGTTAGGTTTAGGGTTAAGTTAAGTGTTAGGTTTAGGTTTAGTGTTAGAGTTAGGGTTAGGATTAGTGTTCAAGTTAGGTTTAGGGTTGATCGTTAGGGTAGCATTTAGGGTTAATGTCTAGGGTAAGATTTAACGGTTAGTCTTAGGGTTAACTGTTAGGGTTAGGGTTAGCGGTTTGTGGTTCGGGATTAGAAATTGTGTTAGGATTAGATATTTGGGGTTACTGTTTGGTGTTAATGTTAGGGTTAGGAGTTTAGTTTTAGGTTTAGGGTTAAGGGATAGGGTTATGTTTAGATTTAGGTATTAGGGTTAGGGTTAGGGTTAGGGTTATGGGTAAGGGTTAAGGTTAAGGGTAAGGGTTAGTTTTATGTTAGGGTTAGGGTTAGAAGTAGGGTTAGGGATAGGTGTTAGGGTTAGGGTTAGGGTTAGGGGTTAGTGTTCGGGTTAGGGTTAGGGTTAGAGATTAGGGATTAGCGTTTTTAGGGTTGGTTTTATGGTTAGGGTTAGCGTTTGGAGTTAGGTTTAGGGTTAGGGCTAGGGTTAGGTGTTAGAATTAGGGTTAGGGGCTAGGGTTAGGTTTATTGGTTAGGGTTAGGTTTAGGTGTTGGAATTACTGTTAGGGGTCAGGGTTAGTGTTAGGTTTAGGGGTTAGAGTTAGGGTTAGGGTTAGGTGTTAGTGTTACGGTTAGTGATAGGTTTAGGTTTTACGTTTAGGGTTAGCATTCGTGTCAGGCTTAGGATTAGCAGTTAGGGTTACAGTTAGGGGTCAGGGTTGTTTACATTTAGGGTTAGTTTTAGAATTATGGTTTTAGTTAGTGGGTAGGGTTTGGGTTATGGTTAGGCTTAGGGGATAGGGTTAGTGTTAGGGTTAGGGTTAACGTTAGTGTTAGGGTTAGGTGTTAGGGTTAAGGTTATTGTTAATGTTATGGTTTGGGGTTAGGGTTAGTGGTTATGGCTGGTAGGGTTAGAGTTATAGTTATGGTTAGTGTTAGGGTTAATGTAAAGGCTTAGGGTTTTTAGGGTTAGGGTCAGGGTTAGGGATAGTGTTAGGGTTAGGGTTAGGGCTATGGTTAAGGATAGGGCTAGGGTGAGGTTTAGGATTAGGTTTACATTCAGGGCTAGGGCTAGGGGTATGGTTAGGTCTAGGGCTAGCGCTAGGGCTATGGCTAGGTTCAGAGCTAGGTTTAGATTTAGGGCTAGTGTTAGAGTTAGGGTTCATAGTTAAGGTTAAGCTTAGGGTTAGGGTTAGAGGTCAGGATTAGGGGAAGTGTTAAGGTTTGGGGTGAGGGTTAGTGTTAAGGTTAGGGGTTAGGTTTAGGGTTAGGGCTTAGGGTTATGGTTAGGATTAGGGGTTTGTGTTAGGGGATAGGATTAGGTTTAGGTTACGGGTTAGGGTTAGAATTAAGGTTAGGGTTAGGGTTTAGAGCTAGGGCTAAATTTAGTGTAAGGTTTAATGTTTAGTCTTATTTTTAACTGTTATGGTTAGGATTTGAGGTTTGGATTTAGGAGTTAGGATTATTGTCAAGGTTAGGGGTTAGGGGTTAGGATTTGGTGTTAGTGTTAGAGTCAGGGATTTAGTGTTAGGTTTAGGGGTAAGGGACAGGATAAGGTTTAAGGTTAGGGGTTAGGGTTAGGGGTTAGGGTGAGGTTTATGGTTAAGATTACGGTTAAGGGTTAGGGTTAGGGTTCAGGTTAGGGGTAGGGGCTAGTGTTAGGGTTAGGGTTAAGGGTTAGTGTTAGGGTTAGGGTTAGAGATAGGGGTTATGGTTAGGGTTAAGGATTAGGGTTAGGTTTAGGTTTAGGCTTAGGTATAGAATTAGTGTTAGGGATAGGGGTTAGGGTTATGGTTAGGGGTTAGGGTTACAGTTAGAGTTAGCCTTAGGGTGACGGTTAGGGGTTAGGCGTTAGAGTTATTGTTAGTCTGATCATTAGAGTTACAGTTTGGTTTCAACGGTAGGGTTAGTGTTATGGTTAGAGTTACGGTTAGGGGTTAGGGTTACGCATTAGGGTTAGGGATTCCAGTTAGGGTTAAGATTAGGGTTTAGTGTTAGATTTAGCATTAGGTTTAGAATTAGGATTGTGGTTTAGGGTTTCAATTAGGGGTTAGGGTTAGGTTTACATTTAGGGTTAAGGTTAGAATTACAGTAAGTGTTAGGGATTAGTGGTAGGGTTAGTGTTAGTGTTTAGGGTTAAGGTTAGCGTTAGGCTTAGGGTTAGTCGTTCTGGTTAGTGTTAGGGTTAGGCTTAGGGTTAGGATTTGGAGTTAGGGTTAGTGTTAGGGTTAGGTGTTAGGGCCTTTAGGGTTAGGGTTATGGTTAGGGTTAATGTTAGTGTTAGTGTTAGGGTTTAGGGTGGTTAGAGTATGGTTAGGGTTAGGCATAGTGTTAGGGTTAGTGTTAGGGATAGTGGAGGGTTAGTGTTAGGGATAGGGTTACGGCTAGGGCTAGGGCTAGGTTTACATTTAAGGTTATGGTTAGGATTAGGGTCAGGTTTAGGGGTTATGGTTAGGGTTAGGGTTAGCGGTAGGGTTTTGGGCTAGTGTTAGGGTTAGGGTTTTGTGTTAGGATTAGTGTTAGGGTGAGGGTTAGTGTAGGGTTTAGGTGTAGGGTTAAGGGTTAGTGTTAAGGTTAGGGGTTAGGGTTAGGGTTGTTTGTAGGGTTATGGTTAGAGTTAGTGGTTTAGGATTAGGGTTAGGATTTAGGTGTCAGGTTTATATCTAGGAGGTAGGGTTATGGTTAGGATTAGTGTTAGGGGTTAGGGTTAGGTTTAACATTAGGGTTAGGGTTGGGTTTAAGGTTAAGGGTCAGGGTTAAAGTTAGGGTTGTGGTTGGGGTTAGGTTTAGGTTTGGGGTTAGGATTAGGGTTAGGATTGGGGATTGGGGTTCAGGTGTAGGTTGGGATTGGTGTTAGGGTTCAAATTAGGGGTTACAGTTAGTGTTAGGCGTTAGGTCAATTCTACAATCCACCCCTTTATAGTGGCTTTCTCTCTGTGAATGTAAGCGCTCCTGTTCATGACTCCTCTCTGGCTAAGTGATATCCTCTTTCTATGAAATGACTCTTTCTTAATTGTGTTTGACAGAAGCTGTCATACTTCTTCCACTCTCAGAGTTAAGCAAGACTACATCCACTCATGCTATTTGTGACAAGAAGCTCCACCCATGTCCTGTGTGAGAGTCAAGGCCTCATGCACAGGGTATGATGGAGTGGGGTCCCTGTGACGCTCTCTGTCCCTCAGCCCTCATAGAGTAGACAGGGCCCAAGCCTAAACCTAACCATTAACCCTAAGCACTAACCCTAAACCTAATCCTCAACAAACCGCTGACCCTAATCCCTAACACTAAACCTAAGCACTAATCTTAACAGTAATTGCTCACCCTAACCCTAACTCCTAAAACTAATCCTAATTCCTAACACTAACCCTATCCCCTAACTCTATTCCTAACCCAAATGCTAACCCCTAACCCTAAATCTAAATCTCATACTTCTTCAATTATCAGAGTTAAGCAAGCCTACAATACACCCATGCCAAGCGTGAGAAGAAGCTGCACCCTTGTGTCCCACGTGAAAGGCAGGGAACCCTGCCCTCCATAAGATGGAGTTGGGTCCTGGAAATGCTTCCAGTTCCTGACCCCCCCTTAGAGCACATAGCATCCATTCCCTAACCCTAAACCTTAGCTCAAACCCATCACTCTAATCCTACCCATACCACCTAATCCTAACCCTAATGCTAACATCAAATCCTAATCCTAATCCTAAAAATAACCATAACTTTAATCAGAAACCCTACCCCTTAACACTAACAGTAACCCCTATATATAACAGTAACACCTAAACCCTAACACTAACTCAAAAACTCTCACCCTAAGCCTAACACTATTGAAAACCGTAACCATATCCCTAACCCTAACAACCCTAACCCTAACAACGACCCTAACACTAACCCTAAACCATAACCCTAACCTTAACCCTACCACTAACCATAACCCCTACCCCTAACAGTGAACCCTAACCCTAACACTAACACTAACTCCTGACCCTAACCCTAACCCCTAACACTAACCATAACCCCTAACCCGAAGCCTAACCCCAATCCCAACCTCAACCCCAACCCCAACACCTAACCTTAACCCTAACCCTAATTCTCACACTTCTTCCAATCTCACAGTTAAGCAACCTTAAAATCCAGCCATGCCATGCATGAGATGAGGATCCACCAGCGCTGAGGTCTGGGCCCAAGGCAAGGGTACAATGGTGTGCTGTCATGGAGACCCTCTCCACAGCCCTTTCACCATAGATTAGACTGGTCCCGTGCCCTTAAACTAACCACTAAATGTAAGTCATAACACTATCCCTAACCCCTAAACCTAAACCGAACACCTGACCCTAACCACCAACACTAACTCTGAACCCTAACCTTAACACTAACCACAGACCCTATCCCTAACGAAAATCCTAACCCATTATTCTAACCCTAAATGTAATTCTCACACTTCTTCCATTCGCAGAAATAAGCAAGCCTACAACCAACCCATGCCATGTGTCAGATGACGCTCCACCCCTGTGTCCCACATGAGAGCCAGGGTCCCATGACCTGGGTACAATGGAATGGGAACTCAGCAATGCTCCCAGTCCCAACCCTGAATAGAGCAGATAGGGCCCATATCTTAACCCTAATGCCTAACTCTAACCCCTAACCTTAACCCTAATGTGAAACCTATCAATTAAAAACTGGGAGCTTAACCCTAACCTCTCAAAGTAACCCTCATCCCTAACCCTAACCCTAACCACAACCTCTAACTCTAACATGAACCCATAACCAAAACCATAATACTTAACCACTAACACTAACCCCAGGACCCTATCCTTAACCCTTACCCTAACCACAACGTTAACCCTAACCCTACCCCTTACAATGAACCTGGCCATAACCCTAATCAAACAACGACCCTAACCATAAAACCTAGCCCTACCACTAAAGGTTAGCCCCTAACCCTAATGATATCCTTAACCCTAACACTTTACCCTAAATCTAAACCTAAACCATAACCCTAATCCTAACCCAAAATATAATTCTCACACTTCTTCCATTCTAGGAGTTAAGCAAGCCTACAATCTATCCATGCCATGCGTGAGATGAGGCTGTGCCTGAGTCCTGCGTGACAGTCAGAGCCAAGGCCCAGTGTATGATGGAGTGGGGACGCAACCACACTCCACACCCCTAGTGCCCCATAAATTAGACAGGGCATGTGCCTTGACACTAATAATTAAACCTAAGCTAATACTAACCCAAACAGCTATCCCTAACAGTAACCCAGGAACCTAACTCCTAACAGTAACTCTAATGCTGAAACCTAAACATAACCCCTCACCCTAAACATAAACCTAAAGACTAAACATTATCCGAATCTCTAACGATAACAGTAAATCTAACCCTAATTCTAACCTCTAATCGTAACCCCTAAACCTAATCCCAGTTCCTAACACCTAAAGCTAACCTTCATCCTAACCACTTACCCTAACCCCAAATGTAATTCTCAGACTTCTTCAGTTTGCAAAGTTGAGGAAGCCTACAATCCACCCATGCCATGCATGAGAGTAGGCTCTGCCCCTGTGTCCTACATGAAAGGCAGGGGCCCATGCCCTGGGTATGATGGAGTGGGGCCCCAGGTATCTTCCCTTTTCCCCATCCCTGATAGATCAGATAGGGCCCATGTCCTAACCCAAATCCGGAACCCTAACCGCTGACTCTAACCCTAAATATAACACCTAACCCTAACCCTAATGCTAACCCTAACAACTAATGCTAACTATAACCCCTGACCCTAACCCTAACCCAAACCTTAAACCCTAACCTTAACCCTACCCTTAACCCTAACCTTAACCTTAACCCTAAATCGAATTCTCACACTTCTTCCATTCTCAGAGTTAAGCAAGCCTACAGTCCTCCCATGCCATGCGTGAAAGGAGGCTCTGCCACTGTATCCTGCATGAAACCCACGGGCCCATACTCAGCATATGATAGAAGGGCTTCCCAGCCACAATCCCAGCCCCCTAACCCAACAACCTACTGTAGACAGGGCCTGTGCTGTAAGCATAAACACTACCCCTAACCCATAACAGTAACTCTAAACATAACACCTAACCCTAACCCTATTGCTCACCTTAACACGTAAACCTAACCATAACCCCAATTCTAACACCTTAATTTTAATCCATAACCCTTACCCTAACAAAAATCCCTATCCCATAACTTTAACCCTACTTCCTAGCCATAACCATAACACCTAAAGCCTAACCCTACCCCTAAACCGGTAACCTGAACCTTAACTCTGCGAAATACCCTAAACCTAACCTTAAATCCTAACCCTAATCATTAACCAAATCATTAAACCTAAGCTAACACTAACCTGAATCCCTAGCCCAAACCGCAACCCAGGAGGCGAACTCCTAAAAGTAACCTTAATCCCTAACCCTAACAATAACCCCCCACTGTAAACCTAAACCTAACTACTAAACATAGTCCTAATCCCTAACCCTAACAGTAACCCTATCCTTAATTGTAACCTCTAACCGTAACCCCTAAATCTAATTCTAGTCCCTAACATCTAATGCTAACCTTAATCCTAACCCCTTACCCTAATCCCAAATGTAATTCTCAGACTTCTTCAGTTTGAAAAGTTAAGGAAGCTTACAATCCACCCATGCCATGTGTGAGAGGAGGCTCTGCCCGTGTGTCCTACATGAAACTCAGGGGTCCATGCCCTGGATACAATGGATTGGGGCCCTGGCGATCTTCCCATTTCCCCACCTCTGATAGATAAGATAGGGCTTATGTCCTAACCTGAATCCACTACCCCTAACACCTAATGCTAACCCTAAACCTTGAACCTAACCCTACCGAAACCCTAAACCCTAACCCTAACCCTACACTTAACACTAACCTTAAACCTAATCCTAAGTCTAATTCTCACACTTCTTCCATTCTCAAAGTTAAGCAAACCTACAATCCAGCCATGCCATGCATGAGATGAGGATCCACCTTAGGGCTGCATGACAGTCAGGGCTTTAGGTCCAGGGTATGATGGAGTGGTGTCACAGTGACCCTGCCTGCCCCCCTCTCACCATAGATAGACAGGTCCTGTGCCCTTAAACTAACCACTAAATCTAAGCCTTAACATTAACCTTAACACTTAACCCTAAACATAACCCCTATGCCTAACCCCCAACACTAACTCTAAACCCTAACCCTTGATCCTAACACTAAGCCCTAAACGTACTCCTAATCCCTAACCCAAACCATATTCCTAACCCCTTACCATTATCCTAAATGTAATTCTCACAGTACTTCCATTCACAGAGATAAGCAAGTCTACAACCAACCCGGGCCATGTGTGAGATGAGGCTCCGCCCCAGTATCCCAGGTGAGAGGCAAGGTCCCATGCCCTGGGTACAATGGAGTGGGGTCCCGGTGATGCTCCCTATTCCCGACCCCACATAGAGCAGATAGGACCCATGCGTTAACCCTAATCCCTAAGCCCAACCTTTACCCTAACAATAACTTGTAACCCTTACCCTGTTACTAACCTTAACCCTAACACTGAACCCGACCTCTAACCCCTAACTCTAACCCTTACCTGTAACCATAATGGTAGTACCTAAACCATAACACTAACTGCAAAACACCAACCCTAACACTAACCTTAATGATAACCCTAAGCCTAATCCTACCACTTATAACATCTCTAACCCTAACCCTAACCAAACAACCACCCTAACCCTAACACTAACCCCTAAACATACACCCTCATGCTAACACTAACATTAATCCCTAAGCCTAACCATAAACCTAAATCTAATTCTCAAACTTCTTCTATTCTTAGAGTTCAGAAAGTCTACAATCCTCCCGTGCCATGCGTGAAAGGATGCTCTGCCACAGTGTCCTACATGAAACCCAAAGGCCCATACCAAACATACGATAGAGTGGGTTCCTGGCGACAATCCCAGCACCTTAACCCATGCCCCTAGTGCAGACAGGGCCCGTGCCCTAAGCATAGACACTACATTTAACCCATAACCCCAACCCTAAACTTAACACCTAACCCTAACCCTATTGCCTACCTTAACACATAAACCTAACCATAACCCTAAACCTACCCCTTAACCTAACCTTAATGCATGACCCTTACCCTATCAACATCCCCTATCCCATAACCCTAACCCTACCTCCTAGCCATAACCATAACACCTAAACCCTAACCTCAACCCTAAACCACTAACCCTAACCTTAACCCTACAAACAAGCCTAAAGCTAACCCTAAACCATAATCCTAAAACCTAAGCCTAACCCTAATCCTTAACACTAACCTTAACACATAACCCAATCCATAACCCTTAACCCTAACCCTAACACTTACCCTAATGCCTAGACCTATCCCTGACCCTAAACTTAACCACTAACCCTAACCCTAACACGTATTTGTAACAGTAACCATGAACCCAAAACTTAACCCTAGTCATAACCATAACCCCTAACACTAAGCACTCACCATAACACTAACCTTAATCCCTAACCCCAACCATAATCCTAACCCTAAATCTAATTCTCAGCCTTTTTTCTTTCTCTGAGTTAAGAAAGCCTACAATCCCCCCATGCCATCCGTGAAAAAAGGCTCTGCCAATGTGTCCTCCATGAAACTGAGGGGCCCATACCCAGCGTAGGATAGAGTGGGTTCCCGGCGACAATTACAGCCTCCTAACGTGCCCCCTTAGTGCAGACAGAGCCCATGTCCTAAGCATAAACACTATCCCTAACCCGTATCCCTAAACCTAAACATAACACCTAACCATAAATCTGTTCCTCACTGTAACATGTAAACCTAGCCATAACCCTAACTGTAACCCCTTAAATAAATGTTAATGCATAACACTTACACTGACAAAAACCCCTATCCCATAATTCTAACTCTACATCTGAACCATAAGCGTAACAATTAAACCCTAACACTTACCATAAAGCCTAGACATAACCCTAACCTAATCCTAACCCCTAACCCTAACCCTAACCCCTTACCCTAACACTAACACTGAACCCTGATCCTGACCCTAACCCCTAACTCTAACCATAATTCTTAACTTTAACACTAACCCTAACCTGAACACTTAACACTAACCCTAACCCTAACCCCTAACCCTAACCCTATCCCTTAATCCTAAAAATAACCCTAACCATTAACCCTAACACCTAGCCCCCTAACCCTAACACTAACCTTAATCCTTATCCCCTAACTCCTAACACTAACACTAACCCTATTCCCTAACCCCAAACCCCTAACCCAAACGATACCCCATTTTTCACAGTTCTTCCATTCTGAGAGTTAAGCAAGCCTACAATCCTCATGCATGAAAGGAGGCCCTGCCACTGTGTACTGCATGAAACCTATGGGCCCATACTCAGCATACGATAGAAGGGGTTCCTGGCGACAATCCCAGCCCTCTAACTCAGCAACCTAGTGTAGACAGGGCCCGTGCCCTAAGCATAAACACTACCCCTAACTCATAACCCTAACTCTAAACGTACCACCTAACTGTAACCCTATGGGTCACCTTAAAACATAACCCTAACCATAACCCTAACCCTAACCCCTTAACCTAACATTAATGCATAAAACTTACCATAACAACAACCCCTATCCCATAACTCTAACCCTACATCCTGGCCATAACTGTAACCCCTAAATCCTAAACTTAACCAGAAACTGCTAACCCTAACCATAATCCTAAGAAAAACCCTAAACCTAACCCTATCTTTAACCCCTAATGCTAACCCTAAACCCTAACGCTAACTCTAAGCCTTAACCCTTAACCCTAACACTAAACACTAAACCCTAACCGTAACCCTCACTCTTAACCCTAATCCTAACCCTAACCCTTAAACCTAACCCAAACCCTTAACCCTAAACGCAACACTTACCTTAACACCTAGACCTATCACTACCTCTAAACCTAACACTAACACCTAATCTTAACTTTAACCATGAACGCTAAACCTAACTCTAACCCTTTAACCCTAACCATAACCCTTAACTCTAACCCTAATGCTAAACAGAACTCTTAACCCTAACCCTAAAACCTAACCCTAACCAGTATCCCTAACCCTGACTGTTAACCCTCACCCCCACCCTTAACCCTAACCCTAATCCCAACCTTTAACCCTAACCCTACCACTTAACCCTAACCCTAACCCTCACCCTTCACCATAAACCTAACCATAACAGTTAACTCTAACACTAACCTTAAACCTAAACCTAAGCTTAACACTTAACCCTAATCCTAACCGTTAACTTCAACATAAACCCCAACCCCTAACCCTAATGCTAACACTAACCACTAAGCCTAAACCTAACCCTAACCCTACCGACTAAACCTCACACCTAACGCTAACCGTAACAGTAACCCCAACCCCTAACCCCTAACCTTAACCCTAACCCTAATTCTCACCTTCTTCCATTCTCAGAGTTAAGCAAGCCTACATTCCAGCCATGCCATGCGTGAAATTAGACTCCACCTGAGGTCTGCATGAAGGTCAGGGCCCAAGACCAGGATACCATGGTATGCTGTCTCAGTGACCCTTTCCACACCCCTCTCACCATAGATTATACAGGTCCTGTTCCCTTAAACTAACTGCTAAATCTAAGCGCTAACGCTAACCCTAACACATAACCCTAAACCTAACCCCTGACTCTAACCCCCAGCACTAACTCTAAACCCTAACATTAACCCCAACCACCGACCCTATCTTTAACCATAATCCTAACAGATTCCCCTAAACCTAAATGTAATTCTCACACTTCTTTCATTCACAGGAATAAGCAAGCCTACGACCAACCAATGCCATGCATGACATGATGCTCCACCCTTGTGTCCCACATGAGAGCCAGGGTCCCATGACCTGGGTACAATGGAGTGGGGTCCCAGCAACACTCCTAGTCCCAATGCCGCATAGAGCAGATAGGGCCCATGCCTTAACCCTAATCCCTAACACTAACCCCTAACCCTAAACCTATTGCTAAACCTACTCCCTAAACCTAACACTAAGCTTAACACTAACCTCTCAATCTAACCCTCATCCCTAACACTAACCATAATCCCAATCACTAACCCATAAACCTAACACAAACCCGTAAACAAAACCGTAACACCTAACCAGTAACACTAACCCTGAAAAGCTAAACCTCACCATAACCCTAACCACAACCCTAATCCTAACCCTACCTCTTACAATGAACCTAGCCCTAACCCTAACCAAACACCGACCCTAACCCTAAGCCCTAACCCTAAACCCTAGCCCTAACACTAAGTTTAGCCCCAAACCCTAACCATATTCCTAACCCTAACCCTTTACACTAACGCTAAAACTACTCCTAAACTCTAACCCTAATCCTAACCCTAAATCTAATTCTCACACTTCTTTCATACTAGTAGTCAAGCAAGCCTACAATATAGCCATGCCATGCATAAGATGAGGCTCTGCTTGACTCCTGCGAGACAGTCATAGCCCAAGGCCCAGGGTACGATGGAGTGGGGATGAAATCACGCTCCACACACCCAGTGCCCCATAGATTAGACAGGGCCTGTACCCTGACACTAATCAGTAAACCTAAGGTAACACTAACCTGAACTCCTAGCTCTAACCGAAACCCATGAACCTAACTCCAGACAGTAACTCTAATCCCTAAATCTAACCATAACTCCTCACCCTAAATGTAAACCTAACTACAAAACATAATCCTAATCCCTAACTGTAACTGTAACCCTAACACTAATTCTAACCTCTAACGATAACCCCTAAACCTAATCCTAGTCCTGAAAACCTAACCCTAACCTTAATCCTAACCCCTTACTCTAACCCCAAATCCAATTCTCAGATTTCTTCAGTTTGAAAAGATAAGGAAGCCTACATTCCACCCATACCATGCGTGAGATGTGGTTCTGCCCCTGTGTCCTGCATGAAAGGCAGGGGCCCATGCCCTGGCTACAATGGAGTGGGGCTCTGGCGATCTTCCCAGTTCCCCACCACTGACAGATCAGATAGGGCCCATGTCCTAACCAGAATTCGTAAACCTAAACCCTGAGCCTGAATCTAAACATAACTCCTAACCATAACCCTAATGCTAACACTAACACCTAATGCTACCCCTAACCCCTGACCCTAACCCTAATCCAAACCCTAAACCCTAACCCTAACCCAACCCCTAGCTCTAACTATAACCCTAAATCTAATTCTCACACTTCTTCCATTCTCAGAGTTAGTCAAGCCTGCAATCCAGCCATGCCATGCATCAGATGAGGATCCACCTGAGTGCTGCATGACAGTCAGGGCCTTAGGTCCCGTGTACAATGGAGTGGTGTTGCAGCATCCCTGCCCGACCCCCTCACACTGTACATAAACAGGTCTTGTGCCCTTTAACTAACCGCTAAATCTAAGCCCTAACACTAACACTAACCCCTAAGCCTAAACACAACCCCTGACCCTAACCCCCAACACTAACTCTAAACATTAACCTTAACCTTAACCACAGAACCTATCCCTAACCATGATCCTAACGCGTTACTTTAGCCCTAAATGTAATTCTCACACTTCTTCCATTCACAGAATCAGCAAGCCTACAACCAACACATGCCATGCATGAGATGACGCTCTGCCCCTGTATTCCACATGAGAGCCAGGGTCCCATGATCTGTGTACAGAGGAGTTGGTTCCCGGCCATGCTCCCAGTCCCAACATCGCATAGAGTAGATAGGGCCCATGTCTTAACCCTAATCACTAACTCTAACCCTAAGGCCAAACGTAACCCCTAAACCTAACCCTAAGCTTAACAGTAACCTGTCAAACTAACCCTCATCCCTAACGCTAACCCTAATCCCAACCCTGAAGTCCTAACTCTAACATGAACCCATAACCAAAAGCAAAATACCTAGCCACTAACACTAACCCTAAAATGCTAACGCTCACCCTAACACAAACTACAACCATAACCCTAAACCTACCCCTTACAATGAACCTAGCCCTCACCCAAACCAAACAACGACCCTAACCCTAAAACCTAACCCTTAACCCTAGCCCTAACACTAACGTTAGCCCCTAACCCTAATGATATTCTTAACCCTAACCCTTTACCCTAAACCTAAAGCTAAACCCTAACCTTAATCCTAACCCTAAATCTAATTCTCACACTTCTTCCATTCTAGGAGCTAAGCAAGCCTACAATCTAGCCATGCCATGTGTGAGATGAGGCTCTGCCTGAGACCTGCGTGACAGTCAGAGCCTCAGGCCCAGGGTACAATGGAGTTGGGATGCAGCCAAGCTCCACAACCCCAGTGCCCCATAGATTAGACAGGACCCTTGCACTAACACTAATCAGTAAACCTAATCCCTAACCGTAACACTAACCTGAACGACTAGCCCTAACTAACCCATGAGCCTAGCTCCTAACTGTAACCCTAATCCCTAACCCTAATTATAACCTCTCACCCTAAACTTAAACCTAACCACTAAACATAGTCCTAATCCCTAATCATAACAGTATTCTAACCCTAATCCTAACTTCTAAACGTAACCCCTAAACCTAATCCTAGTCCCTAACACCTAACCCTAATCTTATTCTTAACCCCTTTCCCTAACCCCAAATGTAATTCTCAGACTTCTTCAATTCAAAAATTTAAGGAAGCCTAAAATCCACCCATGCCATGCTTGAGATGAGGCTCTGCCCCTGTGTCCTACATGAAAGGCTGGGACCCATGCCCTGTGTACAATGGAGTGGGGCCCTGGCGATCTTCCCAGTTCCCCACTCATGATAGAACATATAAGTCCCATATCTCAACCTGAATCCGAAACCCTAATCCCTCACTGTAACCCTAAAATAACAACTAACCATAACTCTAATGCTAAGCTTAAAACCTAATGCTAAAACTAACACCTTACCCTAATCCTTACCCAAACCCTAAACCCTAACCCTAACCCTCCCCCTAAACCTAAACGTAACACTAAACCCTAACCCTAACGCTAACTGTAAGCCCTAAACCCTAACCCTAACCTTATTTCTCACACTTATTCCATTCTCAGAGTTAAGCACGCCTACAACCCAGCCATTCCATGTGTGAGATGAGGCCCTGCCTGAGTGCTGCATGACAGTCAGTGCCCAAGGCACAGTGTACAATGGTGTGGTCTCACGGTGACCCTGTCCGCACCCCTCTCACCATATATTATACAGGTCCTGTGCCCTTAAATTGACTGCTAAATCTAAGCCCTGACACTAACCCTAGCCACTAACACTAAACCTAACTCCTGAACTTAACCCCCAACATTAACTCAACTAAACTTAACCCTAACCCCTAACACTAACCCTAACCACTAATCCTAACACTAACCCCTAATCCTTAACCCTAACACTACACTCTAACACTAATCCAAACTCTTAACCCTATTCCTAACCCTAACCCTAAAACCTAACCCCTTATTCTAATGCCTGGACCTAACCTTAACCTTAATACTAACCCCTAACACTAAATATAACCCCTAACCCTAACACTAACCCTGAACCCTGACCCTAACCCTAACATTAAACCCTAACCCTAACCTTAACCCTAACCACTAAGTCTAAGCATAACCTCTAACCCAAACCATAAACCTAACCCCTAACATTAACTGTTACAATAACCCTAATCCCTAACCCTAACACTAACCCCTAACCCTAACACTAACACTAGACCTAATGCTAACCCTCACCCCAAACCTAGCCCTAGCCTAAACCCTAATCCCAGACCTAACACTAGCCCTAGCCCTAGCCTTTGCCCTAGCCCTAGCCATAGACCTAACCCTAGCCCTAGCCCTAAAACTATCCCTAACCCTAACCCTAACAACCCTAACAGCTAATACTAATCCTAACAATAACCATAATCATAACCATAAACCTAACAGACTTAACCCTTAACCCTAACCCTAACCCTAATGCATAACACTAAACCTACCCCAAGCCCTATCCATAACTCTAGCTCTAAACCTAGCCCTAGCCCTAGCCCTAGACCTAAACCTAGTCCTAGGCCTAGCCCTACCCCTAAACATAGCCCTATGCCTAGCCTTAACCCTACCCCTACCCCTAACCCTAACCCTAGACCTACCACTAGCCCTAGCCCTAGCTCTAGCCCTAACCCTCACCTAACCCTAATCCTAATACTATTCCTAACCATAACCATAACCCTAACAACCCTAACCACTAACACTAAACCTAAAGCTAAGCCTAAACATAAACCTAACCCTGACAACATTAACCCTTAACACTAACCCTAACACTAACAACAAACCCTAACCTTAAATCAAGCACTAACAACTAACCCTAACCATAGCGCAAATCCTAACCCAACCCAAACCCTAACAACTCTAACCCTTAACCCTAACCCTAACACTAACCCCTAAACATAACCCTAACACTAACACCTAAACTTAACCCTAATCCTAACCTTAACCATAACCCTAAAACCAACCCAAAAGCTAACCCTAACACTAACCTTTACCCCAAACCATATCCTGAACCCTAACCCTAACCCCTAACCCTAAACTTAATGCTAACTCTAACCCTAACCAAAACCCCTAAGCCTAATCCTAAGCCTAACCTCTATCCCTAACCCTAATTGTAACTTAAAGCCTAAAACTAAACCTAATCGTAACCCTTAACGCTAACCCTAACCCCTATGAATAACCCTAACCCTAACCCTAACCCCTAACACTATCCTAACACTAGCCCCTAACCCTAAACCAAACCCTAACCCTAACCCTTAAGCCTAATCTTAACCAAAACCCAAACCCTAACACGTAACCTTCACACAAACCCCTAACCCTAAACCTAACCCTGTCACCCCTAAACTTAACACTAAACCACTAATCCTAACATGAAACCTCAATCCTTAACCCTAACAGTTTTCCCTAAGAGTAACCGTTAAACCTTACCCTAACACTAACACTAACCCGAACCCCTAAACCTAAACCTAATTCTAACCCTAACCCTAAACCTAAACCTAGCCCTATCTCCTAACCCTAATCCTAACCCCTAATCCTAACCCTAACCCTAACCCTAACCATAAACCCTAACCCTAACACCTAACCCTAACTCTAACCCTAATGCTAACCCTTACTGCTAACCCTAACACCTAACCCTAATTATAACCATAAACCCTAACGTTTACCCTAAGACTAACACCTAACTGTAAAGCTAACCCCTAACCCTAACCCTAAGCATAGCCCTAACTGTAACCCAAGCCCTAGCCCTAGACCTAAAACAAGCCCTAGCCCTATCCCTAGACCTAACCAGAGCCCTAGCCCTAGCCCTGACACTAACCTTAACCCTACACCTAATCCTAGCCCTAACACTATCCCTAACCCTAACTCTAAACCTAACAACCCTAACCCCTTACACTAACCCTAACCCTAAACCTAACACTAGCCCCTAACCCTATCCCAAACAATAACCGTAACACTAAACCCTAATCTTAACCATAAACCTAACCCTAACACCTAACCCTAATACTAACCCCTAACATTAAACCTAACCCTATCCCTTACCCCTAAATTTAAGACTAAAACCCTAACCCTAACACAAACCCCAGACCCTAACCCCTAACCTTAACACTAACTCCAAACCCTAACACTATCTCTGGCCCTAACTCTAACCCTAACTCTAAACCTAGCCCTAGCCCTAGCCCAACGCTAGCCCTAGCCCTAACCCTAACACTATCCCTAACCCTAACCCTAACCCTAACAACCCTAACAGCTAATACTAATCCTAACACTAACCCTAACCATAATCATAAACCTAACAGCACTAACCCATAACCCTAACCCCAACCCAAACCCTAACGCTAACCATAACCCAAACCTGAACCCTAACAACCCTAACTCCTAATCCTAACCCTAATACAAACCCTGAAACATAATCTTAACCCTAACACCTAACCCTAACCCTCACCCTAAACCTAACCCTAACCGTAACACTAAACCTAACCCCAAACGTTAACCCTAACACTAACCATTACCGCAAACCCTATGAAGAACCCTAACCCTAACCCTAACCCCCAACCCTAAACCTAATGCTAACTCTAACACTAACCAAAACCCCTAACCATAACCGTTACCCTAACCCCTATCCCTAACCCTAATTCTAACCCTAAGCTTAAACCTAAACCTAAACCTAACCCTTAACCCTAACCCTATGACTATTCTTAACCCTAACCCTAACCCCTAACCCTCACCCTCATCCAAACACTAGCCCCTAACACTAAACCTTAAAGCTAATATTAAACAAAACCCTAACACTAACCCCTAATCTTCACACTAACCTCTAACCCTAAGCCTAACCCTGTCACTTACCTCTTAACCTAACACTAAACCCCTAACCCTAACACTAACCCCAAACCGTAAACCTAACACCTAACCTTAACACAAACCCTAAACCCTAACACCAAACCTCAAACCCTAACCCTAACAGTTAACCCTAAGAATAACTGTTAAACCTTACCCTAACACTAACACTAACCCTAACCCCTCACCCTAACTCTAATTCTAACCCTAACCCCAAACCTAAACCTAACCCTATCCCCTAACCCTACAACTTATCTCTAATCCTAACCCTAACCCTAACCCTAATGCTAACCCTAACCATAAACCCTAACCCTAACCCCCAACCCTAACTCTAACCCTAATGCTAACCCTTAACCCTATCCCTAATGCCTAACCATAATTCTAACCACAAACCCTAAAGGTTACCCTAACCATAACACCTAACCCTAACCCTAACCGTAACCCAAAAACCTAACCCTAACCCTAGCCCTAACTGTAACCGTAGCTCTAACCCTAGCCCTAGACCTAGACCTGACAATAGCCCTAGACCTAGCCCTAGACCTAACCATAGCCCTTGCCCTAGTTCTAGCCCTAGCCCTAACCCTAGCACTAGCCCTAACACTAAGATTAACAAAAAACCTAATCTCAACCCTAACAATCCTAATACCTAATACTAACCCTAACATTAACCCTAACCATTACCCTAACTCTAAAAGCCCTAACCACTAACCCTGAACCTAATGCTAACCCTAACCCTAACCCTAGCACCTAACCCTAATCTTAATACTGACGCTAACCCTATACATAAAACTAGTCCTAACCCCTAACCCAAATCCCTGGTTCTAACCCTATGAGTAAACCTAGCCCTTACTCAAACCATAAACCTAACCTTAACCTCTAAACCTAACCCTAAACCTAACACTAACCCTAACCCTAAACTCTACCATAGACCTAACCCTAAAAGTAACCCTTAACTCTAAACCTAACCAACTTATGCTAACACTAACGCTAACCCTTAACCATAAACCTAACACTAACCCTAACCCTAACCTTAACCCTAACCATAACACTAGCCCCTAACTCTAACCCGAACTCTAAACCTAACCCTTAAACATAATCTTAACCATAAACCTAACACTAACCCCTAATGCTAACACTAACCCCTAACCCTAAACCTAACCCTATCCCTTACCCCTAAACCTAAACCTAACCCTTACCCTAAATTTAACCCTAACCCATAGTGCTAACCATAACCTTAACCCTAACACTAATCCCTAACCCTAAACTTAATCCAATCCCTTACCACTAAACCTAAAACTAAACAGCTAACCCTAACAGTAACCCCAAACCATAACCCCTAACCCCTGACCTTAACACTATCCCTAACCCCGAAGCCCAAACCGCTAACTCTAACCCTAACAGTTAAACCTAAGACTAACCATTAAACATTACCCTAATGCTAAACCCTAAATGCTACCATGAACATTACACCTAAACCTAACACTTAACACTAACCCTAAGCCTAAAACTAAACCAAACCCTAACACCTAACAATAACCCTAAAACTAACCCTATCCCTAACCATAACCTTAACAAGAACACTAATCCTAACCCTAACTCCAAACCTAACCCTAACCTTAACCCACTAACACTAACCCTAACCCAAATCCCTACTCCTAATCCTAAACCTAACACAACATTAACACTAACCCTACCTATCATAAACTTAAACCCTAACCCTAACAGTAAGCCTAACCCTAAACCCTAACACCAACCATAATCCTAACCCTAACCCTAACCCTAAGTGTCAGCCTAAGCCTAAACCTAACACTAACACTAACAGTAACACAAACACTAAACCCTAACACTAACCCTAACCATAATGCTAACCCTAACACTAAACCATAAACCAAAACCTAAACTAACCCTAATTCTAAACACTAACAGTAAACCTAACTTTAAAAGTAACCCTTAACTCTAAACCTACCCCCAACACTAACCCTAACCCACACCTCTAACCCTAACCCTAACACAACCATAACCCTAACCATAACCTTAACCCTAATCCCTATCCCGAACACTAATCCTAAACCCTAACCCTAACCCTAAACCCTAACAATAACCCTAATCTGTAACCCTAACCCTAAACCTAAACCCTAACCCTCACCCTAACCCTAACTCTTAACCCAAACCCTAACCCTAAACAAAACCATAACACTAACTGTAACCCCTAAGCCTAAGCATAACCCTAAACCTAACCCCTAATGGCTAACCATAATCCTAACACTAACCCCTAAACCCTAACCCTAAATCTAACAATAACACTAACTCCTAACCCTAACCCTAATGCTAACCCTAACCCCTAAGCCTAATCCTAACCCTAACCACTATCCCTAATTTGTACGGTAACCCTAACCACTAACCCTAACGCTAACACCTAACCCTAACCCTAACCCTAACTCCTAACCCTAACCCTAGACCTAACAGTAACCCTCACACTAACCCTAGTCCTAGCCCAAACCCTAACCCTAACCCTACCCCTAAACCTAGCCCTAGCCCTAACTCTAACATTAGTTCTAAACCTAACCCTAAGAATAACAACCCTAACCCCTAATACAAACAATGACACTAACCACAAGCATTACCCTACCCCTAAAAGCTCTAACCCCTAAACATAACTGTAACACTAACCCTAATGCTAACCCTAACCCTAAACCCTAACCCTAACCCTAACCCCTAACCCTAATCCTAATTCTAACCTTAACCCTAAACATAAACCTAGCCCTAACCCCTAACCATAATATTATCCCTAACTCTAACCATAATCCCTAACCCTAACCCTTACCCTAAACCTTACCCCTAACACTAACACTAAACCTAAACCTAACCCTAACCATAACACTAAAAATAACCCCAAACACTAACCCGAACCCAAACCCAAACCTGAACCCTAACAACCATAACCCCTAACCCATACCCCTAAACCTAACCCTAACATTAACCACTCACCCTAACCCTCACCCTAGCCCCTAACACTAACTCTAACACTAACCCCTAACCCTAATTCTAACCCTAACCGTAACCCTAAACCTAACCCCAAACCCTAACACTAACACTAACCATAACCTCAAATCCTTACTGGAACCCTAAACCTAACCCTTAATGCTAATCTTAACCATAACCCTAACACTAACCCATTACCCTAACACAACCCCTAACCCTAAAACTGACTCTATCCTTTACCCTTAAACCAAACACTAAACTCATAACCTGAATACTAACCCCAAACACTAACCCCAAATCTCTAACCTTAATACAAACCCTATCCACTAACCCCAAACTCTAACCCTAACCCTAACAGTTAACCCTAAGACTAAACTTTAAACCTTACTCTAACCCCAACTTTAAACCTAACCACTAACCCTAACCCTAATTCTAACCCTATCCCTAAACCTAAACCTAAACCTAACCCTAATCCCTAATCCTAACTCTAAACCCTAATCCTAACCCTAAACCTAACGCTAACCCTAACCATAAACCCTAACCATAACCATAACCTCTAACCCTGACCATAACCCTAACCCCTAACCCTAAACCTATCCCTTAAATCTAACCCTAACATTAACCCAAAACCTAACACTTACGCTAACCGTGTCCCCTAACCCTAACCCTAACACTATACCCTAACTGTAATCCCAAGCCTAACCCGTAACCATAAACTTAAACCAAGTCCTAACTCTACCCCTATTTCTAACCCTAGCCCTGGCCCTAGTCTTAGCCCAAGACGTGACCCTAGCCCTAGCCCCAGCCCTAGCCCTAATCATAGCCTTAGCCCTAGTCCTGAAACTAACCCTAACCCTAAACCTAACCCTAGCCCCAGGTCTAGCCCAAAACCTAGCCCTAGTACAAACCCTAGCAGTATCCATAACACTAAACCTAACCCTAACAACCCTAACCTCTTACGCTAACCATAACCCCAACACTAAACAAAAATATAACCCTAACAGCCCTAACCACTAACCCTAACTATAAACCATAACCTTCAAACTAACCCTAACCCCAAAACTTAAAAGTAACTCTAACCTAACAGCTAACACTAACCCTAACACTAACCCGAAAACTTACAACTAACCCTAACCCTAATTCTAACCCTAACCCCTAACACTCACCCTAATTCTAACCCTAAACCTAAACCTTAACTTAATGCTTAACCTGAACCCTAATCCTAATTCGAAATCATAACCCTAAACCTAACGCTAACCCTAATCGTAAGCCTAACTCTACCCTTAACCCTATTCCCTAACCCTAACCCTAAATCTAAGCCTAAACCTCAGCCCTAACCCTAACCCTAACTCTAACTGCTAACCCTAACACTAAACCTATGTAACACTAATCCTAACCCTTAAGCCTAAACCTAACCCTAAACCTAACCCTAATCATTAACTGCTAATCGTTAACCCTAACCCTAACCCAAACACTAACCCTAACCCTGACCCTAACACTAACTCCCCAACCCTAACCCTAAATCTAACACTAACCCCTAACCCTAACCCTAACCCTAACACCTATCCCTAACACTTACCGTAACCATAACAACTAACCATAACCCTAAGCCCTAACCCAAACCCTAACCCTAACCCCTAACCATAACACTACACCTAAACCTAACCCTCACACTAACCCTAAACCTAGCCCAAACCCTAACCCTGACCCTAGCCCTAACAGTAGCCCTAGCCCTAAACCTAATCCTAGCCCTTGCCCTAGCCATAGACCTAGCCCTAACCCTAGTCCCACCTCTAATGCTAACATTATGCCTAAATCTAACTTTAACCCTAATTACCCTATCCCCTAGTACTAACCGTAATGCTAAACATAACCATTACCCTAACCGTAAAAGCCCTAACACGTAACCCTAATCCTGACCCTACCCTAATCATAACCCCTAACCCTAAACATAATCTTAACTGCTAACCCTAACCCTAATTCCTACCCTAACCCTAAACATAAACCTAAGCCCTAACCCTAACCCTAACATAAACCCTACACCTAACCCTAATCCTAACCTAACCTCTAACCCTAAGCCTACCCCCAACACTAAACCTAACCCTAAACATAACCCCTAACCCTAACACTTACCCTAACCCTAACCCCTAATTATAACCCCAACACTAGCCCCTAACACTTACCCAAACCCTAACACTCACACTTAAACCTAATCTTAACCATAACCCTAACCCTAACCCCTGACCTTAATAGTAACCCCTAACCCTAAACCTAACACTATCCTTTACCCCTAAACCTAACACGAAACCCCTAACCCTAGCACTAACCCCAAACACTAACCACAAACCCATAACATTAACACAAACCCTATCCCCTAACCCCAAACCTTTAACCCTAACAAAACAGTTAACCCACCGACTAACTATTAGGCCTTGCCCTAACCCTAACTCTAAACCTAACCACTAATTCTAACCCTAGTTCTAATCCTAACCCTAAACCTAAACCTACACCTAACGCTAACCCATAACCCTAACCTTAACCCCAACCCTAACCTGAAACCCTAACACTAACCATAACCGCTAACCCTAACACCTAACCCTAACCCTAAACTTAATGCTAACCCTAACCTTAACCCTTACCCCAAAACGTGACCCTTACCCTAACTGTGTCCCCTAACACTAACCTTAACCCTATCCCCTAACCCTGACCCTAACACTAACCCCTAATCCTACCTCTAACCCAAGCCCTAACTCAAAATCTAGCTTTGACACTAGCCATAGCCCTAGTCGTAGCCCTAGCCCTAGACGTCACCCTAGGCCTAGCCCTAGCCTTATCCCTAAACATAGCCCTAGCCGTAGCCCTGACACTAACGCTAACCCTAAACCTAACCCTTTCTCTAGCCCTAAACCTAGCCCTAATTCAAAACCTAACACTATCCCTAACCCTAAAACTAACCCTAAAAACCCTAACCTCTTATATTAAGCCTAGCCCTAACTGTAACCATAACCCTAATGGTAACAGCCATAAGCACTAACCCCAATGCTAACCCCTAACCCAAACCCTAACCCCAAACCCTAAAACTAAACCTAACCTTAACCGCTAACACTAATGCTAACCCTAAACGTTAACCCTAACCCTAATCCTAACCCTAATTCTAACACTAACCCTAAACTTAAACCTAACACTAAGCCCTAACCCTAAACCTAACCCCTAATCCTATCCCTAACCTTAACATTAACCCAAACAGTAACCCTAACCCTAATCTCTAACACACACCCTAACCTTAACGCTAACCCTAACACTAAACCCTAAACCTAACACTAACACTAACCCTACCCTAACCCTAATCCTAATACTAGCCCCTAACTCTAACCTGTACCCTAAATTTAACCCTTAACCATAATCTTAACCATAAACTAATCCTAACCCCTAACACTAACACCTAACCCTAAACATAACACTATCCCTTACCCCTAAACCTAACACTAAACCCCTAACCCTAACAATAACCCCAAACAATAGCCCCTAACCCCTAATCTTACCAGTAACACTAACCCCTAAACCCAAACCTCAAATCCTCACCCTAAGATTTAACCGAAAGACTAACTGATAACCCTTACCCTAACTCTAACACTAGGCCTAACCCCTAAACCACACCTTAATTCTAAACCTAAATGGAAACATAACCTAACCATATCCCCTAACCTTAACCCTAAACCCTATTCCTAACCCTATCCCTAAGGCTCACACTACCCATAAACCCTAATCCCTAACCCTAACTCTAAGCCCAAACCCTAACCCTAACTCACCCTAATCCATACCCTAGCCCTAACTCTAACCCTAGTCTAAACTAGCCCTAGCCCTAACCCTAGCCTTAGGTCTCACCCTAGCCCTAGCCCTAGGCGTAGCCCTAACCATAGCCTAGCCCTAGCACTGGCACTAACCCTAACCCTAAACCTAACCCTAGCCCTAGTTCTAGCCCTAGCCCTTGCCCTATGACTAACACTGGTCCTACCCTAACACTAACAGTATCCCTAACCCTGATCCCAACACTAACAACACTAAGCCCATACACTAACACTAACACTAACCATAAACATAACCCTAACCCTAACAGCCATAACCCTTAACCCTAACTGAAAACCCTAACACTAACGCTAAACCTAACCCTAACCGATAAGCCTAACCCTAACACTAACAGAACACCTAAACCTAATTCCTAACCCTGACCATAAACCTAACCCTAACCCTGATCCCTAAACATAATCCTAACACTAACCCTAAATCTAAACCTAACCCTAAACCCTAACCCTAAACATAAACCCTAATCCTAACACTAAACCTAACGCTAAGCCTAAACCTAAATCCTAACTGTATCGCTAACCTGAACCCGAACACCTAACCCTAACACCTAACCCTACCCCTAACCCTAACTGTAACCGATAACCCTAACACTAACCTCCTAACTGTAACCAAAACACCGAACCCTAACCCTAACACTAACCCTAACACCTAACCCTAACCCTAATGCTAATCCTAACCTCTAACTCTAAACCTAACACTAACCGTGAACCTAAACCTAACCCCAAACACTAACACTAACCCTAACCCGAAACCTAACAACCCTAACCCCTAACCCCTAAACCTAACCCTAACCTGAACACTATCCCCTAACCCTAACTCTAAACCTAACACCCAACCCTAACCCTACTTCTAATCCTAACCCTAAACCTAAACCGAACCCTTACCCTTAACCTTAACCCTAACCCATAACCCTAACCACAACCCTATCCCTAACACTAACACCTAACCCTAAATCTAATCCAATCCCTAACCATTAAACCTAAAACTAAATCCCAAACCCTAACACTAATCCCAAACCCTAAACTTTAACCCCAAACCTTAAAACTATCCCTAACCCCGAAACCCAAACTGTTAACTCTAAGCCTAACAGTTAACCCTAGGAGTAACCATTAAACATTACCGTGACGCTAAAACCTAAACACTACCCTGACAATTAACCCTAAACCTAACACTTAACACCAACCCTAATACTAACACTAAACCGAAACCTAACACCTAACACTAACCCTAAACCTAACCCTATCCCTAACCATAACCATAACAAGAACACTAACCCTAACCCTAACTCCAACCATAACCCTAAGCTTAACACACTAACCCTAACCCTAACCCCTAATCCTAACCCTAACCCTAAACCTAACACTAACCCTAACCATAACACTAACCCAAACCTTAAACTAACACTATCATAACCCTAAACCCTAACCCAAACCCTAACCTTAATTCCTAAACCCAACGCTAAACCTAAACCTAACCCCAAGCAGAAGACTAAGCCTATCCCTAACACTAACCAAACCTTAACCCTAACCCTAACACTAACTCTAACCTTAACTCTAACCCTAACACTAAACCCTAAATATAAAATTAAAATAAACCTAACCCTAAACACTAACTGTAACCCTTATCCTAAAAGTAACCGTTAGTTCTAAACCTAACCCTCAACACTAACCCTAACGTTCACCACTAACCCTAACACTAACCCTAACCTTAACACAACCTGAAACCTAACAATAACCCTAACCCTAATGCCTAATACTAATCCTAAACACTAACCCTTACCGTAACCCTAAACCCTAACCATAAACCTAATCCCTACCCCTAACACTAAACCTTAACCTTCATCATAACCCTAACTCTAAACACTATCCCTAAACCTAACCGTAAAGCTAACACTAACCCTTAAGCCTAACCCTAACTTGCACCCTAACTCTAACTCTAAACCCTAACCCTAAACCTAAACCTAATTGTAACACTAACCCTAACCCCTATCCCTAACCCTAACCCCTAAACCTAACCCTAAGCCTAATCCCTATCCCTAAACCTTGCCATAATCCTAACCACTAACGCTAAGCCTAACCCCTAACTCTAACACTAGACCTGACACTCACCATCACACTAACCCTAGCCTTAGCCCAAACCCTAACCCTAACCTTAGCCCTAACCCTAGCCCTAGCCCTAACCCTAACATTATCCCTAAACCTAACCCTAACCCTAACAACCCTAACCCCTAATACCAACAATGACACTAACCCTAACCCTAACCCGAACACTAATTCCTAACCCTAACCGTAAAATCCCTAACCCCTGCCCCTAACCCCAAACCCTAATCCTAATTCTAACCTTAACCCTAAACATAAACCTAGTCCTAACCCCTAACCCTAACACTAACCCTAACCTCTAAACCTAACCCCTAACACTAACCCTAACCCTAACCATAACCCCTAACTGCAACCCTTACCCTAACTCTAAACCCTAACCCTAACACTAACCCCTAACACTAACACAAAACCTAACCCTAACCACTCACACTAAACCTTACCATAAAACTAAGCCCTAAGCCTTACCCTAACCCTATCCCTTATCCCTAACCCTAACGCTAAACCAAACGCCAAACCCTAACCCTAACCACAGCCCTAATTCTAAAACTAGCTCTAAACCTAACGCCTAACACTAATGCTAACCCTAACCATAACACTAAAACTAAACCCCAAACACTAACCCTAACCCAAACCCAAACCCTAACAACCCTAAGCCCTAACCCCTAACCATAAACCTAAACCTAACACTAACCACTAACCCTAACCCTAGCCCCTAACCCTAACCCTAACCCTAACTCCTAATCCTAACCCTAACACTAACCATAACGCCAAACCCTAACAGGAACCCTAAACCTAACCGTTAACCCTAACCTTAACCATAACACTAACACTAACCCATATCCCTAACACTAAATCCTAACCCTAAACCTAATCCTAAACCCCTAAACCTAACACTATCCCCAAACACTAACCCCAAATCGCTAAACTCAACACAAACCCTATCCCCTCACTGCAAACCTATAACTCTAACCTGAACAGTTAACCCTAAGACTAACCATTAAACCTTACCCTAACCCTAACCCTAAACCTAACCACTAACCCTAACCCTAAGTCTAATCCTAACCTTAAATCTAAACCTATAACTAAACCTTAACCCTAACCCTAACTCCTAATCCTAAACCTAAGCATACCAGTAACCCAAAATAAAACCTAATGCTAACCCTAACAGCTAAACCTAACTGTAACCCTAACCCTTAACCCTAACCTTAAGCCATAACTCTAAACTTAACCCTAACCCTAACAGCAAAACCTAACGCTTACCCTAAAAGTGTCCCCTAACCCTACGCTAACCCTATCCCCTAACATGAACCCTAACTCTAAACCCTAACCCTAACCCAAGCCCTAACTCTAACCCTAGCTCTAACCTAACCTTAGCATTAGTCCTAGACCTCACCCTAGCCCTAGCCCTAAGCCTAGACCTAACCATAGCCCTAGTCCAAGCCCTAACACTAACCATAACCTAGCACCAGCCCTAGCCCTAGCCCTAACCGTAGCCCTAGCCCAACCCTAACACTATTCCTAACCCTAAACCTAACCTTAACAACCCTAACCTCTTACAATAACCCTAACCCTAACCCTCACCCAAAAACCCTAACCTCTTACACTAACCCTAAGACAAACCCTAAGCCCAAGCCTAAGCCCAACCCTAACACTAAACCTAACTACAACCCAAAACCTAACACTAGACCCTAACCCTAAAACTAACCCAAACCCTAAGCCCTAACCGTAAAGCTAACCCTAAAAGTAATCCTTAACCCTAAACCTAACCCCCTAACACTAACCCTAACCCTAACCCCTAAACCTAAACCTAAACCTAACCCTAAACCTAACACCAAGCCGTAATCCTAACCCAAAACGTAACCCTAATCATAACCCTAAACCTCACCGCTAACCCTCACCTAAATCCTAAAAACTAACCCTAACCATAACACTAACCTTAACCCTAAACCTAAACCCTAAAACTAATGCTAACCTTAACTGCTAACCCTAACCCTAACTCTAACCCTAAATCTTACCTCTAACCCTCACTGTAACCCTAACACTAACACCTAACCTAACCCAAATTTTTACACTAACCCTAAACCTAAACCTAACGCTAACCACTAACCTTAACACTAAAACCTAATATTAACTGTAACCCTAATGTTAAACCTAACCATAACCCTAATCCTAAATCCTAACACTAACCCTAACCTTAAACATAACCCTAACACTAAACCCTAAACCTAACTCTAACCCTAACCCTAATCCTAACACTAGCCCCTAACCCTAACCCGAGCACTAAACCTAACCCTTAACCATAATCTTAACCATAAACCTAACTGGAACCCCTAACCAGAACACTAATAATAACTAACACCAAACCTAACACTATCCCTTACCCCTAAACTTACCACTAAACCCCTAACCCTAACACGAAAACCAAGCCCTAAACTCTAACCCCTAACACTAACACTAACCTCTAACCCAAAACCTCAAATTGTAATCCTAACAGTTAACCCTAAGAATCACCAATAAACCTTACCCTAACTCTAACCCTAAGCCTAACACCTAACCCAAACCTTAATTCTAACCTTAACCCCAAACCTAAACCTAACCCTATCCCCTAACCGTAACCCTAACCGTGACCATAACCCTGACCCTAATCCCTAACCCTATCCCTAACCCTAAGCCTAAAACCCTAGCCCTAATGTTAACCCTAACTCTTAACCTTAACCCTAACACTAAAACTAACTGTAACACTAAATCTACCCCTTAAGACTAACCCTAAACGTAACCCATAACCACCTAACCCTAACCTTAACACTAACCCCTAACCCTAACCCTCTCTCTACCTCTAACCCCTAACCAAAACACTAACTGCCGCCCCTACCCTGAAAATTAGCCCTAACCCTAGGCCTAAACCATAACCCTAACCCTAGACCTAAGCCTAACCCTCACACTACCCTAGCCCTAGCCCAAACCCTAACGCTAACCCTAGCCCTTGCCCTATCCACAGCCCTAGCCCTAACCCTAGCCATAGCCCTAACCCTAACATTATCCCTAAACCTAACCTTAACCCTAACAACCCTAACCCCTAATACTAAACCTAACACTAACCGTTACCATTACCCTAACCATAAAAGCCCTAACCTGTAACCCTAACCCTAATCATAACCCCTAACACTAACCCTAAACCTAACCACTAACCCTAATCTTAATGCTAACCCTAAACCTAAACACACACCTAGCCATTACCCCTAACCCTAAACCTAACCCTAACACTAACCGTAGCCCTAAACCTAAGCCTAACGCTAACCTCTAACCCTAAACCTAACCCCCAACACTAACTCTAATCCTAACCATAACCCCTAACCATAACCCTTATTCTAACATCAACCCCTAAGCATAACCCTAACACTAGCCCCTAACCCTTACCAAAACCCTAACCCTAACCCTTAACCCTAACCTTAACGATAACACTAACCCTAACCTCTAACCCTAACAGTAACCGCTAACCCTAAACCTAACCCTATCCCTTATCCCTAAACCTAACACTAAACCCCTATCCATTACACTAACCCCAAACACGAACCACAAACCCTTAAACTTAACACAAATCCTATGCCTTATCCCCAAAGCTCTAACCCTAAGAAAACAGTGAACCCTAAGACTAATCGTTAAACCTTACCCTAACCCTGACTCTAAACCTAACCACTAAACCTAACCCTAATTCTAACCCTAACCCTAAATCCAAACCTAACCCCAACCCCTACCCTTAAACCCTAACCCTAACCCTAACCATAATCCGTAACCCTAACTGTAACAGCTAAACCTAACTCTAACCCTAACCGTAACATCTGACCTTAACCCTAAACCCTAACCCTAACCCTAACTCCAAATTCTAAAACTAACCCAAAACTTAACCGCTTACCCTAACCCTAATGCTATAACCTTAACCCTTACCCGTAAAATTAACCCTAACCATAACACCAAACGCTAACACTAATTCTAACCCTAACACTAGATCTAACCTAATGCGAATGCCTAACCCGAGTCCTAACCCCTAATCCTAACCCTAACGCTAATGCTAACCCTAAACCTAAACCATAACCGTGACCTTAATCCTAAACCTAACGCCTAACACTAATCTTAATCATATCCCTACCCCCTAACGTTAAACCTAACGCAAACACCTAACCCCTCACCCTAACCCTAACCCTAACCTCTAAACCTATCTATAACCCTAACCATGGCCCTTGTCCTAAAGTTAACACTAACCTTAGCCCTAACCCTCATCCTAACCCTACCCATAGCTGTAGACCTAGCCCGAGCCCTAAATTTAAACTTAAACCTAACCCTAGACCTAACCCTAAACCTAACCCTAAACCTAGCCCTAACCTTAACTGCATCCCTAACTCTAAATCTAGGCCTAGCACCAGCCCTAGTCCTAGCCCTAACCCTAACATTATCCCTAAGCCTAAACCTAAACGTAACCCTAAACCTAGCCCTAGCCCAAGAAGTAAACCTAGCCCTTGCACTAACCTTAAACCTAACCCCACCCCAAACACTAACTCTACGCTAAACCTAGCCCTAGCCCTAGCCCTAACCTAACCCTAGCCCTAACCTTAACACTATCCCTAACCCTAACAACCCTAACCGCTAACACTAAACCTAACCCTAATCCTAACCATAACCCTAACACTAACAGCTCTAACCCCTAACCCTAACCCTAACCCCTAACCCTAACACTAATCCTAAACCTAACCCCTAAACCCAACTCTAATTCTAACCCTAACCCTAAACCTAAACTTAACCCTATCCCCTAACCATAACCCTAAGTCCTAATCCTAACCGTATCCCTAATGCTAACCTTAACCCTAAAACCTAACCCTAACCTATAAACCCTAACCCTACCCCTAACCCTAGACCTAGTCCTAGCCCCAACCCAAACCCTAGCCCTAGCCCTAGCCCTAGCCTTAACCCTAACCCTAGCCCTAGACCTGGCCCTAGCCCTAGCCCTAACCCTAACTCTAACCCTACCTCTAACCCTAACCCTAACATTGAAACCTAACCGTAACCATAACCATTAACCCTAATCTTAACACTTTACCCTAATCCTAACTTATAACCCTAACACTAACCCCTATCCGTAAACCTTACCCTAACCCTAACCGCTAAATCAAACACTTAACCCCTAACACTAAAACTAACCCAAAACTCTAACCTCTAACCCCTACCCTTAACACTAAAACTATCCCCTATCACCAAACCCTAACCCTAACAATTAACCCTAAGACTAACCATTAAACCTCACCTTAAGCCTTAAACCTAACACTTAACCCTAAACTTAACCCTAACACTTAACCCTAACTGTAACCTTAACCCTAACCCTTAACCCTAAACTCTACCCTAACAGTTAAACTTAACCCTAACCCTTAACATTAACCCTCACCCTAAACCTTAACCCTAATACCAACCCTTAAACTTAACACTAAATCTAACCCTTAACCCCAACCCTAACTCTTAACCCTTAATCCTCACCCTTAACCCTAACCACAAACCAAAACCCTAACACTTAACCATAAACCTATCCTTAACTGTTAGCTTAACCCTAACAAAACACTTAACCATAATACTAACCCTCAACCCTAACCCTAACCTTACCTTTAAACCTAATCCTAAATCTTAACAACACCTGACCATAACTGTAAACCCTAACCCCTAACCCTAAAACCGGACCCCTAACCCTAATTCTCACTCTTCTTCCATTCTCAGAGTTAAGCAAGGCTACACTGCATCCAGGCCACGTGTGAGATGAGGCTCCGCCTGAGTCCTGCATTTACAGGCAGGGGCACATGCCCATGGTACGATGGAGTGGGGTCCGTGGGTTTGTAGCCTTGCTAAACTCCAGTTTTGAAGAATTGTGAAAGTCATATATAGGGTCTCTTACATTTACTTATAGAAAGCAACTATTAGGGTGTGCTTTGTAGGCTTGCCTTACTCTAGTTTGGATGAAGTCGGTGAGTCCTATGCATAGGAACGTTAGTATTTAGAGGGAGTATCTATAGGAGGGGTGCTTTCTGGCTTGCTAAACTGTAGTTTGGAAGAAGTTCAAGAGTCATATATAGGAACAATTTCATTCATTCAGAGAAAGCAATTATAAGGAGTTTATTTGTAGGCTTGCTAAGCTCTCCTTTGGAGGAAGTCGAGAGTCCTATAAAGCAACGCTTACATTCACAGAAAGCATATATGGAGGGTGGTTTCTAGGGTTCCTAAACTCTAGTTTGGAAAAAGGAGAAAGTCATGTGTAGGAACGCTTACATTCACTTAGAAGAAGGGACCATTTGCGGGGATTTGCAGTATTGCTAAAATCTTACATTGGAAAAATTGCGGAAGTCATATATAGGAATGTTAACATTCACTTAATGAAAGCAACTATCAGGGGGTGTTTTCCAGGTTTGCTATACTCTAGTTTGGAAGAAGTGTGACAGTCCTATATAGGAAGGCTTACATTCACTCAGAGAGAGCAATTATGGGTGAGTGCATTATAGACATGCTAAACTCTAGTTTGGAAAAATTTTGAGAGCCATGTATAGGAAAGCTTACAGTCACGTAGAGAAAGCAACTACGGGGGTGGTGTGTAGGCTTGCTAAACTCTAGTTTGGAAGAAGGGCCATAGTCATATATATAGGGAGGCTTAAATTCATTCAGAAAAAGCAGCTGTCGGGGATTGGTTTGTAGGCTTACTCAAATCTAGTTAGGAGGAAGAGCGAGAGTCACATATAGGGAGGTTTACATTCAGAGAAAGCTACTGTGGGGGTGCTTTGTAAACATGCCAAACTTTAGCTTGTAATGCGTGCGACAGTAGTGCATAGGAATGCTTAAATTCACTCAGAAAAAGCAAGTACGAGAATGGTATTTGTAGGCATATTAATCTCTACTTTGGAAGACGTTCGGGAGTCACGTACACAGAAGCTTATATTCACTCAGCAAAAGCAACTATTGGGGGGGTTATTTTGGCATGCTAAAGTCTAGTTTGAAAGGAGAATGAGAGTCATATATAGGAACACTTACATTCACTCAGAGAAAGCAACTACGGGGTGGTGTTAGGTACGCATGTTAAACTCTAATTTGGGAGAAGTTCCAGAGTCCTATGTAGGAAAGGTAACAGCCACTTAGAAAAAGCAAGTGTCGACGGGTGGTTTGTAGGCCTGCTAATCTATATTTTCAATGAAGTGTATGTGTCATATATGGGAACGCTTATATTCACTCAGAGAAAGCAACGTTGGGGTCGTGGTTTGCAGGCATACTAAATGGTAGAGTTGAGAAGTATGAGAGTGATACATAGAAACGCCTGCATTCACACAGAGAAATCATCTATGGGGTGGTTTCTTTGTAAGAATGCTAATCTCTAGTTTGGAAGAAATTCAAGAGTAATATATAGGGGAAACTTAGAGTCACTTAGAGAAAGCAACTCTCCGGGGGTGGTTTCTAGGCCTGCTAAACTCTACTTTGGGAGAAATTGGAGAGTCATATGTGGGAACGCTTACATTCACTCAGAGGAAGCAATGATGCCGTGGTGGTTTGTCGGCATACTAAACTCTCGTTTCGAAGACGTACAGGTCATATATAGGAACGTTTACATTCAGGCAGGGAAAACAACTGGGGGGGGTGGAGTTTTCTAGGCATTCTAAACTCTAGTTTGGATGAAGGGTGAGAGTGATATATAAGAAAGCTTAGAGTTACTTAGAGAAAGCAACTCTCGGGGTGTGGAATGCAGGCCTGCTAAACTCTATTTTGGTTTGTGTGAGACTCATATATGGGAACGACTGCATTACCTTCGAGAAAGAAATGATGTGGTGGTGGCATTTAGGAAAGGTTACAGCCACTTAGAAAAAAAGGAAGAGTCAGCGGGTGGTTTGCAGGCCTCTAAAACTCTATTTTGGTTGAAGTGGAAGTCACATAGTGGAACGCCTACATTCACTCAGAGAAAGCAACGATGGGGGGGTGGTTTGTAGGAATACTAAATTCTAGTTTGGAACACGTACAAGTCATATACAGGAACGCTTAAGTTCATGCACAGAAAGTAACTATGGAGTGGTGTTTTGTAAGCATGCTAGTCTCTAGTTTGGAAGAAGTTCAAGAGTAATATATAGTAAAGCTTACAGTTACTTAGAGAAAGCAACTCTCTGGGGGTGGTTTGTGGGCCTGCTAAACTCTTCTTTGGAAGAAGTGCGAGAGTAATATATGGGAACGCTTACATTCACTCAGAGAAAGCAACGATGGGGTGGTGATTTGTAGACATATTAAACTTTCGTTGCAAAGACGTATGAGTCACATATAGGAAGTCTTACATTCAAGCAGAGAAAACAAGTATGCAGTGGTGCTTCCTAAGCATGTTAATCTCTAGTTTCGAAGAAGTTCAAAGTAATATATAGGAAAGCTTACAATCACTAAGAAAAAGTAACTCTCGGGGGGTGGTTTGTATGCCTGCTAAACTCTACTTTGCCAGAAGTGCCAGAGTAATACATGGGAACGTGCTCATTCACTCAGAGAGAGCAATGGTGGGGCAATTGTTTGTAGGCACAATAAACCGTAGTTCGGAAGAATTACGAGAGTCATATACAGGAATGCTTACATTGATACAGAGAAAACAACCGTGGGGTGGTGTTTTCTAGGTAATCTATACTCCAGTTTGGATGAAGTGTGAGAGTCATATATAAGAAAGCTTAGAGTTACTTAGAGAAAGCAACTCTCAGGGTGTGGAATGCAGGCATGCTAAACACTATTTTGTTTAAGTGTGAAACTCATATATGGCAAGGCTTACACACACTTAGAGAAAAGAAAGATAGGGTGGTCGTTTGTAGACATACTGAACTGTAGTTTGGAAGAAGTACGAGAGTCATATATGGGAACGCTTACATTCACGCAAAGCAGCTATGGGGTACTGTTTCTACGCATGCTAAACTATAGTTTTGAGAGATTTCTGGACTCATATCTAGGGATGCTTACAGTGACTTAGAGAAAGAAACTCTCGGAGAGTGGTTTTTAGGCCTGCTAAACTCTATTTTCAATGAAATGTAAGAGTCATACCTGGGAACGCTTACATTCACTCAGATAAAGTAATGTCAGAGTGCTGGTTTTTAGGCATACTGAACTGTAGTTTGGAAAAAGTAGGAGAATCATATATAGGAATTCTCACAATCACACTGAGATTCAACTATAGTGTGGTGCTTTGTAGGCATGTTAAACTGTAGTTCATATATGGGAAAGCTTATATTCACTCAGGTAAAGCAACATTGATTGGAGTGGTGGTTTTTAGGCATACTGAACTACAGTTCAGTTTGGAAAAAGTAGGAGAATCATATATAGGAACCCTTACAGTCATCCAGAGAATTCAGCTATGGGGTGGTGTTTTGTAGGCATGCTAAAGTGTAGTTTGGAAGAATTCGAGAGTCTCATATAGGAAAGATTACAGTCATGTAGAGAAAGCAACTCTCTGGAGGTGGTTGGTAGGCCTGCTAAACTCAAATTTGGGTGAAGTGAGAGTCATATATGGGAACGCTTACATTCACTCAGAGAAAGCAACGATGGGGTATCTGTTTCTAGGCATAATAAACTCTAGTTTGGAAGACGTACGAGTCATATATAAGAACGATTACATTCACGTAGAGAAAGCAACCCTGCGGTGGTGTTTTGGAAGCATGTCAATCTCTAGTTTGGAATAACTTCCACAGCAATATACAGGAAAGCCCACAATCACTTAGAGAAAGCAACTCTTGGCGAGTGGTTTGTAGGCCTGCTAAATTCTACTTTGGAAGTAGTGTGAGAGTCATATATGGGAACGTTTACATTCATTCAGAGAAAGCAATGATGGGGTGGTGTTTTGTAGGCACACTAACTGTAGTTCGGAAGTAGGATAGTCATATATAGGAACTCATACATTCAAGCACAGAAAGCAAATTTGGGGTGGTGTTTCGTAGACATTCCAATGTCTAGTTTGGATGAAGTGTGAGACGCATATATAAGAAAGCTCAGAGATACTTAGAGAAAACAACCTTCGGGGTGTGGAATGCAGGCCTGCTAAACTTTATTTTGGTTTAAGTGTGAGACTCATATACGGGAACGCTTACATTCACTTAGAGAAAGCAATTATAGGGTGGTGTTTTGTGGGCATATTGATCTGTAGTTTGGAAGAAGTACTAGTGCCATATAAAGGAAGTCTTACATTCATGCAAATAAAGCAAGTATGCGGTGATGCTTTGTAAGCATGTTAATCTCTAGTTTGGAAGAAGTTCAAAGTAATATATAGGAAAGCTTATAGTCACTTAGAAAAAGCAACTCTCAAGGGGTCGTTTGTAGGCCTTCTACACTCCACTTTGCCAGAAGTGCGAGAGTAATATACGGGACCCTTTACATTCACTCAGAGAGTGCATTGGGGTGGGGATGTGTGTAGGCATACTAAATTGTAGTTCGGAAGAATTACGAGAGTCATATATAGGAATGCTTACATTGATACAGAGAAAACAACTGTGGGTTGGTGTTTTCTAGGTAATCTATACTCCAGTTTGGATGAAGTGTGAGAGTCATATATAAGAAAGCTTAGAGTTACTTACAGAAAGCAACTCTCAGGGTGTGGAATGCAGGCCTGCTAAACTTTATTTTGGTTTAAGTGTGAGACTCATATACGGGAACGCTTACATTCACTTAGAGAAAGCAATGATGAGGTGGTGGTTTGTAGTCATACTGAACTGTAGTTCGAAAGAAGTAGGAGAGTCATATATAGGAATGCTTATGTAACGTAAAGCAGCTATGAGGTAGTGTTTGTACGCATGCTAAACTATAGTTTTGAGAAATTTCGAGTCATATCTAGGGATGTTTACAGTGACTTGGAGAAACTCTCGGAGAGTGGTTTCTAGGCCTGCTAAACTCTATTTTCAATGAAATGTAAGAGTCATACCTGGGAACGCTTACATTCACTCAGATAAAGTAATGTCAGAGTGCTGGTTTTTAGGCATACTGAACTGTAGTTTGGAAAAAGTAGGAGAATCATATATAGGAATTCTCACAATCACACTGAGATTCAACTATAGTGTGGTGCTTTGTAGGCATGTTAAACTGTAGTTCATATATGGGAAAGCTTATATTCACTCAGGTAAAGCAACATTGATTGGAGTGGTGGTTTTTAGGCATACTGAACTACAGTTCAGTTTGGAAAAAGTAGGAGAATCATATATAGGAACCCTTACAGTCATCCAGAGAATTCAGCTATGGGGTGGTGTTTTGTAGGCATGCTAAAGTGTAGTTTGGAAGAATTCGAGAGTCTCATATAGGAAAGATTACAGTCATGTAGAGAAAGCAACTCTCTGGAGGTGGTTGGTAGGCCTGCTAAACTCAAATTTGGGTGAAGTGAGAGTCATATATGGGAACGCTTACATTCACTCAGAGAAAGCAACGATGGGGTATCTGTTTCTAGGCATAATAAACTCTAGTTTGGAAGACGTACGAGTCATATATAAGAACGATTACATTCACGTAGAGAAAGCAACCCTGCGGTGGTGTTTTGGAAGCATGTCAATCTCTAGTTTGGAATAACTTCCACAGCAATATACAGGAAAGCCCACAATCACTTAGAGAAAGCAACTCTTGGCGAGTGGTTTGTAGGCCTGCTAAATTCTACTTTGGAAGTAGTGTGAGAGTCATATATGGGAACGTTTACATTCATTCAGAGAAAGCAATGATGGGGTGGTGTTTTGTAGGCACACTAACTGTAGTTCGGAAGTAGGATAGTCATATATAGGAACTCATACATTCAAGCACAGAAAGCAAATTTGGGGTGGTGTTTCGTAGACATTCCAATGTCTAGTTTGGATGAAGTGTGAGACGCATATATAAGAAAGCTCAGAGATACTTAGAGAAAACAACCTTCGGGGTGTGGAATGCAGGCCTGCTAAACTTTATTTTGGTTTAAGTGTGAGACTCATATATGGGAACGCTTACATTCACTTAGAGAAAGCAATTATAGGGTGGTGTTTTGTGGGCATATTGATCTGTAGTTTGGAAGAAGTACTAGTGCCATATAAAGGAAGTCTTACATTCATGCAAATAAAGCAAGTATGCGGTGATGCTTTGTAAGCATGTTAATCTCTAGTTTGGAAGAAGTTCAAAGTAATATATAGGAAAGCTTATAGTCACTTAGAAAAAGCAACTCTCAAGGGGTCGTTTGTAGGCCTTCTACACTCCACTTTGCCAGAAGTGCGAGAGTAATATACGGGACCCTTTACATTCACTCAGAGAGTGCATTGGGGTGGGGATGTGTGTAGGCATACTAAATTGTAGTTCGGAAGAATTACGAGAGTCATATATAGGAATGCTTACATTGATACAGAGAAAACAACTGTGGGTTGGTGTTTTCTAGGTAATCTATACTCCAGTTTGGATGAAGTGTGAGAGTCATATATAAGAAAGCTTAGAGTTACTTACAGAAAGCAACTCTCAGGGTGTGGAATGCAGGCCTGCTAAACTTTATTTTGGTTTAAGTGTGAGACTCATATACGGGAACGCTTACATTCACTTAGAGAAAGCAATGATGAGGTGGTGGTTTGTAGTCATACTGAACTGTAGTTCGAAAGAAGTAGGAGAGTCATATATAGGAATGCTTATGTAACGTAAAGCAGCTATGAGGTAGTGTTTGTACGCATGCTAAACTATAGTTTTGAGAAATTTCGAGTCATATCTAGGGATGTTTACAGTGACTTGGAGAAACTCTCGGAGAGTGGTTTCTAGGCCTGCTAAACTCTATTTTCAATGAAATGTAAGAGTCATACCTGGGAACGCTTACATTCACTCAGATAAAGTAATGTCAGAGTGCTGGTTTTTAGGCATACTGAACTGTAGTTTGGAAAAAGTAGGAGAATCATATATAGGAATTCTCACAATCACACTGAGATTCAACTATAGTGTGGTGCTTTGTAGGCATGTTAAACTGTAGTTCATATATGGGAAAGCTTATATTCACTCAGGTAAAGCAACATTGATTGGAGTGGTGGTTTTTAGGCATACTGAACTACAGTTCAGTTTGGAAAAAGTAGGAGAATCATATATAGGAACCCTTACAGTCATCCAGAGAATTCAGCTATGGGGTGGTGTTTTGTAGGCATGCTAAAGTGTAGTTTGGAAGAATTCGAGAGTCTCATATAGGAAAGATTACAGTCATGTAGAGAAAGCAACTCTCTGGAGGTGGTTGGTAGGCCTGCTAAACTCAAATTTGGGTGAAGTGAGAGTCATATATGGGAACGCTTACATTCACTCAGAGAAAGCAACGATGGGGTATCTGTTTCTAGGCATAATAAACTCTAGTTTGGAAGACGTACGAGTCATATATAAGAACGATTACATTCACGTAGAGAAAGCAACCCTGCGGTGGTGTTTTGGAAGCATGTCAATCTCTAGTTTGGAATAACTTCCACAGCAATATACAGGAAAGCCCACAATCACTTAGAGAAAGCAACTCTTGGCGAGTGGTTTGTAGGCCTGCTAAATTCTACTTTGGAAGTAGTGTGAGAGTCATATATGGGAACGTTTACATTCATTCAGAGAAAGCAATGATGGGGTGGTGTTTTGTAGGCACACTAACTGTAGTTCGGAAGTAGGATAGTCATATATAGGAACTCATACATTCAAGCACAGAAAGCAAATTTGGGGTGGTGTTTCGTAGACATTCCAATGTCTAGTTTGGATGAAGTGTGAGACGCATATATAAGAAAGCTCAGAGATACTTAGAGAAAACAACCTTCGGGGTGTGGAATGCAGGCCTGCTAAACTTTATTTTGGTTTAAGTGTGAGACTCATATATGGGAACGCTTACATTCACTTAGAGAAAGCAATTATAGGGTGGTGTTTTGTGGGCATATTGATCTGTAGTTTGGAAGAAGTACTAGTGCCATATAAAGGAAGTCTTACATTCATGCAAATAAAGCAAGTATGCGGTGATGCTTTGTAAGCATGTTAATCTCTAGTTTGGAAGAAGTTCAAAGTAATATATAGGAAAGCTTATAGTCACTTAGAAAAAGCAACTCTCAAGGGGTCGTTTGTAGGCCTTCTACACTCCACTTTGCCAGAAGTGCGAGAGTAATATACGGGACCCTTTACATTCACTCAGAGAGTGCATTGGGGTGGGGATGTGTGTAGGCATACTAAATTGTAGTTCGGAAGAATTACGAGAGTCATATATAGGAATGCTTACATTGATACAGAGAAAACAACTGTGGGTTGGTGTTTTCTAGGTAATCTATACTCCAGTTTGGATGAAGTGTGAGAGTCATATATAAGAAAGCTTAGAGTTACTTACAGAAAGCAACTCTCAGGGTGTGGAATGCAGGCCTGCTAAACTTTATTTTGGTTTAAGTGTGAGACTCATATACGGGAACGCTTACATTCACTTAGAGAAAGCAATGATGAGGTGGTGGTTTGTAGTCATACTGAACTGTAGTTCGAAAGAAGTAGGAGAGTCATATATAGGAATGCTTATGTAACGTAAAGCAGCTATGAGGTAGTGTTTGTACGCATGCTAAACTATAGTTTTGAGAAATTTCGAGTCATATCTAGGGATGTTTACAGTGACTTGGAGAAACTCTCGGAGAGTGGTTTCTAGGCCTGCTAAACTCTATTTTCAATGAAATGTAGGAGTCATATATGGGAACGCTTACATTGACTCAGGTAAAGCAACGTCGGAGTGCTGGTTTTTAGGCATACTGAACTATAGTTTAGAAAAACTAGGAGAATCATATATAGCAACCCTTACAGTCACGCAGAGAATTCAACTATGGGGTGCTGTATTGTAGGCATGCTAAAGTGCAGTTTGGAAAATTCGAGAGTCTCCTGTGGGAAAGGTTACAGTCATGTAGAGAAAGCAACACTATGGAGGTGGTTTGCAGGCCTGCTAAACTCAAATTTGGGTGAAGTGTGAGAGTCATATATGGGAACGCTTACAGTCACTCAGATAAAGTAACGTCAGAGTGCTGGTTCTTAGGCATACTGAACGGTAGTTTAGAAAAAGTGGGAGAATCATATACAGGAACGCTTACATTCACGCAGAGAATCAACTATGGGGTGGTGTTTGTAGGCATGCTAAAGTATAGCTCCTATATGGGAAGGCTTACATTCACTCAGATGAAGCAATGTTGGAGTGGTGGTTTTTTAGGCATACTGAACTGTAGTTTTGGAAACGTAGGAGAATCATATATAGGAATGCTTACAGTCACGCAGAGAATTCAACTTTGGGGTGGTGTTTTGTAGGCATGCTAAAGTGCAGTTTGGACGAATTCGAGAGTCTCATACAGGAAAGATTGCAGTCATGTAGAGAAAGCAACTCTCTGGAGGTGGTTGGTAGGCCTGCTAAACTCTAATTTGTGTGAAGTGTGAGAGTCATATATGCGAACGCTTACATTCACTTAGACAAAGCAACGATGGGTTGTTGATTTGTAAGCATACTAAACTAGTTTGGAAGGCGTAGGTGTCATATATAAGAATGATTACATTCACATAGAGAAAGCAACTATGTGTGTTTGCAAGCATGCTAATTTCTAGTTTGGAAGAGGATCAACAGTAATATATAGGAAAGCTCACAGTCACTTAGAGAAAGCAAATTCTGCTTTGGAAGAAGTGCGAGAGTCATATATGGGAACGATTACAGTCATTCAGAGACAGCAATGATGGGGTGGTGGTTTGTAGGCACACTAAACTGTAGTTGGGAAGAAGTAGGGAACTGTATATGGGAACTCATATTCCCGCAGAGAAAGCAACTTTGGGGTGCTCTTTCCTAGACATTCTAAAGTCTAGTTTGGATGAAGTGTGAGAAGCATATATAAGAAAGCTCAGAGTTACTTAGAGAAAGCAGCTCTCGGCGTGTGGAATGCAGGCCTGCTAAACTCTATTATCGTTTAAATGTGAGACGCATATATGGGAAGGCTTACATTCACTTAGAGAAAGCAATGATAGGGTCGTGTTTTGTAGGCACACTGAACTGTAGTTTGGAAGACGTACGAGTCATATATAGAAAAGTTTACATTCACGCAGAGAAAGCATCTATAGGGTGGTGTTTTGCAAGCATGCTAATCTCTAGTTTGGAAGAAGTTCCATAGTAATATATAGGAACGCTCACCGTCACTTAGAGAAAACAACTCCCGGGGGGGTGGTTTATAGGCCTACGACACTCTATTTTCAATGAAGTGTAAGTGTCATACGGGAACGCTTATATTTATTCAGAGAAAGCAACATTGGGGTGGTGGTTTGTAGACATAATGAACAGTAATTTGGAAGAAGTACGAGAGTCATATATAGGAAGGCTTAAATTTACTTAGGGAAAGCAACTATGGCATGGCGTTAAGTAAGCATGGTAAATTCTAGTTTGGAAAAAGTTCCAGAGTCCTGTGTAGGAAAGGTAACAGCCACTTAGAAAAAGAAAGTGTCAGCGGATTGTTTGCAGGCCTGCTAAACTCTATTTTGGTTTGTGTGAGATCCATGTATGGGAAAGCTTACATTCACTTAGAGAAAGCAATAGAGTGTGGTGTTGTTTAGAAAAGGTAACAGCCACTTGGAAAAAGGAAGTGTTGGCCGCTGGTTTGTAGGACCGCAAAACTCTTCTTTGGTTGAACTGGGAGCCATATATGGGAACGCTTACATTCACTCAGAATGCAACGATGGAATGGTGGTTTGTAGGCATACTAAACTCTGGTTTGGAAGATGTACGAATTATATACAGGAACACATTCACGCAGAGAATTCAACTATGCGATGGTGTGTTGTAGGATGCTAAAGTGTAGTATGGAAGAAGTTCGAGAGTCTTATATAGGAAAGATTACAGTCGCTTAGAGAAAGCAACTCTCGGCGTGTGGTTTGTAGGCCTACTAAACTCTACTTGCAAGAAGTGCGAGAGTCATACATCGTAACGCTTACATTCACTTAGTGAAAACAATTATGGGGCGGTGGTTGGTAGGCACAGTAAACTGTAGTTCGGAAGCACGAGAGTCATATATAGGAACACTTACATTCTGGCAGAGAAAGCACCTGTAAGGTGGTGTTTTCAAGCGATTCTAAACTCCAGTTTGGATGAAGTGTGAGAGTCATATGTAAGATAGCTTACAGTTACTTAGAGAAAGCAACTCTCGGATTTGGAATGCAGGCCTGCAAAACTCTATTTGGGTTTAAGTGTGAAACTCATATATGGGAACGCTTACATTCACTTTGAGAAAGCAATGTTGAGGTGGTGATTTGTAGGCATACTGAACTGTAGTTTGGAAGAAAAACGAGCGTCATATTTGGAATACTTACATTCACACAGAGAAAGCAACTTTGTGGCAGTGATTGTACGCAGTGTTTGTGGTTTTGAGAAATTTCGAGAGCTAGGGATGGTTCCAGTGACTTAGAGAAAGATATCCTCGGAGAGTGGTTTCTAGGCCTGCTAAACACTATTTTCAATGAAATGTAAGAGTCATATAGGGGAACGATTACATTCTCTCAGATAAAGTAATGTTGGAGTGGTGGTTCTTAGGCATACTGACCTGTAGTTTGGAAAAAGTAGGAGAATCATATATAGGAAAGCTTACAGTCACATAAAGAAGTCGACTAAGAGGTGTTGTTTTGTAGGCATGCTAAAGTGTAGTTTGGAAGAATTCGAGAATCTCATATAGGAAAGATTACAGTCACGTGAAGAAAGCAACTCTCTGGAGGTGGTTTGTAGGCCAGCTAAACTCTAATTACGATGAAGTGTGAGCTCATATAAGGGAATGCTTACATTCTTTCAGAGGAAGCAACGATAGGGTGCTGGTTTGTAGGCATACTAAACTCTAGTTTGGAAGACGTACAGGTCAAATATAAGAAGGCTTACATTCATGCAGAGAAAGGAACTATGAGGTGGTGTTTTGGAAGCATGATAATCTCTAGTAGGGAAGAAGTTTCATAATAATATATAGGAAAGTTCATGGTCACTTACAGAAAGCAAAACTCGGGGCATGGTTTGTAGGCTAAATCCAACTTTAGGAGAAATTCCAGTGTCCTATGTAGGAAAGGTAAAGGCCACTCAGAAAAATCACGTGTCGGCAGGTGGTTTGTACGCCTGATAAACTCTATTTTCAATGAAGTGTATGTGTCATAGATGGGAACTCATATTCACTCAGAGAAAACTACGTTGGAGTCGTGGTTTGTAGGCAGACTAAATTGTAGTTGGGTAAAATTACGAGAGTGATACATAGAAACGCTTACATTCACGCAGAGAAAGCATCTATGGGGTGGCTTTTTTGTAAGAATGCTAATCTCTAGTTTAGAAGTTCAAGAGTAGTATACAGGGAAACTTACAGTCACTTAGAGAAAGCAACTCTCGGGGGGTGGTTTGCAGGCCTGCTAAACTCTGCTTTGGAAGAAGTGCCAGATTCACATAACGGGAACGCTTGCTTTCACTCAGGGAAAGCAATGATGGGGTGGTCGTTTGTAAGCACACTAAACTGTAGTTCAGAAGAAGTACTAGAGTCATATATAGGAACGCTTACATTCACGCACAGAAAGCAAATTTGACTGGTGTTTTCTAGGCATTCTAAACTCTAGTTTGGATGAAGTGTGAGAGTCATATATAAGAAACCTTAGCGTTACTGAGAGATAGCAACTCTCAGGTTTGGAATGCAGGCCTGCTAAACTCTGTTTTGGTTTAAGTGTGAGACTCATATTTGGGAACGCTTACATTCACTTAGAGAAAGCAATGATGGGGTGGTGATATGTAGTCACACTAAACTGTACTTTGGAAGAAGTACTAGTCATATATGGCTTTCGCACAGAGAAAGCAACTATTGGGTATGGTTTGTAAGCATGCTAAACTATAGTTTGTAGAATTTCAAGATTCATATATAGGGACCCCTACAGTGACAGAGAGAGCGACTCTCCAGGGGTGATATGTAGGTCTATGACACTCTATTTTCAATGACGTGTAAGTGACATATATGGAAACTTTCATATTCAATAAGAGAAAGCAATATTAAGTTGGTGATTTGTAGGCATAATGAACTGTAGTTTGGGAGAAGTACGATCATTTACATTCACGCAGTGAAAGCAACTACAGGGTGGTGTTAGGTAAGCATGCTAAACTCTAGTTTGGGAGAAGTTCCACAGTCCTACCTAGGAAGGGTAACAGCCACTTAGAAAAAGCAAATGTCGGCAGCTGGTTTGCAGGCCTGCTAAACTCCATTTTCAATGAATTGTATATGTCGTATATGGGAATGCTTCTATTCACTCAGAGAAAGCAACTTTGGAGTCGTGGTTTGTAGGCAGATTAAATTGTAGTTGGGAAGAAGTACGAGTGAAACATAGAAACGCTTACATTCACGGAGAGAAAGCATCTATGGGGTGGCTTTTTTGTAAGAATGCTAATCTCTAGTTTGGAAGAAGTTCAAGAGTAATATATAGGAAAGCTTACCGTCACTTAGAGAAAGCAACTCTCGGGGGGGTGGGTTGTAGGCCTGCTAAATTCTACTTTGCAGGAAGTGCGGTAATCATATATGGGAACGCTTACATTAACTAAGAGAAGACAATGATAGGGTGGTGGTTTGTAGGCACCCTAAACTGTAGTTCGGAGGTACGAGAGTCATATATAGGAACGCTTACCTTCACGCAGAGAAAGCAACTGTGGGGTGGTGTTTTCTAGGCATGTAAACTCCAGTATGGATGAGAGTAACATATAAGAAAGCTTAGAGTTACTTAGAGAAAGCAACTCTCGGGGTGTGGAATGCAGGCCTGCTAAATTCTATTTTGGTTTAAGTGTGAAAGTCATATATGGGAACGCTTACATTCACTTAGAGAAAGCAATGATGGGCTGGTGGTATTCAGGAAAGATAACAGCGACTTAGAAAAAGGAAGTTTCGGCGGGAGGTTTGTAGGCCTGCACAACTCTATTTTGGTAGAAATGGAGTCCTATATTGGAAAGCTTTCATTCACTTAGAGAAAGCAATGATGGGGTGGTGGTTTTTAGGCATACTGAACTGTAGTTTGAAAGAAGTACGAGAATCATAGGTAGGAATGTATACATTGACGCAGAGAAAGCAACTATGTGGTATTGTTTCTACGCATGCTAAACTATAGTTTGGAGAATTTTGATTTTTATATATAGGGTATCTTACAGAGACTTAGAGAAAGGAACTCTCTTGGAGTGGTTTCTAGGTCTGCTAAACTCTATTTTCAATGAACTGTAAGAGTCATATATGGGAACGCTTCCATTCACTCAGAGAAAGCGATGGGAGTTGTGGTTTGTAGGCATCCTAAACTCTAGTTTGGAAGAAGTACGAGTCGTATATAGGAACGCTTACATTCCTGCAGAAAAAGCAACTTTCTGTGAGTGAATATAAGCCTAGTCATATATGACTCCTACACTTCATTGAATATAGAGCTTAGCGGGCCTAAAAACAACAACCTGAGAGTTGCTTTTTCTAAGTGACTGTAATCTTTCCTCTATATTACTCTTGAAATTCTTCCAAACTAGGAATTAACATGCCTACCATACACCACCCCATAATTGCTTTGTCTGCATCAATGTAAGTGTTCCTATATATGACTCTCGTACTTCCTCCAAACAGCAGTTCAGTATGCCTTCAAACCACCACACCAACGTTACTTCCTCTGAGTGAATGTAAGCGTTCCCATATATGACTCTCGCACTTCCTCCATAGTAGAGTTTAGCAGGCCTACAAACCACTCCCCAAGAGTTGCTTTTTCTAAGTGCCGTAAGCTTTCCCATGTATGACTCTCACACTTCATCCAAAGTAGAATTTAGAATACCTAGAATACACCACCCCACAGTTGCTTTCTGTGCGTGAATGTAAGCATTCCCATATGTGACTTTCACACTTCTTCCAAAGATAGAATTGAGAAGACCTACCAAGCACCCCCCGAGAGTTGCTTTCTCTAAGTGACTCAAGCTTTCCTATATATTACTCTTGAATTTCTTTCAAAATAGAGATTTGCATGCCTACGAAACACCACCCCATATTTGCTTTCCCTGACTGAATATAAGCCTTCCCATGTGTGGCAGCCACAATTCATCCAAACTAGACTTTTGTGTGGCTACAAACCACCACTACGTCGGTGCTGTCTCTGATTGAATATAAGCGGTCCCATGTATGACCCTCACACTTCATCCAAATTAGAGTTTAGCAGGCCTACCAACCACCTCCAGAGAGTTGCTTTCTCTAGGGGACCGTAATCTTTCCTTTAATATAAGACTCTCGAACTTCTTCCAAACTACACTTTAGCATGCCTACAAAACACCACCCCATAGTTGAATTCTCTGCGTGAAAGTAAGCGTTCCTATAGATGATTCTCCTTGTTGTTCCAAGCTACAGTTTAGTATGCCTACACACCACCACCCCATCATTGCTTTGTCTGAGTGAATGTAAGCCTTCCCATATATAACTCTTACACTTCATTGAAGATAGAGTTTAGCAGTCCTACAAACCACCACGAGAGTTGGTTTCTCTGTCACTGTAAGCTTCCCTAGATACGACTCCCGAAATTCCACCAAACTATTGTTTAACATGTGTAAAAACACCACCCCATAGTTGCTTTCTCTGCGTGAATGTAGGCGTTTCTATACACGACTTGTACTTTTTCCAAACTAGAGTTTAGTATGCCTTCAAACCACTACCCCAATGTTGTGTTCTCTGAGTGAATGTAAACTTTCCCGTATCTGACACATACACTTCATTGAAAATAGAGTTTCGCAGGCCTACAAACCACCCGCCAACAATTGCTTTTTCTAAGTGGCTGTTACCTCCCAAACTAGACTTTAGCATGCCTACCTAACACCACCCTATATGTGTCTCGAAATTCTACCAAAGTAGAGATTAGTATGCCTACAAACATCCCTCCCATAGTTACTTTTTCTGAGTGATTTTAAGCATTCCTGTGTATGACTGACTCACGCTTTACAAGATAGAGTTTTGAATGCTTACAATTCACCCCCATTGTTGCTTTCTCTGAGTGAATTGAAACCTTCCTATGTATGACTCTCGCACTTCTTCCAGACTAGGGTTGAGTAAGCCTACAAACCAATCCCCGACAGCTGCTTTCTCTGAATGAATTTAAGCGTTTCTATGTATGACTATGGCCCTTAGGCTCTCGAAATTTTTTCAAACTAGAGTTTAGCATGCCTACAATGCACCCACCTATAATTGCTTTCTCTCAGAGAATGTAAGCCTTCCTATATATGACTGTAGCTCTTCTTCCAAACTAGAGTATAGCATACCTGGAAACCACCCTCTGATAGTTGCTTTCATTAAGTGAATGGTAATATTCCTATATATGACTCCCGCGATTTTTCCAATCTAAGATTTTAGCAATACTGCATTTCCCCGCAGATAGTTCCTTCCTGTAAGTGAATGTAAGCGTTCCTATACATGACTTTCCCCTTTTTCCAAACTAGAGTTTAGGAAGCCTAGAAACCACCCCCACATAGTTACTTTCTGTGAATGTAAGCATTCCTATATATGGCTCAACTTCCTCCAAAGTAGAGCTTAGCAAGCCTACAAATAAACTCCTTATAATTTCTTTCTCTGAATGAATGAAATCGTTCCTATGTATGACTCTCGAACTTCTTCCAAACTAGTGTTTAGCAAGCCTAAAAAACACCCCCCATAGATGCTCCTTCTAACTCAATGCTAACGCTCCTATATAGGACTCACCCACTTCATCCAAACTAGAGTAAGGCAAGCCTACAAAGCTCACCCCAATAGTTGCTTCCTATAAGTAAATGTAAGCAACCCTATATATGACTATCGCAATTTCTCCAAACTGCAGTTTAGCAAGCCTACATACCCACGGACCCCACTCCATTGTACCATGGGCATGTGCCCCTGCCTGTCACGCAGGACTCAGGCGGAGCCTCATCTCACCCATGGCATGGCTGCAGTGTAGGCTTGCTTATCTCTGAGAATGGAAGAGTGAGAATTAGGGTTAGGGTTAGGGGTCGGGGTTTGGTGTTAGGAGTTTTGGTTAGTGTGAGCGTTAGGTGTTTGGTGTTAGGGTTGGGTTTATGGTTAGGGGTTAATGTTAGTGTTAGGGTTAAGGGTTAGGATTAGGGTTAAAAGTTGGTGTTAGGATTATGGGTAAGCTTTAGTTTTAGAGTTAGGGTCAGGGTTAAGTGCTAGGGTGAGGATTATCGGTTAGGGTTAAGGTTAAGGGTTAGGATTAGGTTTAAGGGTTAGTGGTAGGGTTAGGGTTAATGGTTAGGGTTCAGTTTAGGGTTAAGGGATAGGGTTAGGTTTTGTGGTTTAGTTTTAGGGTTAGGGCTAAGAGTTCAGTTTAGGTTAGTGTTAGAGCTAAGGGTTATGGTTAGTGTTAGGGGTTAGGGTTAGGATGAGGGTTCCAGGTTAGTGTTAGGGTAAGGAGTTAGGGTTAGGGTTATGAGTTAGGCTTAAGTTTAGGTTTAGGTCTAGGCTTTAGGGTAAGGGTTAGGGTTTAGGTGTTACGTTTATGGGCATGAGTTTGGGTTACAATTATGGGTTAGGGGCTGTTGTCAGGGTAAGTCATGCATTAAGGTAAATTTACAGGATTAAAGTTAGGGTTGGGTTTATGTGTTACGGTGAGCAATAGATTTAGGGTTAGTTGTTATGTTTACGGGTCAGGTTATGGGTTAGGGGTAGTGTTTATGCTTAGGACAAGGGTCCTGCCTGCAGTAGGGTGGTGGGTTACGGGACTGGGATTGTCTCCGGGAACCCCATCTATTGTACACTGCGTATGGGCCAGTGGGTTTTATGCAGGACACAGCGGTAGAGCCTCCCTTCACGCATGGCATGGGATGATTGCAGGTGTGCTTAACCCTGAGAATGGAAGAAGTGTGATAATTATGGTTATGGTTGGGTTAGGGGTTTGCGGTTAGGCTCAGTGTTCGGGTTAAGGGTTAGGGTTAGTGTTAGTTTTAGGCGGTAGGTGTTAGGGTTAGGGTTAAGGATTAGGGTTAAGTGATAGGTTTAGTATTAGGGTTAAGGTTTAGGGTGAGTGTTAACGGTTAGGGTTAGGGTTAAGTGTTGGGGTTAGAGTTAGTTGTTAGTGTTAAGGGTTGGATTAGAGTGAAAGAGTAGGGTTACAGTTAAGGGATAGTATTAGGGTTAAGTTTTAAGGTTAGTGTTAGGGTTAAGGTTTAGGGTTAGGATTAATGGTTAGGGTTAGGTTTAGCATTAAGTGTTAGGGTTAGGATTAGGGTTAACGGTTAAGGTTTAGTTTAGGGTTAAGGGTCAGGGTTATGCTTAAGGGTTAGGGTTAGGGTTAGGGTTAAAGGTTAGACTGAGGCTTAAGTGTTAGGGTTAGGGTTAGGCTTAAGTGTAAGGGTGAGTGTTAACGGTTAGGGTTAGGGTTAGGGGTTGGAGAAGAGGGGTTGGGTTATTGTTAGGGTTAGGGGTTAAGCAGTTAAGGTTTAGTGTTTGGCGTTAGTGTTAGGGTTAGGGGTTAACTGTTAGGTTTAGGTCATAGGGTTAGGGTTAGGGTCAGGGTCAGGGTTAGTGTCAGGTTCAGCGTCAGGGTCAGGGTCAGGGTTAGGGTCAGGGTTAGATTCAGGGTCAGGGTCAGGGTTAGTGTCAGGGTTAGGGTCAGGGTCAGGGTTAGGGGTTATTGTTAGGGTCAGGGTCAGGGTCAGGGTCAGGGTCAGGGTTAGGGTCAGGGTCCGTGTCAGGGTCAGGTTTAGGGTTAGTGTTAGGGGTTAGGGTTAGGGTAAGGGTTAGGGTTAGGGTAGGCTTAGGGTTAGGGTCAGGGTCAGGGTTAGGGTCAGGGTTAGGGGTTAGGGTTAGGTTCAGGGTTAGGGTTAGGGTCAGGGTTAGGGTTAGGGTTCGAGTCAGGGTCAGGGTCAGGGTCAGGGTTAGGGTTAGGGTTAGGGTCAGTGTCAGGGTTAGGGTTAGTGTTAGGGTTAGGGTAGGGTTGGGTTAGGGTTAAGGTTAGGTTTAGGGTCAGGGTTAGGGTAAGGGTTAGGGTTAGGGGTTAGGGTTTAGGGTTAGGGTTAGGGTCAGGGTCAGGGTCAGGGTCAGGGTTAGGGTTAGGGTCCGGGTCAGGGTCAGGGTTAGGGTTAGGGTCAGGGTCAGTGTCAGGGTCAGGGTTAGGGTCAGGGTCAGAGTCAGGGTTAGGGTTAGGGTTAGGGTCAGGGTTAGTGTTAGGGTTATGGGTTAGGGTTAGGGTTAGGGTTAGGGTCAGGGTTAGGGTTAGGGTTAGGGTTAGGGTTAAGGTTAGTTTTAAGGGTTAGAGTTAGGGTTTAGGGTTAGGGTTAGTGGTAGGGTTAGGTTTAGGTTTAGGGTTAGGGGTTAGGGTTAGGGATAAGGTTAGGGGTTATGGTTATGGTTAGGGCTTAGGGTTAGGGGTTAAGGTTAGGGCTAGGGTTAGGGTTAGACCTAGCTTTAGGGTTAGCGTTTTGGCTAGGGCTAGGGCTAGGTCTAGAGGTAGGATTAGTGCTAGGTCTAGGGTTGGGTTAGTGCTAGGTTTAGGGTTAGTGTTAAGGTTAGGGCTAGGGTTAGGGCTAGGTTTAATGTTAGGCTTAGGGTTAGGGTTAGGGTTAGGTTTATGTGTTAAGGTTAGGGGTTAGGGTTAGTGTTTGGATTAGGATTAGGGTTAGGGTTAGCATTAGGGCTTAGTATTAGGGTTAGGGTTAGTGTTAGGGGTTATGGTTACGGTTAGGGTTAGGTTAGGGATAGCGTTACGTTAGGGTTAGGGTTAGGGTTAGGTGTTAGGCCTATGGTTTGGTATTAGTGTTAGTGTTATGTGTTAAGTGTTAGGTTTAGGGGTTAGGGTTAGGGTTATGTTTAGGGTTAGAGGTTAATGTTAGCATTAGGGTTTAGGGTTAGTGTTAAGGTTTAAGATTAAGGTTAAGAGTTAGTGTTAGTGTTAGGTTTAAAGGTTAGTGTTAGGGTTAACCTTTACGGTTAGGTTTAGGGTTAAGGGTGAGGTTTAGGTTTAAGGTTAGGGTTTAAGGTTATGGTTAGGGTTAAGTGTTATGGTCAGGATTAGGGTTAGGGTTAAGTTTTAGGTTGAGGGTTAATGGTTAGGGTTAGGGTTAACGGTTAGGTTTAGGGTTTAGGTTTAGTGTTAAGGTTTCATGTTTGTGTTAAGTTTAGAGTTAATGTTTTTGTTTAAGGTTAGGGGTTAGGGTTAGATTTAGGGTTCATGGTTAGCGTTAGCATTAGGGGTTAGCTTTAGTGTTAAGCGTTAGGGTTACTATTAGGTTTAGGTCTAGGCATTAGGGGAAGGGTTAGGATTAAGCTTAGGTGTTGGTGTTGGGGTTTTGGTTGGGTTTCGGTTTAGGGTTGGGGTTGAGGTTACGGTTATGTTTAGGGTTAGCAGTTGGGGTTGAGGATGGGGTTGGGTTAAGGGTTGGGGTTAATGTTAGGGTTAGGGGTTAGGGTTAGTGTTGGGTTTAGGGTTCGGGGTTAGGGTTATGGTTAGTGTTAGGCGTTAGGGTTAGAAATTAGGGTTAGGGTTTAGAGTTAGAGTTAGGATTAGTGTTAGGGTTAGGGTAAGGAGTTAGAGGTTAAGGTTAGTGTTAGGGTTAGGGGTTACGGGTTAGGTATAGGGTTAGGGTTAGGTATTAACTTTAGGGTTAGGGTTAGTGTTAGGCTTTAGGGTTAGTTTTAGGATTAGATTTAGGGGTTAGGGTTACGAACAGGGTTAGGGGTTAGGATTTGGGTTTAGGTTTAGTGTTAAGGTTAGTTCTTAGTGTTAGAGTGAGGGTTAGGTGTTAGTGTTAGGTTTAGGGTTTAGGGGTTCTGGTTAGCATTAGGGTTAGAGGTAAGTTCAGGGTTATGTTTAAGTTTAGGTGTTAGGATTAGGGTTAGATTTAAGTGTTAGCGTTAGTGTTAGGGTTTGGAGTTAGGGTTAGGTTTAGGGTTTGGGATTATCTTTAGGGTTAAAGGTTAGGATTAAGGTTTGTGTTAGGGTTTGGGGTTACATTTGGGGTTAAGTTTAGGGTATGGTTAGGGTTACAGTTATGCATTCGTGTTAGAACTTTGCAAGAGGGTTTAGAGTTAGGGGAAAGCTAAGTGTTAGGGTTAGGGTTAAGTGTTAAAGGTTAGGGTTAGGGGTTAGGTGTTATGGTTATGGTTAGAATTAGGGTTAGGTGTTACAATTAGGGTTAAGGTTAGGGTTATGTGTTAGTGATAGTTTTAGGGTTAGGGTTAGGTGTTAGGGTTAGGGTTAGGGTTAGAGTTAGCGGTTAGGTTTATGGTTTGGGGTTAGCGTTAGGGTTAGCATTAAGGTTTAGTCTTAGAGTTAGGGTTAGGTTAGGTGTTATGGGTTCTGGTTGGGGTCAGTGTTAGGGTTAGGTTAGGGTTAGGATGAGGGTTAGGGGTTAGTATTATGGTTAGGATAGGCGTTACAGTTAGGATTAGGGTTGAGGGTTAGGGTTATAGTTAGGGTTAGGGGTTAGTGTTAAGGTTCAAGGTTAAGATAAGGGTTAAGATTAAGTGTTAGGGTCAGGTTTAACAGTTAATGTTAGGGTTAAGGTTTAGGGTTAGGGGTTTTGGTTAGGCTTATGTTTACAGGTTAGGGCTGGGCCCCACTCCATTGTACACATGGGCATGAGCCTCAGCCTTTCCTGTAGGACTCAGGGACAGAGCCTCATCTCATGTATGGCATGGGTGGATTGTAGGCTTCCTTATCTTTTGAAATTGAAGAAGTCTGAGAATTAGATTTAGGGTTAGGGTAAGGGGTGAGGATTAAGGTTAGGGTTAGGTGTTAGGGACTAGGATTAGGTTTAGGGGTTACGGTTAGAGGTTAGAATTAGGGTTAGTGTTACTGTTAAGCTTAGGGATTAGGACTATGTTTAGTGGTTAGGTTTAGGTTTAGGGTGAGGGTTTATGGTTAGGGTTAGGGATTAGGCTTAATGTTAGCAGTTAGACTCATGGGTTATTTTTAGGGTAGGGATTTGTGTTAGTGTTAGAGTTAGGGCTTATGTTTACTGATTAGTGTTAGGGCAAAGGCCCTGTCTAATCTATGGGGCACTGGTGGTGTGGAGCATGGCTGCATCCCCACTCCATTGTACCCTAGGCCTTCGGCTCTGACTGTCACGCCGGACTCAGGCAGAGCCTCATCTCACGCATGGCATGGCTATATTGTAGGTTTGCTTAACTCCTAGAATGGAAGAAGTGTGAGCAATAGATTTAGGGTTAGGATTAGGGTTAGGGTTTATGATTACGTTTAGTGTTAGGGTAAAGGGATAAAGTTAGGAATATGGTTAGGGTTTGGGGCTAATGTCAGTGTTACAGCTAGGGTTTTGGGTTAGGGGTTAGGGTTAGGGTCGTTGTTTGGTTAGGGTTAGGGCTAGGTTCACTGTAAGGGGTAGCATTCAGGTTAGGGTTGTAGTTAGGGTTAGGGTGAGCGTTAGCATTTTAGGGTTAGTGTTAGTGGTTAAGTATTACACTTTTGGTTATGAGTTTGTGTTAGAGTTAGGGGTTTGTGGTTGGGATTAATGTTAGAGTTAGGGATGAGGCTTAGTTTGAGAGGTTAGCCTTAAGCTTAGGGTTAGGTTTAGCCTTAGGGTTAGAGTTAGGGGTTAGAGTTAGGCCTTAGGGTTAAGGCATGGGACCTATATGCTCTATGCAAAGTCGGGACAGGGAGCATGGCCTGTAACCGACTCCTTTGAACCCAGGTCATGGGACCCTGGCTCTCATGTGGGATACGGGGGTGGAGCATCATCTCACGCATGGCATGTGTTGGTTGTATTCTTGTTTATCTTTGCGAATGAAAGAAGTGTGAGAATTACATTTAAGGTTGGGGTAATGGGTTAAAATTATGGTAGGGATAGGTTCTGTGGTTAGGGTTAAGGTTAGGGTTTAGAGTTAGTGTTAGGGGTTAAGGTCAGGGGTTAAGTTCAGGGTTAGTGTTAGGGCTTAGATATAGTGGTTAGTTTAAGAGCAGAGGACCTGTATAATCTATGGTGACAGGGATGCGGACAGGATCACCTAGACACCGCACCATCGTACACTGAGCCTTTGGCCCCGACCTTCATGCATGACTCAGGCAGAATCTAATCTCACGCATGGCATTGCTGGGTTGTAGCCTTGCTTAATTCTGAGAATGGAAGAAGTGTGAGAATTAGGGTTAGGGTTAGGGTTTTGGGGTTAGGGGTTAGGGTTAGTGTTAGAGTTAGGGGACAGGGGTTAGGGGTTGGGGTTGGTGTTAGGGTTAGGGGTTAGGGGTTAGGTTTGGGGGTTAGTGTTAGGGCTAGGTTTAGGGTTAGGGGGTTAGTGTTAGGTTTAGGGTTAGTGTTAAGGGTTAGGATTAGGGGTAAGAGTTAGGGGTAAGGTTAGGTTTAAAACCTAGGGTTAGGGTTCACAGTTATGGATAGTTTTAGGGTTAATTGTTAAGGATAGGGTTAAGGTTAAGGGTTAGGGTGCGTGTTATCTGTTAGGGTTAGGTTTAAATGTTAAGGTTAGCATTAGTTGTTAGGGTTAAGGTTGAGAATTAGGTGTAAGGATTAGGGTTAGTGTTAGGGTTAAGCGTTAGTATTAGGGTTAAGGCTTAGCATTAGGGTTAGGATTAAGGGTTAGGGTTAGGGTTAACGGTTAGGGATAGTTTAGGGTGAAGGGTTATGGTTAGGGTTAGGTTTAACAGTTAGTCTTAGGGTTAAGTGTTAGGTTTAGGTTTAGTGGTTTGGGGTTAGGGGTTAGTGTTATTGTTAGGGTTAGCGGTTAGAGGTTAGGGTTCAGGGTTAGTGTTTGGTTTAGGGGTTGTTTTAGGTTTACGGTTAGGGTTAGGGTTAGGTTTAGGTTTAGTGGTTAGTGTTAGTGTTAGGTGTTAGGGTTAGGGTTAAGGGTTAATGTTCTGCTTAAGGGTTAGGGTTGGGGTTAGGTTTAAAGTTTAGGGTTAGGTTTAGGGTTAAGGGTGAGGTTTAGGGTTAAGGTTAGAAGTTAGGGTTAGGTTTTGGGTTAATTGTTAGGGTTAGGATTAGGGTTCGGCTTAAAGCTTAGGGTGAGGCTTAACGTTTAGGGTTAGGGTTAATGTTTCGGTTTATCATTAGGGTTGGTGTTAAGTGTTATTTTTAGGGTTAGATATTAGTGTTAGGTTTAGGGTTCGTGGTTAGGGTTAGGGTTAGGGTTGGGATTAAGTTTAGGGTTAAGGGTCAGGGTTAGATATAATGGTTTTGGTTGGGGTTAGGGTTAAGATTTAGGGTGACATTTAATGGTTAGTCTTAGGGTTAAGTGTTAGGGTTAGCGTTAGTGGTTTGAGGTTAGGAGTTAGGATTAGTGTGAGGGTTAGGTGTTATGTGTTACGGTTAGGGTTATTGGTTAGGGTTAGGTTTAGGGTTAGCAGTTAGTGTTAGGGTTAGGATTAGGTGTAAGAGTTAGGATTAGGTTTAACAGAGTTACGGTTTAGTGTTAGGGTTATGGTTAAGGTTTAGGGTTAGGGTCAGGTTTATGGTTTATGGTGAGTGTTCGCAGTTAGGGTTAGAGGTAAGCGTTAGGGTTAGGGTTAGAGGTTAGGGTTAAGGGTTAGAATTAGGGTTAAGGGTTAAGGTTAGGTTTAGGGATAAGGGTTAGTATTAAGGTAAAGGTTTTGTGTTAGGGTTAGAGTTAAGGGTTAGTGTTAGCGTTAACGGTTATGGCTAGCTTTAGGGTTAAGGGTTAGGGTTAGGATTTGTGGTTTAGTTTTAGGGTTAGGTTTAAGCATTCAGTTTAGGCTTAGTGTTAAAGTTAAGTGTGATTGTTAGGCTTAGCAGTTAGGGTTAAGATCAGGGTTCAGGGTTAATGTTAGGGTAAGAGGTTAGCGTTAGGGGTGGGGTTTATGGTTAAGGTTAGGGTTAGGTCTAGGCTTTAGGGCAAGGTTTAGGGTTAGGTTGTTACGGTTATATTAGGAGTTTGGGTTAGAATTATGCGCTAGGGGTTGTTGTCAGTGTAAGTGTTATGCATTACAGTTAGGTTAAGTGGTTAAAGTTACGGTTACTGTTAGGTTTACTTGTTAAGGTGAGCAATAGGGTTAGCGTAAGGTGTTAAGTTTAGGGTTAGGGTTATGGGTTAGGAGTAGTGATTATGCTTAGGGCATGGGCTCTGTATGCACTAGGGGTGGTTAGGGTGCTGGGATTGTCACCAGGAACCCACTCTACCATACTCTGGGTATGAGCTCCTGGGTCTCATGCAGAACACAGTAGCAGAGCCTCCTCCAGAGGATTGTAGGCTTTCTTAACTCTGAGAATCAAGAAGTCTGAGAATTAGATTTAGGGTTAGGATTATGGTTAGGGTTAAGGATTAAGGTTAGCGTTAGGGTGAGGGCTTCGGGTTAGTGGTTAGGGTAAGTGTTAGGGTGCTTGTTTGTTTAGGGTTAGGGCTAGAGATGTTGTAAGTGGTAGTGTTAGGCTTAGGGTTATCATTAGGCTTAGAGTTAGTGTTTTACAATTAGTGTTATGGTTTAGGTACAGTTGTGGTTATGGGTTAGGGTTAGATTTAGGGGTTAGAGGTTGGGTTTAGCGTTAGGGTTAGGGTTAGGGTTAGGGTTAGCAATAGGGTTAGGTTTAGGTGTTATGGTTAGGGTTAGGGGTAGCGGTTAAGTTTAGGGATTAGGGTTAACGCATGGGCCCTATCTGCTCTATGTGGGGTCGGGTACAGGGAGCATCACCGGGACCCCACTCCATTGTACCCAGGGCATGGGACCCTGCCTCTCACTTGGGATACTGGGGCGGAGCCTCATCTCATGCATGGCTTGGGTTGGTTGTAAGCTTACTTATGTCTGCGAATGGAAGAAGTGTGAGAATTACATTTAGGATAATGGTAATGGGTTAGGATTATGGTTAGGGTTAGGGATTAGGAGTAGGTTAAGTGTTTAAGGTTAGGTTTAGGGGTTAGAGTTAAGGTTAGGGGTTACAGTTAAGGTTAGGGATTAGAGTTAGGGTTGGCTGTTAGAGTCAGGGGTTAGGTTTAGGGTTAGGTGTTAGGGTTTGTGTCAGGGCTTAGATTTAGCGGTTAGTTTAAGGGCACAGGACCTGTCTATCCATGGTGAGAGGGGGGTGGGCAGGGTCACTGTGACACCACTCCATCGTACCCTGGGCCTAGGGCCCTGACTGTCATGCAGCACTCAGGTGGAGCCTCATCTCATGCATGGCATGGCTGGATTACATGTTTGCTTAGCTCCGAGAATGGAAGAAGTGTGAGAAACAGGGTTAGGGTTAGGGTTAGGGTTAGGGTTAGGAGTTAGGGGTTAGCGTTAGTGTTAGTATTAGGGATTGGGGGTTGCGGTTAGCATTACAGTTAGGGTTTAGGGGTAGGGTTAGGATTAAGGTCATTGGTTACGGTTAGCATTAGATGTTAGGTTTAGCATTAGGGTTAGGGTTGGGTGTTACGTTTAGGGTTAGGGTCAGGAATTAGGTTTACGGATTCAGCTTAGGACATGGGCCCTATATGATCTATCAGGGGTGTGGAAATGAGAAGATCGCTGGGGTCCCACTCCATCGTACCCTGGATCTTGGGCCCAGACCTACATGCAAGAATACATGGAGCATCATCTGACGCATGGCATGGCTGTATTGTAGGCTTCCTTAACTCTGAGAAGGGAAGAAGTGAGAGAATTAGGGTTAGGGTTATGATTAGGGGTTTGAGGTTAGGGGTCAGGGTTAGTCGATAGGGGTTAGGGATTGGGGTTAGTGTTCGGGTTGGGGGTTAGCTTTTAGGTTTCGGGGTATGGTTAGGGTCAGGTTTAGGGGTTAGTGTTAGGGTTAGGTTTAGGGCTTAAGGTTAGGGTTAGGGTTAAGGGTTAGGATTAGGGGTAAGGGTTAAGGTTACCATTAAGTTTAAAAGTTAGTGTTAGGGTTAATGGTTACTGTTAGGTTTAGAAGATCACTGGGGCCCCACTTCATCATATCCTGGGCCTTGGGCCCAGACCTACATGCAAGAATACATGGAGCCTCATCTCACGCATGGCATGGCTGGATTCTAGTCATGTTTAACTCTGAGAACGGAATAAGTGTGAGAAATAGGGTTAGGGTTAGGGGTTAGGGGTTAGGGTTAGTGTTAGGGTTAGGGCTTAGGGCTTATATTTCGCATTAGGATTAGGGTTTAGGTTTAGGGTCAGGTTTACGGGTAGGGTTAGGGTTAGGGTTTAGGGTTTGGGTTAGGGTTAGGGTAAGGTGTTAGGGTTAGCATTAGATTTTAGGGTTAGCATTAGGGTTAAGGTTAGGTGTTATTTTTAGGGTTAGGGTGAGGGATTAAGGTTTCAGATTCAGGTTAAGACATGGGCCATATATGATCTACTTTGATGAGGAACTGGGAAGATCGTCTGGGCCCCACTCCATTGTACACAGGGCATGGGCCCCAGCCTTTCATGTAGGACACAGGGGTAGAGCCTCATCTCATTGATGGCATGGGTGGATTGTAGGCTTCCTTAACTTTTTGAATAGAAGAAGTCTGAGAATTAGATTTGGGATTAGGGTAAGGGGTTAGGATTAAGGTTAGGGTTAGGTGTTATGGACTAGGATTAGGTTTAGGGGTTACAGTTAGAGGTTAGAATTAGGGTTAGTGTTACTGTTAAGCTTAGGGATTAGGACTATGTTTAGTGGTTAGGTTTAGGTTTAAGATGAGGGACTATAGTGAGAGGTCTTAGGGTTACTGTTAGGAGTTAGGCTCATGGGTTATTGTTGGGGCTAGGGCTTTGGGTTAGTGTTAGGGTTAGGGCTCAGTTCTACTGATTAGTGTTATGGCAAGTGCCCTGTCTAATCTATAAGGCACTGGCAGTGTGGCTGCGTCCCCACTCCATTGTACCCTGGGACTTAGGCTCTGACTGTCACACAAGACTCATGCAGAGCCTCATCTCACGCATGGCATGGCTAGATTGTAGGTTTGCTTAACTCCTAGAATGGAAGAAGTGTGAGCATTAGGTTTATGGTTAGGATTAGGGTTAGGGTTTAGGATTAGGCTTAGTGTTAGGGTAAAGGGATAGAGTTAGGAATATGGTTAGGGTTTGGGGCTAACATTAGTGTTAGGGCTAGAGTTTTGGGTTAGGGGTTAGGGTTAGGGTCATTGTTTGGTTAGGGTTAGCGCTAGGTTCATTGTAAGGGGTAGGGTTCAGATTAGGGTAGTATTTAGGGTAAGGGTGAGGGTTAGCGTTTTAGTGTTAGTGGTAGTGGTTACCCTTTTGGTTACAGGTTTGTGTTCGAGTTAAGGGTTTGGGGTTGGGATTAGTGTTAGGAATAGGGTTAAGTGTTAGTTTGAGAGGTTAGGGTTAAGCTTGGGATTAGGTATAGGGGTTTGGTTTAGCCTTAGGGTTAGAGTTAGGGTTAGAGTTATAGATTAGGGTTAAGGCATGGGCCCTATCTTCTCTATGCAGTGTCAGGACTTGGAGCATGGCCGGGAACACACTCCTTTGTACCCAGGTCATGGGACCCTGGCTCTCATGTGGGATACAGGGGCAGAGCGTCATCTCAGGCATGTGATGTGTTGGATGCAAGCTTGCTTATTTCTTTGAAGGAAGAAGTGTGAGAATTACATTTAGGGTTAGGGTAACTGGTTAGGATTATGGTTAGGGATAGGGTCTCTGGTTAGGGTTAAGGTTAAGGTTTAGGGTTAGTGTTGGGTGTTAGGGTCAGAGGTTAAGTTTAGGGTTAGGGTTTAGGGTTAGTGTTAGGACTTAGATTTAGTGGTTAGTTCAAGGTCACAGGACTTGTCTAATCTATGATGAGAAGAATGCGGACAGGATCACCACGACACCACACCATAGTACCCTGAGCTTTTAGCCCTGACCCTCATGCATGACTCAGGTGGAGTCTAATCTCACGCATAGCATTGCTGGGCTGTAGGTTTGCTTAACTCTGAGAATGGAAGAAGTGTGAGAATTAGCATTAGGGTTAGGGTTAGGGGTTTGAGGTTAGGCGTTAGGGTTAGTGGTTAGGTATTGGGGTTAGTGTTAGGGTAAGGGTGGTTGTTTGGTTAGGGTTAGGGCTAGAGATGTTGTAAGTGGTAGGGTTAGGCTTAAGGTTGTCATTAGGGTTAGGGTTAGGGTTAGTGTTTTAAAGTTAGTGTTTTGGTTTCGGTACTACGGTTATGGTTATGGGTTAGGGTTTGAGTTAGGGAGGAGAGGTTTAGTTTAGTGTTAGGGTTAGTGTTAGTGTTAGCAATAGGGTTAGGTTTAGGTGTTATGGTTAGGGTTAGGGGTAGCAGTTAGGGTAAGAGATTTGGGTTAACGCATGTGCCGTATCTGCTCTATACTGGGTCGGGAACAGGGAGCATCACCGGGACCCCACTCCATTGTACCCCGACAATGGGACCCTGACTGACTTGGGATACTGGGGCGGAGCCTCCTCTCACACATGGCTTGGGTTGGTTGTAGGCTTGTTTATCTCTGCGAATGGAAGAAGTGTTAAAATGACACCTAAGATAAGGGTAAGGGGGTGGGATTATGGTTAGGATTAGGGATTAGGAAGAGGTTTAGGGGTCAGGGTAAGGGTTAGGGGTTAGGGTTAACATTAGTGTTTAGAGTCTGTGTTTGGGGTTACGGTCAGGGGTTAGGATTTGGGTTAGGTGTCAGTGTTAGTGTTAGGGCTTAGATTTGGTGGTTAGTTTAAGGGCACCGGACCTTTTTATCTATGGTGACAGGGGGCAGGCAGGGATGCTGTGACACCACTCCATCGTACACTGGGCCTAAGGCCATGACTGTCATGCAGCACTCAGATGGATCCTCATCTCATGCATGGCATGTCTGGATTGAAGGCTTCTCTAACTCAGAGATTGGAAGAAGTGTGAGAATTAGATTTAGGGTTATAGTTAGGGTTAGGGGTTGGGTTAGGGTTAGGGTTTAGGGTTCGGGTTAGGGTTAGTGTCAGGAATTAAGGGTAGCATTAGGGTTATGGTTAGGTGTTATGTTTAGAGTCAGAGTCAGGATTTAGTGTTACGAATTCGGGTAAGGACATGGGCCCTATCTGATTCATCAGTGGTGGGGAACTGGGAAGATCGCCAGGGCCCCACTCCATTGTAGCCAGGTCATGGGCCCCTGCCTTTTATGTAGGACACAGGGGCAGAGCCTCATCTCACGCAGGGTATGGGTGGATTGTAGGCTTTCTTATCTTTTCAAACTGAGGAAGTCTGAGAATTGGATTTGGGGTTAGAGTAAGGGGTTAGGATTAAGGTTAGGGTTAGGTTTTCAGGACTCAGATTAGGTTTAGGGGTTACAGTTAGAGATTAGAATTAGTGTTAGCGTTACAGTTATGGTTAGGGATTAGGATTATGTTTTCTAGTTAGGTTTACATTTAGGGTGAGGGGTGATGGTTAGATTTAGGGATTAAGGTTACTGTTTGGAATTAGGTTGATGGGTGTCAGTCAGGGTTTGGAGTTCGGGTTAGTGTTAGCTTAGATTTACTGATTAGTGTCAGGGCACAGGCCCTGTCTAATCTATGGGGCACTGGGTGTGTGGAGCGTGATTTCATCCCCACTCCATCGTACCCTGGGCCTTGGTCTCTGACTGTCTCGTAGGACTGAAGCAGAGCCTCCTCTTACAGATGGCATGGCTAGATTGTAGACTTGCTTGACTACTAGTATGAAAGAAGTGTGAGAATTTGATTTATGGTTACGATTAGGATTAGAGTTTAGGATTAGTTATAGGGTTAGTGTAAAGGGTTAGGGTTAGGAATATGGTTAGGGTTTGGGGCTAAGGTTAGTGTTAGGGCTAGTGTTTAGGGTTAGGGGTTAGGGTTAGGGTCAGTGTTTGGTTAGGGTTAGGGCTAGGTTCATTGTAATAGGTAGGGTTAGGGTTAGGGTTGTGGTTAGGGTTATGGTGAGGTTTAGCTTTTCAGGGTTAGTGTTAGTGTTTAGGTATTACGTTTTGGTTACGCGTTTGTGTTAGGGTTATGAGTTAGTGATCGGGGTTAGGGTTACTGTTAGGGATGAGGGTTAGTTTGAGAGGTTAATGTTAAGCTTAGTGTTAGGTTTAGGAGTAGATTTAGCAATAGGTTTAGGGTTAGGGGTTAGAGTTAGGCATTAGGATTAAGGCATGGGCCCTATCTGCTCTATGCAGCATCGGGACTGGGAGCATCACTGGGACCCCACTCCATTGTACCCAGGTCATGCGATCCTGGCTGTCATGTGGGACACAAGGGCAGAGAATCATGTCACGCATGGCATTTGCTGTTTGTAGGTTTGGTTATTCCTGTGAATGAAAGAAGTGTGAGAATTACATTTAGGGTTAGGGTAGTGGGTTAGAATTATCGTTAGGCATAGAATCTGTGGTTAGGGTTAAGGTTAGGGTTTAGAGTTAGTGTTGGGGGTTAGGGTCAGGGGTTTAGTTGAGGGTTAGGTATTAGGGTTAGTGTTAGTGCTTAGATTTAGCAGTTTAAGGGCAGAGGACCTGTCTAATCTATGGTAAGAGGGGTGCGGAAAGGGTCACCGTGACAGCACACCATTGTACACTGGGTCTTGGGCTCTTACCTTCATGCAGGACTCAGGCGGAGTCTAATCTCACACATGGCTGGCTGGATTGTAAGCTTGCTTAACTCTGAGAATGTAAGAAGTGTCAGAATTAGGGTCAGGGTTAGGGTTAGGAGTTAAGGGTTGGAGTTAGTGTTAGGGTTAAGGTTAGGTGTTAGGTTTAGGTGTTAGGGTTAGGGTTAGGTTTAAGGTTAGTGGTTAGTGTTAGGGTTAGGGTTGGGGTTAACGTTAGAGTTAAGGGTTAGGATTAGGGTTAAAGGTTAGGATTAGGGTTAGGGTTAAGTGTTATGGTGAGGGTTAACCATCAGGGTTAAGGATACCTGTTAGGGTTAGGTTTTATGGTTAGGGTTAAGGGTTCAGGTCAGCATTAGGGTTAGAGTTTAGGGTTATAATTATGGTTAGGGGGTTAGAGTTAGGTTTAGGGTTCATAGTTAAGGATAGGGTTAGGGGTTAGTGTTAGGTTTAGAGGCAGTGTTAGGTCTAGGTAATTGTTAGGTTTAGGGTTAAGGGTTTGGGTTAGGTTTAAGGGTTAGGGTTAGGATTAGGGTTAAGTGTTAGTGTTACAGTTAGGGTTTAGGGTTAGGGTTAAGGTTAAAGTTAGGGTTAGGTTTAGGGTTTTTCTTAGGGTTATGTTTAGGGTTATCAGTTTCGGGTTAGGTTTAGGGTTTAGCAGTTACAGTTATGAATAGGATATAAGGTTAGTGTTATGAGATAAGGGTTGTTGTTAGGGTAAAGGTTAGGCATTAACGTTAGGTTAAGGGGTTAGGGTTAGGGTTATGGTTCGGTTTATGTTTTAAGGTGAGCAATAAGGTTACAGTTAGGTGGTACGTTTAGAGTTAGGGTTATGAGTTAGGGGTAGTGTTTATGCTTAGGGCACAGGCCCTGCCTACACTAGGTTGGTGGGTTAGGGGGCTGGGATTGTCGCCGGGAACCCCTTCTATTGTATGCTGGGTATGGGCCCGTAGGTTTCATGCAGTACACAGTGGCAGGGCCTCCTTTCATGCATGGCATGGGAGGATTGTAGTCTTGCTTAACTCTCAGATGGAAGAACTGTGAGAATTATGGTTATGGTTTGTGTTAGGGGTTTGGGGTTAGGGGTTAGGGTTAGTGTTAGTGGTTAGGGGTTAAGGGTTAAGGTTAGTGTTAGAGTTAGGGGCTTAGGTGTTAGGGTTAGGGTTAAGGGTTAGGGTTAGGGTTAATGGTTAGGGTTAGTTTTAGGTTTAAGGGATAGGGTTAGGGGTTAAGGTTAGGGTTAGTGTTAAGTATTCAGGTTAGGGTTAGAGTTAAGGTTTATGGTTAGGGTTAGCGGTTAGGGTTAGGATCAGAGTTCAGTGTTAGTGTTAGGGTAAGGGTTTAGGTTTAGGTTTAGGGGTTAGGGTTAGGTTTAGGGTTAGGTCTAGGCTTTAGAGTAAGGTTTAGGATTTAGGTGTTATGGTTATGGCTAGGAGGTAGGGTTAGAATTATGGGATAGGGGTTCTTCTCAGGGTAAGTATTATGCATTAAGGTTAGTTTAAGGGGTTAAAGTTAGGGTTACAGTTAGGTTTACATGTTACAGTGAGCAACAGATTTATGGTTAGGTGTTTTGTTTAGGGTTTGGGATACGGGTTATGGGTAGTGTTTATGCTTAGGACATGGGCTTTGTCTGCACTAGGGGGGCATGTTAGGAGGCTGGGATTGTCGCCCGGAAGCCCTTCTATCCTACGCTGGGTATGGGTCCCTGGGTTTCATGCAGGGCACAGTGGCAGAGCCTTCTTTCACGCATGGCATGGGAGGTTAAGGTTAGGCTTTCTTAATTCTGAGAAAGCAAGAAGTCTGAGAATTAGATTTAGGGTTAGGATTATGGTTGGCGTTAGGGATTAAGATTAGTGTTGGGGTGAATGCTTAGTATTAGGGGTTACAGTTACGACTAGGGTTAAGTTTTGGGTTCATGGTTATGGTTAGGGATATGGGTTAGGGTTATGGTTAGTGGTTAGGGTTAGGGTCAGGGATAGGTCTAGGCATTGGGGTAAGGGTTAGGGTGAGGGTTAGGGTTAAGGTTTATGGATAGGGTTAGGTATTAGGATTATTGTTTAGGGTTAGGGTTAGGCTTAGGTTTTAGGGTTATGGTTTAGGGTTAGGTTTACGGTTGTTTGTAGGGTTATGGTTAGGTTTAGCGATTTAGAGTTAGGGTTAGGTTTTAGGTGTTACGGTTATGGCTAGGAGATAAGGGTAGAGTTACGGAATAGTGGCTGCTTTTAGGGTAAGGGTTATTCTTTAAGGTTAGGTTAAGGGGTAGGGTTAGGGTTAGGGTTATGGTTAGGTTTATGTGTTAAGGTTAGCAATAGGGTTAGGGTTAGATGTTATGTTTATGATTATGGTTATGGGTTAAATGTAGTGTCTATGCTTAGGGCACGGGCCCTGTCTGCACTAGGGGCATGGGTTAGGGTGCTGGGATTGTTGCCAGGAACCCACTCTATTGTATGCTGGATATGGGCCCTTGGGTTTCATGTAGGACACAGTGGCAGAGCATCCTTTCACGCATGGCATGGGAGGATTGTAGGCTTTCTTAACACTAAGAATGGAAGAAGTCTGAGAATTAGATTTAGGGTTAGGATTATGGATAGGGTTAGGAATTAATGTTAGTGTTAGTGTGAGGGTGTAGGTTTAGGGGTTAGGGTTAGGGTTAGGGTGGTTGTTTGGTTAAGGTTAGGGCTAGAGATGTTATAAGTGGTAGGGTTAGGCTTAGGGTTATCATTAGGATTACAATTAGGGTTAGTGTTTTACAGTTAGTGTTATGGTTTAGGTACTACCGTTATGGATACGGGTAAGGGTTAGAGTTAGGGTTTAGAGGTTAGGTTCACTATTAGGGTTAGGGTTAGTAACAGGGTTAGGGTTAGGTGTTATTCTTAGGGTTAGGGGTATCGGTTAGGCTTAGGGATTAGAGTTAATGCATGGGTCCTATCTGCTCTATTTGGGGTCAGGAACAGGGAGCATCACTGGGACCCCACTCCATTGTACCCAGGGCATGGGACCCTGCCTCTCACTTGGGATACTGGGGCGGAGCCTCATTTCACGCATGGCTCAGGTTGGTTGTAGGCTTGCTTATCTCTGTGAATGGAAGAAGTGTGAGAATTACATTTAGGATAATGGTAAGGTGTTAGGATTATGGTTTGGGTTAGGGATTAGGAGTACGTTTAGGGGTTAGTGTTAGGATAAAGGGTTAGGGTTAAGGTTAGGGTTTAGAGTTAGTGTTGGGGGTTAGGGTCCGGGGTTAGGTTTAGGGTTAGCTTTTAAAGTTAATGTTAACGCTTAGATTTAGCGGTTAGTTTAAGGGCACAGGACCTCTCTATCTATTGTGAAAGGGGGTAAGACAGGGTTGCTGCGACACCAATCCATTGTACCCTGGATCTAAGGCCCTGACTGTCATGCAACCCTCTGGTGGAGCCTCATCACACACATAGGACGGCTTGATTGTAGGTTTGTTTAACTCTGAGAATGGAAGAAGTGTGAGAATTAGACTCAAGATTAGGGTTAAGGTTAGTGTTAAGTGTAGGGTTAGGGTTAGGGTTTAGGGTTTGTGTTAGGGTTAGGGTCAGGGGTTAGGGTTTATGGTTTGTGTTAGGGTTAAGGTCAGGGGTTAGGGTTAGTATGACGTGTTAGAGTTAGGGGATTCAGGTTAAGACATGGGCCCTATCTGATCTATCAGGGGTGAGGAAATAGGAAGATCGCCAGGGCCGCACTCCACCGTACCCAAGGCATGGGTCCCTGAGTTTCATGTAGGACACAGGGCAGAGCCTCGTCTCATGCATGGCATGGGTGGATTGCAGGCTTCCTTATCTTTTCAAATTGAAGAAGTTTGAGAGTTACATTTGGGGTTAGGGCAAGGGGTTAGGATTAAGGTTAGCATTGGGTGTTAGGGACTAAGATAGGTTTAGGGGTTATGGTTAGAGATTACAATTAGGGTTAGGGTTACTGTTAGGGTTAAGGATTAGGACTATGTTTAGTAGTTAGGTTTAGGTTTAGGGTGAGTGGTTATGTTTAGGTTTCAGGATTAGGGGTTACTGTTAGGAGTTACATTCCTGGGTTACGGTTTGGGCTAGGGGTTCAGGTTAGTGTTAGCTTAGGTTTAATGATTAGCTTAATGATTAGGGTTAGGGGTTAGGGTTAGGTTTAGGGTTTTTCATTGGGATAAAGTTCAGGTTACTGGTTTAGGGTTAAGGTTAGGCTTTAGGTGTTATGGTTATGACTAGAAGGTAAGGTTAAAGATATGGGATAGGTATTTTTCTTAGGGTAAGGGTTATGGATGGAGGTTAAGGGGTAGGATTAGGGTAACGGTTAGGTTTACGTGTTAAGGTGAGCAGTAGGGTTAGGGTTCGGTTTTATTATTAGGGTTAGGGTTATGGGTTAGGGGTAGTGTTGATGCTTATGGCATGGGCCCAGTCTGCAGTAGAAGGGTGGGTTAGGGGGCTGGGATTGTCGCCAGGAATCCTCTCTATCATATGCTGAGAATGGGACCATGGGTTTCATGCAGGACACAGTGGCAGAGCCTACTTTCATGCATGGCATGGGAGAATTGTAGTCTTGTTTAACTCTGAGAATGGAAGAAGTGTGAGAATTAGATTTAGGGTTAAGGTTAAGGGTAGGGTTAAGGTTAGGGTTTAAGGTTTGGGTTAGGGTTAGGGTCAGGGGTTAGGGTTAGCATTATGTGTTAGGGTTAGCATTAGGGTTAAGGTTAGGTGTTATGTTTAGGGTTAGAGTCAGTGGTTAGGGTTACAGATTTGGGTTAGGACATGGGCCCTATATGATCTATCAGCGGTGGGGAAAAGGGAAGATAGCCGGGTCCCCTCTCCATTGTACTCAGGGCATGGGCCCCTGCCTTTCATGTAGGACACAGGGGCAGAGCCTCATCTCACGCATGGCATGGGTGGATTGTAGGCTTCCTTAACTTTGCAAACTGAAGAAGTCTGAGAATTACATTTGGCATTAGGGTAAGGGGTTAGGATTAAGGTTAGCACTGGGTGTTAGGGACTAGGATTAGGCTTAGGGGTTATGGATAGAGGTTAGAATTAGGGATAGATTACTGTTATGGTTAGAGATTCGGATTATGTTTAGTAGTTAGGTTTATGTTTAGGGTGAGGGTTATGTTTAGGTTTCGAGATTAGTGTTACTGTTAGGAGTTAGGTTCCTGGGTTACTATTAGGGCTAGGTGTTCGGATTAGTATTAGGTTAAGTTTAATTATTAGTGTCAGGGCACAGCCCTGTCTAATCTGTGGGGCACTGGGGGTGTGGAGTGTGGTTGCGTCCCCATTCCATCATACCCTGGGCCTTGGCTCTGACTGTCACGCAGGACTCAGACGGGGCCTCATCTCACGCATGGCATGGCTAGATTGTAGGCTTGCTTAACTCCTAGAATGAAAGAAGTGTGAGAATTAGATTTAGGGTTAGGATTAGGGTTAGGGTGAAAGGTTATGGTTAGGAATATCAGGGTTAGGGGCTAACGCTAGTGTTAGGGCTAGGGTTTAGGGTTAGGATCATTGTTTGACTAAAGTTAGGGCTAGGTTCATTGTACGGGATTGGGTTAGGGTTAGGGTTGTGGTTAGGGTTAGGGTTAGGGATAGCGTTGGGGTTAGTGTTAGTGGTTAGATATCATGGTTTTGGTTATGGGTTCATGTTAGAGTTAGGGGTTGTGGTTAGGGTTAGGGTTAGGGATGAGGGTTAGTTTGAGACGTTAGGGTTAAGCTTATGGTTAGGTTTAGGGGGTTGGTTTAGCATTAGGCTTGGGTTATGGGTTAGAATTAGGGATTAGCTTTAAGGCATGGGCCCTATCTGCTCTATTCGGGTTCGAGACTGGGAGCATAGCCGAGTCCCCACTCCATTGTACCCAGGTCATGGGACCCTGGCTCTCATGTGGAACACAGGGGCGGAGCATCATCTGACACATGGCATGGGTTGGTTGTAGGCTTGCTTATTTCTGCAAATGGAAGAAGTATGAGAATTACATTTAGGGTTCGGATAATGGGTTAGGATTATGGTTAGGGATAGGGTCTGTGATTAGTGTTAAGGTTAGGGTTCAGAGTTACTGTTGGGGTTTACGGTCAGTGGTTAGGTTTAGGTTTAGGGGATAGGGTTAGTTTTATGGCTTGGATTTAGTGGTTAGTTTAAGGGCACAGGACCAGTCTAATCTATGGTGAGAGGAGTGTGGAGAGGGTCGCCGTGACACCACACGATTGTACCCTTGCCTTCGGCCGAGACCTACTATCAACGCTCAGGTGGAGCCTCATCTCATGCATGGCATGGCTGGATTTTAAGGTTGCTTAACTCTGAGAATGGAAGAAGTGTGAGAATTAGGGTTAGGGTTAAGGTTAGGGGTTGAGGTTGGGGTTGAGGTTAGGATTGTTGTTAGGGTTCGGGTTAGGGGTTAGGGTTAAGGTTAAGGTTAACTGTTAGGGGTAGAGTTTAGGGGTAGGGATAGGGTAAGGTTAGGGTTATGGTTTAGTGTTACTGTTAGGGTCATTGTTAGGGATAGGGCTGTTGTTAGGGTTAAGGATAAGGTTAGTGGTTTTGATAGCGCTAGTGTTAGGGTGAGAGTTTTTGAGTTAGTGTTAGAGTTTAGGTGTTATGGTTATAAATACGGGTTAGGGTTAGTGTTAAGGGGTAGGGTTTGGGCTTAGGGTTAGGGTTACTTTTAGGGTTAGGTTTAGGGTTTGGTGTTAGCATTAGGGTTAGGATTACGTGGTATGGGTAGGATTAGAGTGATGGGTAAGAGCTAGGGTTTAGGGTTAGGGAATGGACGCTATCTGCTCTATGGGGGGGGTCAGGAACTGGGAGCATTTCTGGTACCCGACTCCATTATACGGAGGGCAAGGGTCCCTGCCTTTCATGTGGAACACAAGGGCGCAGCTTCATTTCACGCTTGGCATGAGGGTATTATAGGCTTGCTTAACTCTGATAATGGAAGAAGTATGAGATTTAGATTTAGGGTTAAGGTTAGGGGTTAGGATTTGGGTTAGGAATAGAGTTAGGGATTAGAGTTAGGGTTAGGAATTAGGATTAGTTTTAGGAGTTAGGGTTAGGGTGAGCAATTACCATTAAGATTAGTGCTTAGGTTTAGTGTTAGGGGTTAGAGTCAGCGGTTTGGTGAGGATTATGTTTAGGGTTAGTGCTTAGGTTTAAAGTTTATGTTTAGGCTCGAGCCCTGTCTACTCTATGAGGTCTCAGGGGCGGAGAGCTTCACAGGGATCCCACTCCAGCGTACCCTAGCTATGAGGCCCTGACTCTCACGCAGGACATGGGCAGAGCTTCATCTCACAAATAGCATGGCTGGATTGTAGTCTTGCTTAACTCTGAGAGTGGAAGAAGTGTGAGAGGTTCTGTCAAACACAATGAAGAAAGAGTCATTTCAAGGGAAGAGGGTAACTCTTAGCCTGAGAGGAGTCATGAAGAAGAACCCTTCCCTTCATGGAGAGAAAGCCACTATAAAGAGGTGGATTGTAGGATTGTCCTAATGCCTAAAACTAACCCTAACCCCTAATTTGAACCCTAACTCCAATCCCAACCTACACCCGGACTCCAACCCCTAACCTTAACTGTAACCCCAACCCCAACCCTAACCCCAACCACAACTCTAACTTTAACCCTAAACCCTAACACTAACCCCAAACCCCACCCTAGCGCTAAACTTAACCATAACCCCTGACACTAATCCTAACTGTAACCCTACCTCCTAGCCATAACCGTAACACTTAAACCCTAACCCTAAACCATTAACCCTAACCACAACCCTACAAACAACCGTAACCCTAACCCTAACCCCTAGGCCTAACACTAACCCATACCCCTAAACCTAAACCCAACCCTAATCGTCACCCTAACTCTAATCCTAACCCTAACATTAACCCTAACCATTAATCCCTAACCCCTAACCCAACCACTAACCCTAATCCCCTAAACCTAACCCTAACCCTAATTCTCACACTTCTTCCATTCTAAGAATTAAGCAAGTCTAAAATCCAGCCATACTATGCATGAGATGAGGCTCCGCCTGAGTCTTGCATGTAGTTCTGGGCCTAATGCAGGAGTAAAATGGGGTGGTGTCATGGAGATCCTCTCCGTACCCCTCTCACCATAGATTAGACAGGTCCTGTGCCCTTAAACTAACCACTAAATCTGAGCCCTAACACTAACCTTAACCCCTAACCCTGAACTTAACCCCTGACCCTAACACCCTACACTAACTCTAAACCCTAACCTTAACCCTAACCACAGACCCTATCCCTAACCATAATCCTAACCAGTTACCCTAACCCTAAATGTAATTCTCACACTTCTTCCATTCGTAGAAGTAAACAAGCCTACTACCAACACATGCAATGTGTGAGATGATACTCCACCCCTGTATCCCACATGAGAGCCAAGGTCCCATGAACTGGGCACAACCAAGTGTGGTCCCGGCGATGCTCCCAGTCCCGACCCCACATAGAGCATATAGGGCCCATGCCTTCATCCTAATTCGTCACTCTAACCCCTAACCCTAAGCCTAATGGTAAACCTATAAACTAAACCTAACCCTCAGCTTAACCCTAACCTCTCAAACTAACCCTCATCCCTAACCCTAACCCCAACCCTTAACGCCTAACACTGCCACAAACCCGTAACCAAAACTATAATACATAAAAACTAACACTAACCCTAAAACGCTATCCCTAACTCTTACCCTAACCACATCCCTAAACCTAACACTACCCCTTATAATGAACCTAGCCCTAACCCTAACCAAAAAACGACCCTCACCCTAACCCCAACCCTAAACCCTAGCACTAACACTAACGTTAGCCCCTAACCCTAATGATATTCCTAACCCTAACCCTTTACCCTAAACCTAAACTTAAACCCTAACCCTAATCCTAACCCAAAATATAATTCTCACACTTCTCCCATTCTAGAAGTTAAGCAAGCCTACAATCTATCCATGCCATGCATGAGATGAGGCTCTGCCTGAGTCCTGCATGACAATCAGAGCACAAGACCCATGGTATGATGGAAGGGGGACGCACCCACACTCCACACCCCTAGTGCCCATGGAGTAGACATGGCCTGTGCACTGACACTTATCATTAAACCTAAGCTAACACTAGCACGAATCCCTAGCCCTAATAGTAACCCATGAACCTAAATCCTAACAGTAACCCTAATCCCTAACCCTAACCATGACCCCTCACCCTAAACCTAAACCTAAACCTAACTACTAAACATAATTCTAATCCTTGACTGTAACTGTAACTGTAACCCTAATTCTAACCTCTAACCGTAACCCCTAAATCTAATCCTAGTCCTGAACACCTAACCCTAACCTTAATCTTTACCCCTTACCCTAACCCCAAATGTAACTCTCAAACTTCTTCAATTTGAAAAGATAAGGAAGCCTACAATCCACCCATGCCATGAGTGAGATGAGGCTCTACCCATGTGTCCTACATGAAAGGCTGGGGCCCATGCCCTGTATACAATGGAGTGGGGCCCAGGCGATCTTCCCAGTTCCCCACCACTGATAGATCAGATAGGGCTCATGTCCTAACCTGAATCCATAACGCTAAACCCTGACCCTAACCCTAAACATAACACCTAACCATAACCCTAATGCTAACACTAACACCTAACGCTACCCCCTAACCCCTGACCCTAACCCAAACCCGAAGCCCTAACCCTAACCCTAAGCCTAACCTTAACCCTAATCCTAAATCTAATTCTCACACTTCTTCCATTCTCAGAGTTAGACAAGCCTTCAATCTAGCCATGCCATGCATGAGACTAGGATCCGACTGAGTCCTGCATGACAGTCACAGTCTTAGGTCCAGTGTACGATGGAGTGGTGTCACAGTGACCCTGCCCGCCTCCCTCTCACCATAGATAGACAGGTCCTGTGCCCTTAAACTAACTGCTAAATCTAAGCCCTAACATTAACCCTAAACCTAACCCTTGTGCCTAACCCCCAACACTAACTCTAAACCCTACCTTAACACTAACCTCTAACCCTAACCCTAACACCTAAACCTACTCCTAATCACTAACCCTAACCATATTCTTAATCCCTTCCGCTTATCCTAAATGTAATTCTCATACTTCTTCCATTTGCAGAGATAAGCTAGCCTACAACCAACCCAAGCCATGCGTGAGATGAGATCCACCCCAGTATCCCAAGTCAGTCAGGGTCCCATGCCCTGGGTACAATGGAGTTCAGTTCCGGTGATGCTCCCTGATCCCAACCCAGCATAGAGCAGATAGGGCACATGTGTTAACCCTAATCCCTAAGCCTAACCGCTTCCCTAACCCTAACCATAATATCTAAACCTAATCCTACTGCTAACACTAATCCTAACCCTAACACTAAACCAAACCTGTAATCTCTTACTCTAACCCTAACTTGTAACCATAACCATAGTACTAAACCATAACACTAACTGTAAAAAACTAACCATAACCCTAACCCTAATGACAACCCTAAGCCTAACACTACCACTTACGTCTCTAGCCCTAACCCTAACCAAACAACCACCCTAACCCTAACACTAACACTAACCCCTAACACTAAGCCCTCACCCTAACACTAACGTTAATCCCTAAGCCTAACCATAATCCTAACCCTAAATCTAATTCTCAGACTTCTTCCATTCTCAGAGTTAAGCAAGCCTACAATCCTCCCATGTCATGCGTGAATGGAGGCTCTGTCACTGTGTCCTGCATAAAACCCATGGGCCCGTATCCAGTGTATGATAGAGTACGTTCCTGATGACAATCCAGGCCCCCCAACTCACCACCCTAGTTCAGCTAGTGCTCATGCCCTAAGTATAAACACTACCCCTAACCCATAACCCTACCCCTAAACATAACACCTAACCCTAAAGCTCACCATAACACATAAACGTAACCCTAACCCTAACATTAATCCCGTAAACTAAACTTAATGCATAAGACTTACTCTGAAATCTACCCCTATCCCATAACTCTAACACTAACTCCTACCCATAAACGTAACACCTAAACTCTAAACCTTACCCTAAGGTCTAGACCTAAATGTAAACCTAACCCTAACCCCTAATCCTAACCCTAACCTCTTACACTAACCCTGAACCCTGATCCTAACCCTAACCACTAAGCCTAACCATAATCTTTAACTCTAAAACTAACCCTAACCTGAACCCTTAAACCTAACCCTAAAACTAAACCACAAACCCTAATCCTAACCCTTAACCCTAAACCTAACCCTAACCATTAACCCTAAACTTAACCCTCAAACCTAACACTAACACAAACCCTTAACACTAATACTATCCCTTAACCCTAACCTTAACCCTTAATCCTAATCCTAACCCTTAACCCTAAAGCTTACCCCAAACCTAACCGTTAACACTGACCCTAACCATTAACCTTGACCCTAACCCTAAACCTTAATGCTAACACTTAACCATAACTCTAACCCTAACTCTTAACCCTAATCCTAACCCTTACACCTAACCATAACGCTAACCCCTAGTCCTAACTCAAACACTAACCGCTAACCCTAAACCTAACCCCTAACCCTCATACTAACCCTAACCCTTAACTCCTAACCCCTAACCCTAACCGTAACCCTGTTTCTCACACTTCTTCCATTCTCAGAATTAAGCAAGCCTACAATCCAGCCATGCCATGCGTGAGATGAGGCTCTGCCTGAGTGCTGCATGACAGTCAGGGCCCTAGGCCCAGGGTACGATGGAGTGGTGTCGCAGGGACCCTGCCCACCCCCTTCTCACTGTAGATAGACAGGTCCTGTGCCCTTAAACTAACCTCTTAATCTAAGCCCTAACACTAACCCTAACATCTAACCCTAAAGCTAACCCTGGACCATAAACCCCAACCCTAACTCTAAACCCTAACCTTAACCCTAACCTCTAACTCTAACATTAACCCCTACCTAGTCCTAATCCCTAACCGTAATGGTAATCCTAACCCCTTATCCTTATCCTAAATGTAATTCTCACACTTACATTCGCAGAGATAAGGAATCCTACAACCAACCCAACCCATGCGTGAGATTAGGCTCTGCCCCAGTATCCCAAGTGAGAGACAGGGTCCCATGCCCTGGGTACAATGCAGTGTGGTCCCGGTGATGCTTACTGTTCCCGACCCGGCATAGAGCAGATAGGGCCCATGCATTAACCCTAATCCCTAATATTAACTGCTACCCCTAACCCTAACCTTAACACCTAAGTCTAACCCTATTGCTAACCCTATCCCTAACACTAACATTAAACCCAACCTCTAACCCCTAAATCTAACTGTAACTCATAAGCATAACAGTAGTACCTAAACCATAACACTAACGGTAAAACACTAACCGTAACCCTAACCCTAATGACAGCTGTAAGCCTAACACTATCACTTACAACATCTCTAGCCCTAACCCTAACCAAACAACCACCCTAACCGTAACCCTAACCACTAACCCTAAGCCCTCACCCTAACACTAACGTTAATCCCTAATCCTGACCATAATTCTAACCCTAAATCTAATTCTCAGACTTCTTGCTTTCTCAGAGTTAAGAAAGCCTACAATCCTCACATGCCATGCATGAAAGGAGGCTCTGTCACTGTGTCCTGCAGGAAACCCAGGGACTCATATCCAGGGTATGATAGAGTGGGTTCCCGGCGACAATCCCAGCACCCTAACCACCCGCTGTGCAGTCAGAGCCAAACCCTAAGCATAATCACTACCCCTAACCCATACCCTAACCCTAAATATAACACCTAATCTAACCCTATTGGTCACCTTAACACGTAAACCTAACAATAACCCTAACTTTAACCCCTTAACCTAACCGTAATGCATAACAATTACATTGACAACAATGCCTATCCCATGATTCTAACCCTAACTCCAAGTTATAACCGTAACAACTAAAGCCTAAATTTTACCCTAAAGCCTAGACCTAACCTTAACCCTAACCCTAAATCCTAACCCTAACCTTAACCTCTTACCCTAACACTAAACGTGAACCCTGATCTTAACCTTAACCACTAAGCATAACCATAGCACTTAACTCTAACACTAAGCATAATCTGAATCCTTAAAGCTAACCCTAAAACTTAACCACAAACCCTAACCCTAACCCTTATACCTAAAGCTAACCATAGCCTATAACCCTAACCCTAACCTTTAACCCTAACCCTAACACAAATCCTTAACCCTAATACTAACCCTTAATCCTAATCCTAACCTTAACCCTTAACCCAAATTCTAACCCTGAACCCTAATCCCTAAAACTAACACTAACGCTTAACCCCTGACGCTAACCCTAAACCTTAACCCTAACCCTAACACTTAACCATAATCTTAACACTAACTCTTAACCCTAATCTTAACTCTAACACCTAACCCTAACATTAACCCCTAGTTCTAACCCTAACACTAACCAAGAACACTAAACCGAACCCTAAGCCATAACCCTAACCCTAACACCTAAACCCTAACTCTCACACTAACCCTAACTCCTAACCTTAACACTTAACCCTAAGACTAACCATTAAACCTCACTCTAACCTGTAACCCTAATCATAACCCAAACCATTATACCTATCCCTGACCCTGAACCTTAACCCTAACCCCTAACCCTAACCCTAACCATGAATCCTAAACCTAATCCTAATATCTAACCCTAAAAATAACTCTTAATGCCAAACCTAATGCTAACCCAATACCTTAACACTAACCCTAAACCCCAAACCTAACCCTTAACCCTAGTCCTAACCGTTAATCTTCACCATAAGCTTTAATCCTAACCCTAATCCTAACCCTAACAATTAACCCTAAACCTAAACGTAACCTCTAACCTTAACCCTAAAACTCACCCTTAACCCTAAACCTAACCGTAAACTTTAACCCTAACACTAAACTTTAAACCTAACCCCAACCCTAACCCTTATCCAGAATATTAACCCTTAACCATAACCCTAACACCTAACCTGAGCACTAACCCCTAAACCTGAACCCTACCCTAACCCTAACCCATAAACCTAACACATAACCCGTAAACCTAACACTAACCCCAAAGCCTAACCTCTAACACCTAACCCTAACAAAAACCCTAACCTGGTTTGGGGTTAGGGATTGTGGTTAGTGTTAAGATTAGGGGTATAGTATTAGGTTTAGGGGTAAGGGATAGGGTTAGATTTAGGGTTAGGGGTTAATGTTAGGGTTAGGGTTTGGGTTAGGGTAGAGCTTAAGGGTAAGTGTTAGGTTTATGTTTAGGGTTAGGGTTAGAAGTAAGGTTAGGAATAGGTGTTAGGTTTAGGGTTAGGGTTAAGGGTTAGTGTTCGGGTTAGGGTTAGGGTTGGGGTTAGGTTTAGGGGTTAGGGTTAGGGATAGGTTTAGGCATTAGGGTTACAGTCAGCGTTAGTGTTAGGTTTAGGGTTAGCGGTTAAGGTTATGATTAGGTATAGGGTTAGAGTTAGGGTTATGTTTAGTGTTAAGTGTTAGGTTTAGGGTTAATTGTTAGTGTAGAGTTTAGGGTTAAGCGTTAGGGTAAGGATTAATGATTAGTCTTAGGGTTAACTATTAGGGTTAGGGTTAGTGGTTTGGGATTCTGGGTTAGGGATAGTGTTAAGGTTAGGGGTTAGGGGTTAGGGTTTGGGGTTAGTGTTAGGGTTAGGGGTTTAGTTTTAGGTTTAGTGGTAAGGGATACAGTTAGGTTTAGTGTTAGGTGTTAGTATTATGGTTAGGTTTAGGCTTAGGGCTATGGCTTAGGGTTAAGGTTAAGGGTAAGGGTGAGGTTTATCTTTAGGGTTAGGGTTAGAAGTAGGGTTAGGGTTAGGTGTTAGGTTTAGGGTTAGGGTTAGGGGCCAGTGTTCAGGTTAGTGTTAGGGTTAGGAGTTATGGTGGTTAGTGTTCAGGTTTTGGTTAGGCATTAGAGTTACGGTTAGGGGTTAGAGTTAGGGTTAGTGTTGGGGTTTATTGTTAGTGTTAGGGTTATGCGTTAGGGTCAGGGTTAGCGATATGGTTAGATTTTAGGTTTAGATTTAGCGTTAGGGTTAGGGTTAGGATTAGCGGTTAGGGCTTGGGTTAGGATTTAGGGTTAGGGTTAGGGGTTAGTGTTAGGGTTAGTGTTAGGGGTTAGGATTATGGTAAGGGTTAGCGTTAGGGGTTATGGATAGGGTTAGGGTTAATGTTAGGGGTTAGGGTTAGAGTTAGGATTAGGGTTTAGTGTTAGGGTTAAGGTTACATTTAAGGGTTAGGGCTAGGGCTAGTGTTAGGGATAGGGCTACAGCTAGGACTAGGGCTAGGTTTAGGTTTAGGGTTAGGGTTAGTGTCAGGGCTAGGGCTAGGACTAGGGCTAGGGTTAGGTCTACATCTAAGGCTAGGGCTAGAGTTAGGGTTAGAGCTAGGGTTGAACTTAGGGCTTGGTTTAGTGTTAGGGTTAGTAGTTAGAGTTAGGGTAAGGGGTTAGTGTTAGGGTAAGGGTTAGGGTTTGAGGTTAGGATTAGGGTTAGTGTTACAGGTTAGTTTTAGGGTTAGGGGTTAGTGTTAGGGTTAGGGTTTATGGTTAGGGTGAGCGTTAGGGTTAGGGTTCGGAATAGGGTTTAGGATTAGTGGTAGAGGATAGTGTTAGGTTTAGGTTTAGGCTGAAGTTTAGAATTAAGGTTAGGGTTGGGTTTTAGGGATAGAGTTACAGTTAGGGTAAGGTTTACCAGTTAGTCTTAGGGTTAACTGTTAGCATTAGGATGTGAGATTTGGGTTTAGGAGATAGGATTAGTGTTAAGGTTAGGGGTTAGTGTTTGGTGTTACTGTTAGGGTTAGGGGTTTAGTGTTAGGTTTAGGGGTAAGGGATAGGGTTAGCTTTCGGTTAGGTGTTAATGTTAGGGTTAGGGGTTAGGGTTAGGTTTTTGTAAAATTAGGGTTAAGGGTTAGGGTTAGGGTTCAGATTCCGCTTAGGGGCTAAAGTTAGTGTTAGGGTTAGGGTTAGTGGTTAGGGTTATGGTTAGTGTTAGGAATTGGGTTAGGGTTAGTGTTAAGGGTTAAGGTTTGGTTTAGGTTTAGGCTTAGGTTTAGAGTTAGGGTTAGGTATAGTGGTTAGTCTTAGAGTTATGGTTAGCAGTTAGGGTTAGGGTTAGAGTTAGCATTCAGTTATGGTTAGGGGTTAGAGTTAGTGTTAGGGTTAGTCTTAGCATTAGGGTTAGGGTTAGGTTTAGAGGTTAGTGTTATTCTTAGGGTTAGTGTTAGCGTTAGGGGTTAGGGTTAGTGTTAGGGTTAAAGTTAGTGATTAGGGTTAGGGTTACTGTTAGGTTTTAGGGTTAGGTTTAGCTTTAGGGTTAGGATTAGGATTAGGGATTAGTGTTTGTATTAGGGGTTAGGGTTAGGTTTATGTTTAGGGTTACAGTTAAAATTAGGGTTAGGGTTAGGGGTTAGTGTTAGCATTAGGGTTAGGATTAGGAGTTAGGGTTAGGGTTAGTTTTAGGGTTAGGGTTTGGGGTTAGGTTAGTGTTAGGGTTAGGGGTTAAAGCTGTTAGGGTTAGGTGTAGTTTTAGCAGTTAGGGTTGTTAGGGTTATGGTTAGGGTTAGGGATAGTGTTCGTCCTAGGGTTAGTGCTAGGGCTAGGGCTAGGGCTTGAACTAGGGTTAGGTTTAGGGTTAGGGTTAGCGTTAGGGCTAAGTCCCAGGCTCTGATTAGGGCTAGGGCTAGGGCTACCGCTAGGGCTAAGATTAAGTCTATGTGTAGGGTTAGAAGTAGGGTTAGGGTTAGGGTTAGACGTTAGGGTTAGGGTTAGGATTAAATTTAGGGGTTAGTGTTAGGGTTAGTGTCAGGCATTAGGGTTAGGGTAAGGGTTAGGCTTAGAAGTTATGGATAGTTTTAGGGTTAGTGTTAGGGATTAGTTTTAGGGTTAGAGGTTACAGTTAGGGTCAGGGTTAGGGGTTAGCATTAGGGTTAAAATTTGGGTTTAGGGATAGGGCTAGGGTTAGTGTTAGGGTTAGGATTAGGGGTTAGGGTTAGGTTTAAGATTTCAGGTTATGGTAGTTTTAGTTTAGGGTTAGTGTTGGGGTTAGGGTTGTGTTCTGGTTAGTGTTATGGTTAGGGATAAGTTTAGGTTTAGGGTTAAGTTTAGGTGTTAGGGTTAGGTTTAGTGTTAGAGTTAGGGTTAGGATTAGTGTTCAAGTTAGGTTTAGGGTTGATCGTTAGGGTAGCATTTAGGGTTAATGTCTAGGGTAAGATTTAACGGTTAGTCTTAGGGTTAACTGTTAGGGTTAGGGTTAGCGGTTTGTGGTTCGGGATTAGGAATTGTGTTAGGATTAGATGTTTGGGGTTACTGTTTGGTGTTAGTGTTAGGGTTAGGGGTTTAGTTTTAGGTTTAGGGTTAAGGGATAGGGTTATGTTTAGGTTTAGGTATTAGGGTTAGGGTTAGGGTTAGGATTATGTGTAAGGGTTAAGGTTAAGGGTAAGGGTTAGTTTTATGTTAGGGTTAGGGTTAGAAGTAGGGTTAGGGATAGGTGTTAGAGTTAGGGTTAGGGTTAGGGGTTAGTGTTCGGGTTAGGGTTAGGGTTAGAGATTAGGGATTAGCATTTTTAGGGTTGGTTTTATGGTTAGGGTTAGCTTTTGGAGTTAGGTTTAGGTTTAGGGTTAGGGTTAGGTGTTAGAGTTAGGGTTAGGGGCTAGGGTTAGGGTTATTGGTTAGGGTTAGGGTTAGGGGTTGGAATTACTGTTAGGGGTTAGGGTTAGTGTTAGGTTTAGGGGTTAGAGTTAGGGTTAGGGTTAGGGTTAGTGATAGGTTTTGGTCTTACGTTTAGGGTTAGCGTTAGTGTTAGGGTTAGGATTAGCAGTTTTGGTTACAGTTAGGGGTCAGGGTTGTTTACATTTACGGTTAGTTTTATAATTATGGTTTGGGTTAGTGGGTAGGGTTTGGGTTATTGTTAGGCTTAGGGGTTAGGGTTAGTGTTAGGGTTAGGGTTAACATTAGTGTTAGGGTTAGGTGTTAGGGTTAAGGTTGTTGTTAGTGTTATGGTTTTGGGTTAGGGTTAGGGATTATGTCTGTTAGGGTTAGAGTTATAGTTATGGTTAGTGTTAGGGTTAATGTAAAGGCTTAGGGTTTTTAGGTTTAGGGTCAGTGTTAGGGATAGTGTTAGGGTTAGGGTTAGGGCTAGGGTTTAGGATAGGGCTAGGGCTAGGGCTAGGGTGAGGTTTAGGGTTAGGTTTACTGTCAGGGCTAGGGCTAGGGCTATGGTTAGGTCTAGGGCTAGCACTAGGGCTATGGCTAGATTCAGAGCTAGGGTTAGATTTAGGGCTAGTGTTAGAGTTAAGGTTAGGGTTAGGGTTAGAGGTTAGGATTAGGGGAAGTGTTAAGGTTTGGGGTGAGGGTTAGTGTTAGGGTTAGGGGTTAGGTTTAGGGTTCGGGCTTAGGGTTATGGTTAGGATTAGGGGTTTGGGTTAGGGGATAGGGTTAGGTTTAGGTTTAGGGTTAGGGTTAGAATTAATGTTAGGGTTAGGGTTTAGGGCTAGGGTTAAATTTAGTGTAAGGTTTAATGTTTAGTCTTAGTGTTAACTGTTATGGTTAGAATTTGAGGTTTGGGTTTAGGAGTTAGGATTATTGTTAAGGTTAGGGGTTAGGGGTTAGGATTTGGTGTCAGTGTTAGCGTTAGGGATTTAGTGTTAGGTTTAAGGGTAAGGGACAGGATAAGGTTTAAGGTTAGGGGTTAGTGTTAGGGTTAGGGGTGAGGGTAAGGTTTATGGTTAAGATTACGGTTAAGGGTTAAGGTTAGGGTTCAGGTTAGGGGTAGCAGCTAGTGTTAGGGTTAGGGTTAGGGTTAAGGGTTAGTGTTAGGGTTAGGGTTAGAGATAGGGGTTATGGTTAGGGTTAAGGATTAGGGTTAGGTTTAGGTTTAGGCTTAGGTATAGAATTAGTGTTAGGGATAGGGGTTAGGGTTATGGTTAGGGGTTAGGGTTTGGGTTAGAGTTAGCCTTAAGGTGATGGTTTGGGATTAGGCATTAGAGTTATTGTTAGTCTGATCATTAGGGTTACAGTTTGGTTTCGACAGTAGGGTTAGTGTTATGGTTAGGGTTACGGTTAGGGGTTAGGGTTAGGGTTAGGGTTACGCATTAGGGTTAGGGATTCTGGTTAGGGTTAAGATTAGGGTTTAGTGTTAGGTTTAGCATTAGGTTTAGGATTAGGGTTTAGGGTTTCAATTAGGGGTTAGGGTTAGGTTTACATTTAGGGTTAAGGTAGAATTAGAGTAAGGGTTAGGGATTAGTGGTAGGGTTAGTGTTAGTGTTTAGGGTTAGGGTTAGTCGTTCTCGTTAGTTTTAGGGTTAGGCTTAGTGTTAGGGTTTGGGGTTAGGGTTAGTATTAGGGTTAGGTGTTAGGGCTTTAGGGTTAGCGTTATGGTTAGGGTTAATTTTAATGTTAGGGTTAGGGTTTAGGGTGGTTAGAGTATGGTTAGGGTTAGGCATAGTGTTAGGGTTATTGTTAGGGATAGTGGAGGGTTAGTGTTAGGGATAGGGTTACAGCTAGGGCTAGGGCTAAGTTTACATTTAAGGTTATGGTTACGGTTAGGCTCAGTTTAGGGGTTATTGTTATGGTTATGGTTAGGGTTAGGGGTAGGGTTTTGGGCTAGTGTTAGGGTTAGGGTTTCGTGTTAGGGTTAGTGTTAGGATGAGGGTTAGGTAGGGGTTAGGTTTAGGGTTAAGGGTTAGTGTTAGGGTTAGGGGTTAGGGTTAGGGTTGTTTGTAGGGTTATGGTTAGGGTTAGTGGTTTAGGATTAGGGTTAGGATTTAGGTGTTAGGTTTATGGCTAGGAGGTAGGGTTATGGCTAGGATTAGTGTTAGGGGTTAGGGTTAAGTTTAACATTATGGTTGGGTTTGGGGTTAAGGTTAAGGGTTAGGGTTAAAGTTAGGGTTGTGGTTGGGGTTAGGTTTAGGGTTGGGGTTAAGATTAGGGTTTTGGACTAAGGATTGGGGTTCAGGTGTAGGTTGGGATTGGGGTTACGGTTCAAATTAGGGGTTACAGTTAGTGTTAGGCATTAGGTCAATCCTACAATCCACCCTTTTATAGTGGCTTTCTCTTATTGAATGTAAGCACTCCTGTTTTGACTTCTCTCTGGCTAAGAGTTATCCTCTTTCTATGAAATGACTCTTTCTTAATTGTGTTTGACAGAACCTCTCATACTTCTTCCACTCTCAGAGTTAAGCAAGACTACATCCAGCCATGCTATTTGTGACAAGAAGCTCCACCCATGTCCTGTGTGACAGTCAGGGCCTCATGCACAGGGTACGATGGAGTGGGGTCCCTGTGACGCCCACTGTCCCTGAGCCCTCATAGACAGGGCCCAAGCCTAAACCTAACCGTTAACCCTAAGCAAAACCCTAAACCTAATCCTCACCAAACCGCTGACCCTAATCCCTAACACTAAACTTAAGCACTAATCTTAACAGTAATTGCTCACTCTAACCCTAACTCCTAAAACTAATCCTAATTCCTAACACTAACCCTAACCGCTAACTCTATTCCTAACCCAAATACTAACCCCTAACCCTAACCCTAACCCTAAATCTAAATCTCATACTTCTTCAATTATCAGAGTTAAGCAAGCCTACAATACACCCATGCCAAGCGTGCGAAGAAGCTGCACCCTTGTGTCCCACGTGAAAGGCAGGGACTCCTACCCTCCATAAGATGGAGTTGGGTCCTGGAAATGCTTCCAGTTCCTGACCCCCCTTAGAGCAGATAGAGTCCATTCCCTAACCCTAAACCCTAGCTCTCACCCATCACTCTAATCCTACCCATACCACCTAATCCTAACCCTAATGCTAACACCAAATCCTAAACCTAATCCTAAAAATAACCATAACTCTAATCAAAAACCCTACCCCTTAACACTAACAGTAACCCCTATTTATAACCGTAACACCTAAACCCTAACACTAACTCAAAAACTCTCACCCTAAGCCTAACACTGTGAAAAACCCTAACCATATCCCTAACCCTAACAACCCTAACCCTAACAACGACCCTAACACTAACCCTAAACCATAACCCTAACCTTAACCCTACCACTGACCCTAACCCCTACCCCTAACAGTGAACCCTAACCCTAACACTAACACTAACTCCTAACGCTAACTCTAACCCCTAACACTAACCATAACCCCTAACCCGAAGCCTAACCCCAATCCCAACCTCAAGCCCAACCCCAACACCTAACCTTAACCCTAACCCTAATTCTCACACTTCTTCCAATCTCAGAGTTAAGCAACCTTAAAATCCAGTCATGCCATGCATGAGATGAGGATCCACCAGCCCTGAGGTCTGGGCCCAAGACAAGGGTACAATGGTGTGCTATCATGGCGACTCTCTCCACACCCCTCTCACCATAGATTAGAGTGCTCCTGTGCCCTTAAACTAACCACTAAATGTAAGTCATAACACTATCCCTAACCCCTAAACCTAAACCGAACCCCTGACCCTAACCACCAACACTAACTCTGAACCCTAACATTAACACTAACCACAGACCCTATCCCTAACGAAAATCCTAACCCATTATCCGAACCCTAAATGTAATTCTCACACTTCTTCCATTCGCAGAAATAAGCAAGCCTACAACCAACCCATGCCATGTGTCAGATGACGCTCCACCCTTGTGTCCCACTTGAGAGCCAGGGTCCCATGACCTGGGTACATCAGAATGGGAACTCGGCTATGCTCCCAGTCCCGACCCTGTATAGAGCAGATAGGGCCCATGCCTTAACCTTTATGCCTAACTCTAACCCCTAACTCTAACCCTACTGTTAAACCTACCAAGTAAACTTAACTGTAAGCTTAATCCTAACCTCTCAAACTAACCCTCATTTCTAACCCTAACCCTAACCACAACCCCTAACTTTAACATGAACCCATAACCAAAACCATAATACTTAACCACTAACACTAACCCCCAAACCCTATCCCTAACCCTTACCCTAACCACAACGTTAACCCTAACCCTACCCCTTACAATGAACCTGGCCATAACCCTAATTAAACAATGACCCTAACCATAAAACCTAGCTCTACCACTAAAGGTTAGCCCCTAACCCTAATGATATTCTTAACCCTAACACTTTACCCTAAACCTAAACCTAAACCATAACCCTAATCCTAACCCAAAATATAATTCTCACACTTCTTCCATTCTAGGAGTTAAGCAAGCCTACAATCTAGCCATGCCATGTGTGAAATGAGGCTCTGTCTGAGTCCTGCGTGACAGTCAGAGCCAGGGCCCACGGTATGATGGAGTGGGGACGCAACCACTCTCCACACCCTTAGTGCCCCATACATTAGACAGGGCATGTGCCTTGACACTAATAATTAAACCTAAGCTAATACTAACCCGAACAGCTATCCCTAACAACAACCCAGGAACTGAACTCCTAACAGTAACCCTAATCCCGAAACCTAAACATAACCCCTCACCCTAAACATAAACCTAACTACTAAACATAATCCGAATCTCTAATGATAACACTAAATGTAACCGTAATTCTAACCTCTAATCATAACCTCTAAACATAATCCCAGTCCCTAACACCTAAAGCTAACCTTCATCCTAACCACTTACCCTAACCCCAAATGTAATTCTCAGACTTCTTCAGTTTGAAAAGTTAGGGAAGCCTACAATCCACCCATGCCATGCATGAGAGGAGGCTCTGCCCCTGTGTCCTACATGAAAGGCAGGGGCCCATGCCCTGGGTATGATGGAGTGGGGCCCCAGGTATCTTCCCTTTTCCCCATCCCTGATAGATCAGATAGGGCCCATGTCCTAACCCAAATCCGTAATCCTAGCCGCTGACTCTAACCCTAACTATAACACCTAACACTAACCCTAATGCTAACCCTAAAAACTATTGCTAACCATAACCCCTGACCCTAACCCTAACCCAAACCTTAAACCCTAACCCTAACCCTAACCTTAACCCTAACTTTAACCCTAACCCTAAATCTAATTCTCACACTTCCTCCATTCTCAGAGTTAAGCAAGCCTACAGTCCTCCCATGCCATGCGTGAAAGGAGGCTCTGCCATTGTATCCTGCATGAAACCCACGGGCCCATACTCAGCATATGATAGAAGGGCTTCCTGGCGATAATCCCAGCCCCCTACCCCAACAACCTACTGTAGACAGGGCCTGTGCTGTAAGCATAAACACTACCCTTAACCCATAACCCTAACTCTAAACATAACACCTAACCCTAACCCTATTTCTCACCTTAACACGTAAACCTAACCATAACCCCAATTCTAACACCTTAACTGTAATCCATAACCCTTACCCTAACAAAAATCCCTATCCCATAATTTTAACCCTACTTCCTAGCCATAACCATAACACCTAAAGCCTAACCCTAACCCTAAACTGGTAACCTGAACCTTAACTCTGCAAAATACCTTAAACCTAACCCTAAATCCTAACCTTAATCATTAACCAAATCATTAAACCTAAGCTAACACTAACCTGAATCTCTAGCCCAAACCGTAAACCCAGGAGGCCAACTCATAAAAGTAACCCTAATCCCTAACCCTAACAATAACACTTCACCATAAACCTAAACCTAACTACTAAACATAGTCCTAATCCGTAGCCTTAACAGTAACCCTATCCCTAATTGTAACCTCTAACCGTAACCCCTAAATCTAATTCTAGTCCGTAACATCTAATGCTAACCTTAATCCTAACCCCTTGCCCTAACCCCAAATGTAATTCTCAGACTTCTTCAGTTTGCAAAGTTAAGGAAGCCTACAATCCACCCATGTCATGTGTGAGAGGAGGCTATGCCCCTGTGTCTTACATGAAACTCAGTGGTCCATGCCCTGGATACGATGGAGTGGGGCCCTGGCAATCTTCCCATTTCCCCACCCCTGATAGATCAGATAGGGCTCATGTCCTAACCTGAATCCACTAACCCTAACACCTAATGCTAACCCTAAACCTTGACCCTAACCCTACCGAAACCCTAAACCCTAACCCTAACCCTACACTTAACACTAACCTTAAACCTAATCCTAAGTCTAATTCTCACACTTCTTCCATTCTCAAAGTTAAGCAAACCTACAATCCAGCCATGCCATGCATGAGATGAAGCTCCACCTGAGGGCTGCATGATAGTCAGGGCTTTAGGTCCAGGGTACGATGGAGTGGTGTTGCAGTGACCCTGCCTGCCCCCCTCTCACCATAGATAGACAGGTCCTGTGCCCTTAAACTAACCACTAAATCTAAGCCTTAACATTAACCTTAACACCTAACCCTAAACATAACCCGGGACCCTAAACCCCAACACTAACTCTAAACCCTAACCTTAACCCTAACCCCTGAGCCTAACACTAACCCCTAAATGTACTCCTAGTCCCTAATCCAAACCATATTCTTAACCACTTACCATTGATCCTAAATGTAATTCTCACACTACTTCCATTCGCAGAGATAAGCAAGACTACAACCAACTCGAGCCATGCATGAGATGAGGCTGTGCCCCAGTATCCCAGGTGAGAGGCAAGGTCCCATGCCCTGGGTACAATGGAGTGGGGTCTCGGTGATGCTCCCTGATCCCGACCCCACATAGAGCAGATAGGACCGATGGGTTAACCCTAATCCATAGGCCTAACCTTTACCCCTAACCCTAACAATAACTCCTAACCCTTACCCTGTTACTAACCTTAACCCTAACACTGAACCCGGCCTCTAACCCCTAACTCGAACCCTAACCCATAACCATAATGGTAGTACCTAAACCATAACACTAACTGCAAAACACCAACCCTAACACTAACCTTAATGATAACCCTAAGCCTAACCCTACCACTTATAACATCTCTAGCCCTAACCTTAACCAAACAACCACCCTAACCCCTAAACCTACACTCTCACACTAACACTATCATTAATCCCTAAGCCTAACCATAATCCTAACCCTAAATCTAATTCTCAGACTTCTTCCATTCTTAGAGTTAAGAAAGCCTCCAATCCTCCCATGCCATGCGTGAAAGGATTCTCTGCCACTGTGTCCTACATGAAACCCAAGAGCCCATACCAAACATACGATAGAGTGGGATCCTGGCGACAATCCCAGCACCTTAATCCATGCCCCTAGTGCAGACAGGGCCCGTGCCCTACGCATAGACACTACATTTAACCCATAACCCTAACCCTAAACTTAACACCTAACCCTAACCCTATTGCACACCTTAACACATAAACCTAACCATAACCCTAAACCTACCCTTTAACCTAACCTTAATGCATGACCCTTACCCTAACAACAACCCCTATCCCATAACCCTAACCCTACCTCTTAGCCATAACCGTAACACCTAAACCCTAACCTTGAACCTAAACCACTAACCCTAACCTTAACCCTACAAACAACCCTAAAGCTAACCCTAAACCATAATCCTAAAACCTAAGCCTAACCCTAGCCCTTAACACTAAGCTTTCCACATAACCCTATCCGTAACCCTTAACCCTAACCCTAACCCTTACCCTAATGACTAGACCTATCACTGACCCTAAACCTAACCACTAACCCTAACCCTAACCCTACCCCGTACCCTTAATCGTAACCATCAACCCAAAACTTAACCCTAGTCATAACCGTAACCCCTAACACTAAGCACTCACCATAACACCAACCTTAATCCTTAACCCCAACCATAATCCTAACCCTAAATCTAATTCTCAGCCTTTTTTCTTTCTCTGAGTTAAGAAAGCCTACAATCCCCCCATGCCATCCGTGAAAGAAGGCTCTGCCACTGTGTCCTCCATGAATCTCAGGGGTCCATACCCAGCGTAGGATAGAGTGGGTTCACGGCGACAATTACAGCCTCCTAACGTGCCCCCTTAGTGCAGACAGAGCCCATGTCCTAAGCATAAACACTACCCCTAACCCATATCCCTAAACCTAAATATAACACCTAACCATAAATCTGTTGCACACTGTAACATGTAAACCTAGCCATAACCATAACTGTAACCCCTTAAATGAACGTTAATGCATAACACTTACACTGACAAGAACCCCATCCCATAATTCTAACCCTACCTCTGAGCCATAAGCGTAACACCTAAACCCTAACCCTTACCATAAAGCGTAGACATAACCCTAAACCTAACCCTAACCCCTAACCCTAACCCTAACCCCTTACCCTAACACTAACACTGAACCCTGATCCTGACCCTAATCCCTAACTCTAACCATAAATCTTAACTCTAACACTAACCCTAACCTGAACACTTAACACTAACCCTAACCCTAACCCCTAACCCTAACCCTATCACTTAATCCTAAAACTAACCGTAACCATTAACCCTAACTCTAACACCTAGCCCCCTAACCCTAACACTAACCTTAACCCTTAACCCCTAACCACTAACACTAACACTAACCCTATTCCCTAACCCCAAACCCCTAACCCAAATGATAACCCCAATTCTCACAGTTCTTCCATTCTGAGAGTTAAGCAAGCCTACAATCCTCCCATGCCATGAATGACAGGAGCCCTGCCACTGTGTACTGCATGAAACCTATGGGCCCATACTCAGCATACGATAGAAAGGGTTCCTGGCGACAATCCCAGCCCACTAACCCACCAACCTAGTGTAGACAGGGCCCGTGCCCTAAGCATAAACACTACCCCTAGCTCATAACCCTAACTCTAAACGTAACACCTAACCCTAACCCTATTGCTCACCTTAAAACATAAACCGAACCCTAACCCTAACCCTAACCCATTAACCTAACGTTAATGCATAAAACTTACCATAACAACAACCCCTTTCCCATAACTCTAACCCTACACCCTGGACATAACCGTAACTCCTAAATTCTAAACCTAACCAGAAACTGCTAACCCTAACCATAATCCTAAAAAAAACCCTAAACCTAACCCTAACTTTAACCCCTAATGCTAACCCTAAACCCTAACCCTAACTCTAAGCCTTAACCCTTAACCCTAACTCTAAACACTAAACCCTAACCGTAACCCTCACACTTAACCCTAATCCTAACCCTAACCCTTAAACCTAACCCAAACACTTAACCCTAAACCTAACCCTTACCTTCACACCTAGACCTATCACTACCTCTAAACCTAACCCTAACACCTAACCTTAACTTTAACCATGAACCCTAAACCTAACTCTAACCCCCTAACCCTAACCATAACCCTTAACTCTAACCCTAATGCTAACCAGAACCCTTGACCCTAACCCTAAAACCTAACCCTAACCAGTATCCCTAACCCTGACCGTTAACCCTCACCACAACACTTAACCCTAACCCTAATCCCAAACTTTAACCCTAACCCTACCACTTAACCCTAACCCTAACCCTCACCCTTCACCATAAACCTACCCATAACAGTTAACTCTAACACTAACCTTAAACCTAACCCTAACCTTAACACTTAACCCTAATCCTAACCGTTAACTTCAACGTAAACCCCAACCCCTAACCCTAACGCTAACACTAACCACTAAGCCTAAACCTAACCCTAACCCTACCCACTAAACCTAACACCTAACCCTAACCGTAACACTAACCCCAACCCCTAAGCCCTAACCCTAACCCTAACCCTAATTCTCACACTTCTTCCATTCTCAGAGTTAAGCAAGCCTACAATCCAGCCATGCCATGCGTGAAATTAGACTTCACCTGAGGTCTGCATGAAGGTCAGGGCCCAAGACCAGGGTACGATTGTGTGCTGTCTCGGTGACCCTTTCCACACCCCTCTCACCATAGATTACACAGGTCCTCTGCCCTTAAACTAACTGCTAAATCTAAGCACTAACACTAACCCTAACACATAACCCTAAACCTACCCCCTGACTCTAACCCCCAACACTGACTCTAAATCCTAACATTAACCCTAACCACGGACCCTATCCCTAACCATAATCCTAACAGATTACCTTAAACCTAAATGTAATTCTCACACTTCTTTCATTCACAGAAATAAGAAAGCCTACAACCAACCAATGCCATGTGTGACATGACGCTCCGCCCTTGTGTCCCACATGAGAGCCAGGGTCCCATGAACTGGGTACGATGGAGCGGGGTCCCAGCAATGCTCCTAGTACCAATGCCACATAGAGCAGATAGGGCCCATGCCTTAACCCTAATCGCTAACTCTAACCCCTACCCCTAAACCTATTGCTAAACCTACTCCCTAAACCTAACACTAAGCTTAACACTAACCTCTCAATCTAACCCTGATCCCTAACACTAACCATAACCCCAATCACTAACCCATAACCCTAACACAAACCCGTAAACAAAACCGTAATACCTAACCACTAACACTAACCCTGAAAAGCTAACCCTGACCATAACCCTAACCACAGCCCTATCCTAACCCTATCTCTTACAATGAACCTAGCCCTAACCCTAATCAAACACCAACCCTAACCCTAAGCCCTAACCCTAAACCCTAGCCCTAACACTAACTTTAGCCCCAAACCCTAACCATATTCCTAACCCTAACCCTTTACACTAACCCTAAAACTAATCCTAACCTCTAACCCTAATCCTAACCCTAAATCTAATTCTCACACTTCTTTCATACTAGTAGTCAAGCAAGCCTACAATCTAGCCATGCCATGCATAAGATGAGGCTCTGCTTAAGTCCTGCGAGACAGTCAGAGCCCAAGGCCCAGGGTACGATGGAGTGGGGATGTAACCACGCTCCACACACTCAGTGCCCCATAGATTAGACAGGGCCTGTGCCCTGACACTAATCAGTAAACCTAAGGTAACACTAACCTGAACTCCTAGCCCTAACCGAAACCCATGAACCTAACTCCAAACAGTAACTCTAATCCCTAAATCTAACCATAACTCCTCACCCTAAATGTAAACCTAACTACAAAACATAATCCTAATCCCTAACCGTAACTGTAACCCTAACACTAATTCTAACCTCTAACCATAACCCCTAATCCTAATCCTAGTCCTGAACACCTAACCCTAATCTTAATCCTAACCCCTTACTCTAACCCCAAATCCAATTCTCAGATTTCTTCAGTTTGAAAAGATAAGGAAGCCTACAATCCACCCATACCATGCGTGAGATGAGGCTGTGCCCCTGTGTCCTGCATGAAAGGCAGGGGCCCATGCCCTGGCTACAATGGAGTGGGGCCCTGGTGATCTTCCTAGCTCCCCACCACTGATAGATCAGCTAGGGCCCATGTCCTAACCGGAATTCGTAAACCTAAACCCTGACCCTGAACCTAAACATAACTCCTAACCCTAATGCTAACACTAACACCTAATCCTACCCCTAACCCCTGACCCTAACCCTAATTGAAACCCTAAACCCTAGCCCTAACCCAACCCCTAACCCAAACCCTAACCCCAACCCTCAATTCTCACACTTCTAATTCTCACACTTCTTCCATTCTCAGAGTTAGACAAGCCTGCAATCCAGCCATGCCATGCATGAGATGAGGATCCGCCTGAGTGCTGCATGACAGTCAGGGCCTTAGGCCCAGTGTACAATGGAGTGGTGTCGCAGCGTCCTTGCCGGACCCCCTCTCACTATAGATAAACAGGTCTTGTGCCCTTTAACTAACCACTAAATCTAAGCCCTAACACTAACACTAACCCCTAAGCCTAAACATAACCCCTGACCCTAACCCCCAACACTAACTCTAAACATTAACCTTAACCCTAACCACAGAACCTATCCCTAACCATGATCCTAACCCGTTACCTTAGCCCTAAATGTAATTCTCACACTTCTTCCATTCGCAGAAATAAGCAAGCCTACAACGAACACATGCCATGCGTGAGATGACGCTCTGCCCCTGTATTCCACATGAGAGCCAGGGTCCCATGACCTGTGTACAGAGGAGTTGGTTCTCGACCATGTTCCCAGTCCCAACCCCGCATAGCGTAGTTAGGGCCCATTTTTTAACCCTAATCACTAACTCTAACCCTAAGGCCAAACTTAACCCCTAAACCTAACCTTAAGCTTAACCATAACCTGTCAAACTAACCCTCATCCCTAACGCTAACCCTAATCCCAACCCTGAAGCCCTAACTCTAACATGAACCCATAACCAAAAGCGTAATACCTAACCACTGACACCCTAAAATGCTAATGCTCACCCTAACACAAACTACAACCGTAACCCTAAACCTACCCCTTACAATGAACCTAGCCCTCACCCAAACCAAACAGCAACCCTAACCCTAAAACCTAACCCTTAACCCTAGCCCTAACACTAACGCTAGCCCCTTACCCTAATGATATTCTTAACCCTAACCCTTTACCCTAAACCTAAAGCTAAACACTAACCCTAATCCTAACCCTAAATCTAATTCTCACACTTCTTCCATTCTAGGAGCTAAGCAAGCCTACAATCTAGCCATGCCATGTGTGAGATGAGGCTCTGCCTGAGACCTGTGTGACAGTCAGAGCCTAAGGCCCAGGGTAGAACGGAGTTGGGATGCAGCCAAGCTCCACATCCCCAGTGCCCCATAGATTAGACAGGGCCCTTGCACTAACACTAATCAGTAAACCTAATCCCTAACCCTAACACTAAACCGAACCGCTAGCACTAACTGTAACCCATGAGCCTAGCTCCTAACAGTAACCTTAATCCCTAACCCTAATTATAACCCCTCACCCTAAACTTAACCTAACCACTAAACATAGTCCTAATCCCTAATCGTAACAGTAATTCTAACTCTAATTCTAACTTCTAAATGTAACCCCTAAACCTAATTCTAGTCCCTAACACCTAACCCTAATCTTATTCTCAACCCCTTTCCCTAACCCCAAATGTAATTCTCAGACTTCTTCAATTCAAAAATTTAAGGAAGCCTAAAATCCACCCATGGCATGCCTGAGATGAGGCTCTTCCACTGTGTCCTACATGAAAGGCTGGAACCCATGCCTTGTGTACAATGGAGTGGGGCCCTGGCGATCTTCCCAGTTCCCCACTCATGATAGATCATATAAGTCCCATATCTCAACCTGAATCCGAAATCCTAATCCCTCACTGTAACCCTAAAAATAACAACTAACCATAACACTAATGCTAAGCCTAAAACCTAATGCTAAAACTAACACCTTACCCTCCTTACCCAAACCCTAAACCCTAACCCTCCCCCTAACCTAAACGTAACACTAAACCCTAACACTAACGCTAACTGTAAGCCCTAAACCCTAACCCTAACCTTACTTCTCACACTTATTCCATTCTCAGAGTTAAGCATGCCTACAACCCAGCCATTCCATGTGTGAGATGAGGCCCCGCCTGAGTGCTACATGACAGTCGGGGCCCAAGTCCCAGTGTACGATGGTGTGGTGTCACGGTGACCCTGTCCGCACCCCTCTCACCATATATTATACAGGTCCTGTGCCCTTAAATTAACTGCTAAATCTAAGCCCTGACACTAACACTAGCCATTAACACTAAATCTAACTCCTGAACCTAATGCCCAACATTAACTCTAAAAACTAAACTTAACCCGAACCCCTAACGCTAACCCTAACCACTAACTCTAACACTAACCCCTAATCCTTAACCCTAACACTACACTCTAACACTAATCCAAACACTTAACCTTATTCCAAACCCTAACCCTAAAACCTAACCCCTTATTCAAATGCCTGGACCTAACCTTAAGCTTAACCCTAACCCCTAACCGGAACCCTGAACCCTGACCTTAACCCTAACATTACATCCTAACCCCAACCCTAACATTAACCTTAACCCCTAAGTCTAAACATAAGCTCTAACCCAAACCATAAACCTAACCCCTAACACTAACCGTTACCGTAACCCTAATCCCTAACCCTAACCCTAACCCTAGACCTAATGCTAACCCTCACCCTAAACCTAGCCCTAGCAGAAACCCTAATCCCAGACCGAACACTAGCCCTAGCGCTAGTCCTTGCCCTAGCCCTTGCCATAGATGTAACTCTAGTCCTAGCCCTAACCCTAAAACTATCCCTAACCCTAACCCTAAAAACCCTAACAGCTAATACTAATCCTAACAATAACCCTAATAATAACCATAAACCTAACAGCCTTAACCCTTAACCCTAACCCTAACTCTAACTAACCCTAATGCCTAAACCTAAACCTACCCAAAGCCCTATCCATAACCCTAGCTCTAAACCTAGCCCTAGCCCTAGCCCTAACCCTAGACCTAACCCTAGTCCTAGGCCTAGCCCTACCCCTAAACATAGCCCTATGCCTAGCCTTAACCCTACCCCTAACCCTAACCCTAACACTAGACCTACCCCTAGCCCTAGCCCTAGCTCTATCCCTAAGCCTCACCTAACCCTAATCCTAATACTATTCCTAACCATAACCATAACCCTAACAACACTAACCACTAACACTAAACCTAACACTAAGCCTAAACATAACCCTAACCCTGACAACACTAACCCTAACCCTAACCTCAAACCCTAACCGTAAACCAAGCACTAACACCTAACCCTAACCCTAACGCAAACCCTAACCAAACCCAAACCCTAACAACTCTAACCCCTAACCCTAACACTAACAATAACCCCTAAACATAACCCTAACCCTAACCCCTAAACCTAACCCTAATCCTAACCATAACCATAACCTTAAAACCAACCCCAAAGGCTAACCCTAACACTAACCATTACCCCAAACCATATCCCGAACCCTAGCCCTAAACCCTAACCCTAAACGTAATGCTAACTCTAACCCTAACCAAAACCCCTAACCCTAATCCTAAGCCTAACCCCTATCCCTAACCCTAATTCTAACTCTAAGCCTAAAACTAAACCTAATCGTAACAATTAATGCTAAACCTAACACCTATGACTAACCCTAACCCTAACCCTAACCCCTAACACTATCCTAACACTAGCCTCATCCTAACACTAGCCCCTAACCCTAACCCAAAAACTAACCCTAACCCTTAAGCCTAATCTTAACCAAAACCCTAACCATAACACGTAACCTTCACACAAACCCATAGCCATAAACCTAAACCTGTCACCCCTAAACTTAACACTAAACCACTAATCCTAACACAAAACCTCAATCGCTAACCCTAACAGTTAACCCTAAGAATAACCATTAAACCTTACCCTAACACTAACACTAACCCGAACCCCTAACCCTAAACCTAATTCTAACCCTAACCCTAAACCTAAACCTAACCCTATCTCCTAACCCTAATCCTAACCCCTAATCCTAACCCTAACCCTAATCCTAATCATAAACACTAAGCCTAACCCCTAACCCTAACCCTAATGCTAACCCTTACTGCTAACCCTAACACCTAACCCTAATTATAACCACAAACCCTAACGTTTACCCTAAGCTTAACACCTAACACTAACCCTAACCCCTAACCCTAACCCTAAGCATAGCCCTAACTGTAACCCTAGCCCTAGCCTGAGCCCTAGCCCTAAAACAAGCCCTAGTCCTATCCCTAGACCTAACCAGAGCCCTAGGACTAGCCCTGACACTAACCTTAACTCTACACCTAACCCTAGCCCTAACACTATCCCTAACCCTAACTCTAAACCTAACAACCCTAACCCCTTACACTAACCCTAACCCTAAACCTAACACTAGCCCCTAACCCTATCCCAAACAATAACCGTAAAACTAAACCCTAATCTTAACCATAAACCTAACCCTAACACCTAACCCTAATACTAACCCTTAACACTAAACCTAATCCTATCCCTTACCCCTAAATTTAAGGTGAAAACCCTAACCCTAACACAAACCCCAGACCCTAACCCCTAACCTTAACACTAACCCTAATCCCTAACCTCAAACCTCAAATTGTAACCCTAACAGTTAACCCTAAAACTAACCATTAAACCTTACCTGAAACCTAACCCTAATTCTAACCCTAACCCTAAACCTAAACCTAACCCTATCCCCTAACCTAACCCTAACACTAACCATAACCCCTAACCTTAAACCTAACCCATAACCTTAACTCTAACCCTAACCCAAAACCCTCACACTTACACTAACTGTAACCCCTAATGCTAAAGCTAACCCTAAGCCTAACTCCTAACCCTAACACTATCTCTAGCCCTAACTCTAACCCTAGCTCTAAACCTAGCCCTAGCCCTAACCCTAACACTATCCCTAACCCTAACCCTAAACCTAACAACACTTACAGCTAATACTAATCCTAACACTAACCCTAACCATAATCATAAACCTAACAGCACTGACCCATAACCCTAACCCCAACCCTAACCCTAACCCAAACCTGAACCCTAACAACATTAACCCCTAACCCTAACCCTAACAAAACCCCGAAATATAATCCTTACCCTAACACCTAACCCTAACCCTAACCCTAACCCTAACTGTAACCCTAAACCTAACCCCAAATGCTAACCGTAACAATAACCATTACCCCAAACCCTGTCTAGAACCCTAACCCTAACCCTAAGCCCCAACCCTAAACCTAACGCTAACTCTAACACTAACCAAAACCCCTAACCATAACCCTAACCCTAACCCCTATCCCTAACCCTAATTCTAACCCTAAGCTTAAACCTAAACCTAACCCTAACCCTTAACCCTAACTCTATGACTATCCTTAACCCTGACCCTAACCCCTAACCCTCACTCTCATCCAAACACTAACCCCTAACACTAAACCTTAAAACTAATATTAACCAAAACCCTAACCCTAACCCCAATCTTCACACTAACCTATAACCGTAAGCCTAACCCTGTCACTTACCCCTAAACCTAACACTAAACCCCTAACCCTAACACTAACCCCAAACCCTAACCCTAATCCCTAACCTTAACACAAACACAAACCCTAAACCCTAAAACCAAACCTCAAACCCTAACGCTAACAGTTAAGCATAAGAATAACTGTTAAACCTTACCCTAACACTAACACTAACCCTAACCCCTCACCCTAACTCTAATTCTAACCCTAACCCTAAACCTAACCTAGCCCTATCCCCTAACCCTACAACTTACCTCTAATCCTAACCCTAACGCTAACCCTAACCATAAACCCTAACCCTAACCCCTAACCCTAACTCTAACCCTAACGCTAACACTTACCCCTATCCCTAATGCCTAACCATAATTCTAACCACAAACCCTAAAGGTTACCCTAACTGTAACACCTAACCCTAACTCTAACCATAATCCCTAAACCTAACCCTAACCCTAGCCCTAACTGTAACCGTAGCTCTAACCCTAGCCCTAGACCTACACCTGACAATAGCCTTAGACCTAGCCCTAGACCTAACCATAACCCTTGCCCTAGTTCTAGCCCTAGCCCTAAACCTAGCCCTGCCCTAACACTAACATTAACAAAAAATCTAACCCCAACCCTAACAACCCTAATCCCTAATAGTAACCCTAACATTAACGGTAAGCATTACCTTAACCCTAAAAGCCCTAACCACTAACCCTGAACCTAATGCTAACCCTAACCCTAACGCTAACACCTAACCCTTATCCTAATACTGATGCTAACCCTATACATAAAACTAGTCCTAACCCCTAAACCTAATCCCTAATTCTAACCCTATGAGTAAACCTAGCCCTTACTCAAACCATAAACCTAACCCTAACCTCTAAATCTAACCCTAAACCTAACACTAACCCACATCCTAAACTCTACCATAGACCTAACCCTAAAAGTAACCCTTAACTCTAAACCTAACCAACTTATGCTAACACTAACGCTAACCCTTACCCATAAACCTAACACTAACCCTAACCCTAACCTTAACCCTAACCATAACACTAGCCCCTAACTCTAACCCGAACTCTAAACCTAACCCTTAAACATAATCTTAACCATAAACTTAACACTAACCCCTAATGCTAACACTAACCCCTAACCCTAAACCTAACCCTATCCCTTACCCCTAAACCTAACCCTACTTCTAATCCTAACCCTAAACCTAAACCTAACCCTTACCCTTAAATTTAACCCTAACCCATAGTGCTAACCATAACACTAACCCTAACACTAATCCCTAACCCTAAACTTAATCCAATCCCTTACCACTAAACCTAAAACTAAACAGCTAACCCTAACAGTAACCCCAAACCATAACCCCTAACCCCTCACCTTAACATTATCCCTAACCCAGAAGCCCAAACTGCTAACCCTAACCCTAACAGTTAACCCTAAGACTAACCATTAAACATTAGCCTAATGCTAAACCCTAAATGCTACCGTGACCATTACACCTAGACCTAACACTTAACACTAACCCTAAGCCTAAAACTAAACCAAACCCTAACACCTAACAATAACCCTAAAACAAACCCTATCCCTAAACATAACCCTAACAAGAACACTAATCCTAACCCTAACTCCAACCCGAACCCTAACCTTAACCCACTAACACTAACCCTAACCCTAATCCCTACTCCTAATCCTAAACCTAACACAACATGAACACTAACCCTACCTATCATAAACTTAAACCCTAACCCTAACTGTAAGCCTAACCCTAAACCCTAACACCAACCATAATCCTAACCCTAACTCTAACCCTAAGAGTCAGCCTAAGCCTAAATGTAACACTAACACTAACTGTAACACAAATACTAAACCCTAACAATAACCCTAACCATAATACTAACCTTAACACTAAACCATAAACTGAAACCTAAACTAACCCTAACTTTAAACACTAACAGTAAGCCTAACTTTAAAGTAACCCTTACCTCTAAACCTACCCCCTAACACTAACCCTAACCCACACCTCTAACCCTAACCCTAACACAACCATAACCCTAACCATAAGATTAACCCTAATCCCTATCCCGAACCCTAATCCTAAACCCTAACCCTAACCCTAAACCCTAACCATAACCCTAATCTGTAACCCTAACCCTAAACCTAAACACCTAACCCTCACCCTAACCCTAAACAAAACCATAACGCTAACTGTAACCCCTAAGCCTAAGCCGAACCCTAAGCCTATCCCTAACCCTTAACGGCTAACCCTAACCCTAACACTAACCCCTAAACCCTAACCCTAAATCTAACACTAACACTAACTCCTAACCCTAACCCTAATGCTAACCCTAACCCCTAAGCCTAATCCTATCCCTAACCACTATCCCTAATCCTTACTGTAACCCTAACCACTAACCCTAACCCTAACACCTAACCCTAACCCTAGCCCTAACTCCTAACCCTAACCCTAGACCTAACACTAACCCTCACACTAACCCTAGTCCTAGCCCAAACCCTAACCCTAACCCTCCCCCTAAACCTAGCCCTAGCCCTAACTCTAACATTAGTCCTAAACCTAACCCTAAGCCTAACAACCCTAACCCCTAATACAAACAATGACACTAACCATAACCATTACCCTAACCCTAAAAGCTCTAACCCCTAAACATAACTGTAACCCTAATCCTAATGCTAACCCTAACCCTAACCCCTAACCCTAACCCTAACCCCTAACCCTAATACTAATTCTAACCTTAACCCTAAACATAAACCTAGCCCTAACCCCTAACCATAACATTATCCCTAACTCTAATCATAATCCCTAACCCTAACCCTTACCCTAAACCTTACCCCTAACACTAACACTAACCCCTAACACTAACCCTAAACCTAACCCTAACCATAACACTAAACATAACCCCAAACACTAACCCAAAAACAAACCCGAACCCCAACCCTAACAACCATAACCCCTAACCCATACCCTAAACCGAACCCTAACATTAAACACTCACCCTAACCCTCACCCTAGCCCCTAACACTAACCCTAACCCTAACCCCTAACACTAATTTTAACCCTAACCATAACCCTAAACCTAACCCCAAACCCTAACACTAACACTAACCATAACCTCAAACCCTTACTGGAACCCTAAACCTAACACTTAACGCTAATCTTAACCATAACCGTAACACTAACAAATAACCCTAACACTACCCCTAACCCTAAAACTGACTCTATACTTTACCCTTAAACCAAACACTAAACTCATAACCTGAATACTAACCCCAAACACTAACCCCAAATCTCTAACCTTAACACAAACCCTATCAACTAACCCCAAATTCTAACCCTAACCCTAACAGTTAACCTTAAGACTAAATGTTAAACTTTACTCTAACCCCAACTCTAAACCTAACCACTAACCCTAACCCTAATTCGAACCCTAACCCTAAACTTAAACCTAACCCTAACCCCTAATCCTAACTCTAAACCCTAATCCTAACCCTAAACATAACGCTAACCCTAACCATAAACCCTAACCCTAACCATAACCTCTAACCCTGACCATAACCCTAACCCCTAACCCTAAACCTATCCCTTAAACCTAACCCTAACATTAACCCCAAAACCTAACCCTTATGCTAACTGTGTCCCCTAACCCTAACCCTAACACTATCCCCTAACTGTAATCCTAACACTAACCCATAACCCTAAACTTAAACCAAGTCCTAACTTTACCAATATTTCTAATGCTAGCCCTAGCCCTAGCCTTAGCCCAAGAGGTGACCCTAGCCCTAGCCCCAGCCCTAGCCCTAATCATAGCCCTAGCCCTAGCCCTGAAACTAACCCTAACCCTAAACCTAACCCTAGCCCTAGCTCTGGCCCTAAACCTAGCGCTAGCCCTGGCACTAACCTTAACACTAAACCTAACACTAGCCCTAGCTCTAGCCCTAGCCATTGCCCTATGACTAACACTAGTCCTACCCTAACACTAACACTATCCCTAACCCTGATCCTAACACTAACAACACTAAGCCCATACACTAACCTTAACACTAAACATAAACATAACCCTAACCCTAACAGCTGTAACCCTTAACCCTAACTGAAAACCCTAACACTAATGCTAAACCTAACCCTAACCAATAAGCCTAACCCTAACACTAACACAAAACCTAAACCTAATTCCTAACCCTAAACATAAACCTAACCCTAACCCCTATCCCAAACCATAATTCTAACACTAACCCTAAATCTAAACCTAACCCTAAACCCTAACCCTAAACATAACCCCTAATCCTAACACTAACCCTAAACATAACCCCTAATCCTAACACTAAACCTAACACTAAGCCTAAACCTAAATCCTAACTGTATCGCTAACTTGAACCCTAACACCTAACCCTAACACCTAACCCTAACACTAACCCTAACTGTAACCCATAACCCTAACACTAACCCTAACACCTAACCCTAACCCTAACACTAATCCTAACCTCTAACTCTAAACCTAACACTAACCGTGAAACTAAACCAAACCCCAAACCCTAACACTAACCCTAACCTGAAACCTAACAACCCTAACACCTAACCCTAACCCTAACGCTAATCCTAACCTCTAACTCTAAACCTAACACTAAACGTGAACCTAAACCTAACCCCAAACCCAAACACTAACCCTAACCCGAAACCTAACAACCCTAAACCCTAACCCCTAACCCCTAAACCTAATCCTAACCCGAACACTAACCCCTAACCCTAACTCTAAACCTAACACCCAACCCTAACCCTACTTCTAATCCTAACCCTAAACCTAAACCGAACCCTTACCCTTAACCTTAACCCTAACCCATAACCCTAACCACAACCCTAACCCTAACACCTAACCCTAAATCTAATCCAATCCCTTACCCTTAAACCTAAAACTAAATCCCGAACCCTAACACTAATCCCAAACCCTAACCCCTAACCACAAACCTTAACACTATCCCTAACCCCGAAACCCAAACTGTTAACTCTAAGCCTAACAGTTAACCCTAAGAGTAACCATTAAACATTACCATAACGCTAAACCCTAAACACTACCCTGACCATTAACCCTAAACCTAACACTTAACACCAACCCTAATACTAACACTAAACCGAAACCTAACACCTAACACTAACCCTAAACCTAACCCTATCCCTAACCATAACCATAACAAGAACACTAACCCTAACCCCAACTCCAACCCTAACCCTAAGCTTAACACACTAACCCTAACCCTAACCCTAATCCCTAATCCTAACCCTAACCCTAAACCTAACACTAACCATAACCATAACACTAACCCTAACCCTAAACTAACCCTATCATAACCCTAAACCCTAACCCAAACACTAACTTTAATTCCTAAACCCAACGCTAAACCTAAACCTAATCCTAAGCAGAAGACTAAGCCTATCCCCAACACTAACTGAACCGTAACCCTAACCCTAAACCTTAACACTAACTCTAACCTTAACTCTAACCCTAACACTAAACCTTAAATGTAAAATTAAAATAAACCTAACCCTAAACACTAACCGTAACCCTTATCCTAAAAGTAACCATTAGCTCTAAACCTAACCCCCTAACACTAACCCTAACACTCACCACTAACCCTAACACTAACCCTAACCCTAACACAACCTGAAACCTAACAATAACCCTAACCCTAATGCCTAATACTAATCCTAAACACTAACCCTTACCGTAACCCTAAACCCTAACCATAACCCTAATCCCTAACCCTAACACTAAACCTTAACCTTCACCATAACCCTAACTCTAAACACTAACCCTAAACCTAACCGTAATGCTAACCCTAACCCCTAAGCCTAACCTTAATCTGCACCCTAACTGTAACTCTAAACCCTAACCCTAACCCTAAGCCTAATTGTAACACTAACCCTAACCCCTATCCCTAACACTAACCCTTAAACCTAACCTTAACGCTAACCCTTATCCCTAAACCTTGCCATAATCCTAATAACTAACGCTAACCCTAACCCCTAACCCTAACACTAGACCTGACTCTCACCATCACACTAACCCTAGCCCTAGCCCCAACCCTAACCCTAACCTTAGCCCTAACTCTAGCCCTAGCCCTAAGCCTAATATTATCCCTAAACCTAACCCTCACCCTAAAAACCCTAACCCCTAATACCAACAATGACACTAACCCTAACACTAACTCGAAAACTAACCCCTAATCCTAACCATAAAATCCCTAACCCCTGCCCCAACCTTAACCCTAACTCCTAACCCTAATCCTAACCCCTAACCCCAAATCCTATTCCTAATTCTAACCTTAACCCTAAACATAAACCTAGTCCTAACCCCTAACCCTAACACTAACCCTAACCTCTAAACCTAACCCCTAACACTAACCCTAACCCTAACCATAACCCCTAACTGCAACCCTTACCCTAACTCTAAACCCTAACCCTAACCCCTAACACTAACACAAAACCTAACTCTAACCACTCACACTAACCCTTACCCTAACACTAACCCCTAAGCCTAACCCTAACCCTAACACTAACTCTAACCATAATCCCTAACCCTAATGCTAAACCTAACGCCAAACCTTAACCCTAACTGCAGCCCTAACCCAAAAACTAGCTCTAAACCTAACCCCTAACACTAATGCTAACCCTAACCATAACACTAAAACTAAACCCCAAACACTAACCCTAACCCACACCCAAATCCTAACAACCCTAAGCCCTAACCCCTAACCATAAACCTAAACCTAACACTAACCCCTAACCCTAACCCTAGCCCCTAACCCTAACCCTAACTCCTAATCCTAACCCTAACACTAACCATAATGCCAAACCCTAACTGGAACCCTAAACCTAACCCTTAACCCTAACCTTAACCATAACACTAACACTAACCCATATCCCTAACACTAAACCCTAACCCTAAACCTAATCCTAAACCCCTAAACCTAACACTATCCCCAAACACTAACCCCAAACCGCTAAACTCAACACAAACCCTATTCCCTCACTGCAAACCTATAACTCTAACCCGAACAGTTAAACCTAAGACTAACCATTAAACCTTACCCTAACCCTAACCCTAAACCTAACCACTAACCCTAACCCTAAACCTAAACCTATAACTAAACCTTAACCCTAACCCTAACTCCTAATCCTAAATCTAAGCATAACAGTAACCCAAAATAAAACCTAATGCTAACCCTAACCACTAAACCTAACCGTAACCCAAACCCTTAACCCTAACCCTAAGCCATAACGCTAAACTTAACCCTAACCCTAACACCAAAACCTAACACTTACCCTAAAAGTGTCCCCTAACCCTACACTAACCCTATCCCCTAACATGAACCCTAATCCTAAACCCTAACCCTAACCCTAACCCAAGCCCTAACTCTAACCCTAGCTCTAACCTAGCCTTAGCATTAACCCTAGACCTCACCCTAGCCCTAGCCCTAGGCCTAGACCTAACCATAGAACTAGTCCAAGCCCTGACACTCACCCTAACCATAAACCTAAACCTAGCCCTAACCCCAGCCCTAGCCCAACCCTAACACTATTCCTAACCCTAAACCTAACCTTAACAACCCTAACCTCTTACAATAACCCTAACCCTCACCCAAAACCCCTAACCTCTTACACTAACCCTAAGACAAACCCTAAGCCTAAGCCTAAGCCTAACCCTAACACTAACCCCAACCACAACCCAAAACCTAACCCTAAACCCTAACCCTAAAACTAACCCAAACCCTAAACCCTAACCATAAAGCTAACCCTAAAAGTAACCCTTAACCCTAAACCTAACCCCCTAACACTAACCCTAACCCCTAAACCAAAACCTAACCCTAAACCTAACACCAAGCTGTAATCCTAACCCAAACCCTAACCCTAATAATAACCCTAAACCTCACCGCTAACCCTCACCTAAATCCTAAAAACTAACCCTAACCATAACACTAACCCTAACCCTAAACCCAAACCCTAAAACTAACGCTAACCTTAACTGCTAACCCTAACCCTAACGCTAACCCTAAACCTTACCTCTAACCCTAAGCATAACCCTAACACTAACACCTAACCTAACCCTAATTTTTACACTAACCCTAAACCTAAACCTAACGCTAACCACTAATCTTAACACTAAAACCTAATATTAACCATAACCCTAACGTTAAACCTAACCATAACCCTAATCCTAACCCTAAGACTAAACCCTAAACCTAACACTAGCCCCTAACCCTAACCCGAGCACTAAACCTAACCCTTAACCATAATCTTAACCATAAACCTAACTGGAACCCCTAACCCGAACACTAACAATACCTAACCCCAAACCTAACACTATCCCTTACCCCGAAACCTAACACTAAACCCCTAACCCTAACACTAAACCTAAGCCCTTAACTCTAACCCCTAACCTTAACACTAACACTAGCCCCTAATCCCAAACCTCAAATTGTAATCCTAACAGTGAACCCTAAGACTCACCAATAAACCTTACCCTGAATCTAACCCTAGGCCTAACCACTAACCCAAACCTTAATTCTAACCCTAACCCCAAACCTAAACCTAACCCTATCCCCTAACCCTAACCCTAACCGTGAAAGTAACCCTGACCCTAATCCCTAACCCTATTCCTAACCCTAAGCCTAAACCCTAGCCCTAATGCTAACCCTAACTCTTAACCTTAACCCTAGCACTAAAACTAACTGTAACGCTAAACCTAACCCTTAAGCCTAACCCATAACCCATAACGCCCTAACCCTAACCGTAACAATAACCCTTAACCCTAACCCTCTCTCTACCTCTAACCCCTAACCAAAACACTGACTGCCGCCCCTAATCCTAAAAATTAGCCCTAACCCTAGCCCTAAACCCTAACCATAATCCTAGACCTAACCCTAAACCCCACACTACCCTTGCCCTAGCCCAAACCCAAACCCTAACCCTAGCCCTTGCTCTATCCATAGCCCTAGCCCTAATCCTAGCCATAGCCCTAACCCTACCATTATCCCTAAACCTAACCTTAACCCTAACAACCCTAACCCCTAATACTAAACCTAACACTAACTGTAACCATTACCCTAACCATAAAAGCCCTAACCTGTAACCCTAACCCTAACCCTAATTATAACCCCTAACACTAACCCTAAACCTAACTGGTAACCCTAACCCTAATTCTAACCCTAAACCTAAACACACACCTAGCCATTACCCCTAACCCTAAACCTAACCTTAACACTAACCGTAGCCCTAAACCTAACGCTAACATCTAACCCTAAACCTAACCCCCAACACTAACACTAATCCTAACGATAACCCCTAACCCTAACCCTTATTCTAACGTCAACCCCTAAGCATAACCCTAACACTAGCCCCTAACCCTTACCAAAACCCTAACCCTAACCCTTAACCCTAATCTTAACAGTAATACTAACCCTAACCTCTAACCCTAACAGTAACCGCTAACCCTAAACTTAATCCTATCCCTTATCCCTAAACCTAACACTAAACCCCTATCCATTACACTAACCCCAAACATGAACCACAAACCCTTAAACTTAACACAAATCCTATGCCTTAGCCCCAAAGCTCTAACCCTAAGAAAACAGTGAACCCTAAGTCTAACCGTTAAACCTTACCCTAACCCTGACTCTAAACCTAACCACTAAACCTAACCCTAATTCTAATCCTAATCCTAAATCTAAACCTAACCCTAACCCCTAATCCTAACCCTAACCCTAACGCTAACCCTAACCATAAACCGTAACCCTAACTGTAACAGCTAAACCTAACTCTAACCCTAACCCTAACATCTAACCCTAACCCTAAACCCTAAACCTAACCCTAACTCCAAATTCTAAAACTAATCTGAAACCTAACTCCTTACCCTAACCCTAATGCTAACCTTAATCCTTACCCGTAACATTAACCCTAACCGTAACACCGAATGCTAACACTAATTCTAACCGTTAGACTAAATCTAACCTAATGCGAATGCCTAACCCGAGTCCTAACCCCTAATCCTAACCCTAACACGAATGCTAACCCATAACTGTGACCTTAATCCTAAACCTAACGCCTAACACTAATCCTAATCATATCCCTACCCCCTAACGTTAAACCTAATGGGAACACCTAACCCCTCACCCTTACCCTAACCCTAACCTCTAAACCTAGCTATAACTCTTACCCTGGCCCTTGTCCTAAACTTAACACTAACCCTAGCCCTAACCCTCATCCTAACCCTACCTGTAGCTGTAGACCTAGCCCGAGCCCTAAATTTAAACTTAAACCTAACCCTAGACCTAACCCTAAACCTAGCCATAACCTTAACTGCATCCCTAACTCTAAATCTAGGCCTAGCCATAGCCCTAGTCCTAGCCCTAACCCTAACCTTATCCTTAAGCCTAAACCTAAACCTAACCCTAACCCTAGCCCTAGCAATAAACCTAGCCCTTGCACTAACCTTAAACCTAAACCCAACCCAAACACTAACTCTAGCCCTAAACCTAGCCCTAGCCCTAGCCCTACCCCTAATCTTAGCCCTAACCCTAACACTATCCCTAATCCTAACAACCCTAACCGCTAACACTAAACCTAACCCTAATCCTAACGATAACTCTAACACTAGCAGCCCTAACCCCTAACCCTAACCCTTAACCCTAACACTAATCCTAAATCTAACCCCTAAACCCAACTCTAATTCTAACACTAACCCTAAACCTAAACCTAACCCTATCCCCTAACCATAACCCTAAGTCTTAATCCTAACCATATCTCTAATGCTAACCTTAACCCTAAAACCTAACCCTAACCCATAAACCCTAACCCTAACGCTAACCCTAAACCTAGTCCTAGCCCCAACCCAAACCCTAGCCCTAGCCCTAGCCCTAGCCTTAACCCTAACCCTAGCCCTAGCCCTAGCCCTAACCCTAACTCTAACCCTAACCCTAACATTTAAACCTAACCCTAACCATAACCATTAACCATAATCGTAACCCTTACCCTAATCCTAACTTATAACCCTAACACTAACCCCTATCCATAAACCTTACCCTAACCCTAACTGCTAAATCAAACACTTAACCCCTAACACTAAAACTAACCCAAAACTCTAACCTCTAACCCCTACCCTTAACAATAAAACTATCCCTATCACCAAACCCGTAACCCTAACCCTAACAATTAACCCTAAGACTAACCATTAAACCTCACCTAACACTTAACCCTAAACTTAACCCTAACCCTTAACCTTAACTGTAACCTTAACCCTAACCCTTAACCCTAAACCCTACCCTTACAGTTAAACTTAACCCTAACCCTTAACCCTAACCCTAACCCTAACCCTTAACCCTAATACCAACCCTTAACCTTAACACTAAATCTAACCCTTAAACCTAACCCTAACCCTTAACCCTTAATCCTCACCCTTAACCCTAACCACAAACCCAAACCCTAACACCTAACCATAAACCTATCCTTAACCGTTAGCTTAACCCTAACAAAAACACTTAACCATAATACTAACCCTCAACCTTAACCCTAACCTTACCCTTAACCATAATCCTAAATCTTAACACCTAACCCTACCGTAAACCTTACCCCTATCTCGAACCATCAACACTCACCGTATCCCTTAACACTCACTCTAACCATAACACTTAAACCTAACCCTAACATTTAACTGTAACCGTAACTGTAACCCTTAACCCTAATCCTAACCCTTTCCCAAACCCTAACCTAACTCCTAGTCCTAACTCTAACACTAACCCCTAGTCCTAAACATAACCGCAACCCCTAACCCTAACCTTAACACAATCCTAAGACTAACCGTTAAACCTCATCCTAACACTTAACCCTAACCCTAACCCCTAACCCCAATCCTAACCATGATCCCTAAACCCAACTCAAACACCTAAACCTACAAATAACCCTTAACCCTCACCCTAACACTAACCCGAAAAATTATCCCTTACCCTAAACCCTAACCCTAACCCTTAACCCTAACCCTCACTCTTAACCCTAACCCTAGTCCTAACCCTAACATTTGACCCTACCGCTAAACCAAACTCCTAACCTTAACCATAAACCTCACCCTTAACCCTAAACTTTAACCCTAACCCTGTAAACTTTAACCCTAACACTAACCTTTAAACCTAATGTTAACTCTAACCCTCAAATCTAACCTTAACCCTTAACTCTAACCCTAAACCCTAACACAAACAATAAACACTAAACCTAATCCTAACTCTAACACTATGCCCTAAATTTAACACTTAAACCCTTACCCTGACACTAACCCCAAACCTTAACCACTAACCCCTTACCCTAACAAGAACCCTAACCCCTAATACCAAACCCCTAACCCTAACCCTAAATCATCCTTACCCTTAACGCGAACCCTAACCCTAACACTTAAACCTAAGACTAACCGTTAACCCTAACCCTTAAGCCTAATTCTAACACAACCCTAAACTTAACCTTAACCGTTAACCCTAACCCTATCACTAACCCTTAACCTTAATCCTATCCCTTAACCCTAACCCCTAACCCTAAGCCTAACCCTTAACCCTAACACTAACCATTAACTGTCACCCTAACACTTAACCCTGACCCTAACCCCAACCCTTAATCTTAACCGTAACCCTTACCATAACACTAACCCTAAATTTAATCCTGATCCTAACACTTAACCCTAACCCTAACAATAACCCCTAGTCCTAACCCTAACACTAACCCCTAACGCTAAACCCGACCCTAAACCTAACCCCTAACCCTCACACTAACCCTAACCCCTAACCCTAAACCCAGACCCCTAACCCTAACCCTAATTCTTACTCTTCTTCCATTCTCAGAGTTAAGCAAGGCTACACTGCATCCAGGCCACATGTGAGATGAGGCTCCGCCTGAGTCCTGCGTTACAGGGAGGGGCACATGCCCATGGTACGATGGAGTGGGGTCCGTTGGTTTGTAGCCTTGCTAAACTCCAGTTTTGAAGAATTGTGAAAGTCATATATAGGGTCTCTTACATTTACTTATAGAAAGCAACTATTGGGGTGTGCTTTGTAGGCTTGCCTTACTCTAGTTTGGATGAAGTGGGTGAGTCCTATGCATAGGAACGTTAGCATTTAGAGGGAGTATCTATGGGGGGGTGCTTTCTGGCTTGCTAAACTATAGTTTGGAAGAAGTTCGAGTCATATATAGGAACAATTTCATTCATTCAGAGAAAGCAATTATGAGGAGTTTGTTTGTAGGCTTGCTAAGCTCTACTTTGGAGGAAGTCGAGAGTCACATAAAGCAATGCTTACATTCACAGAAAGCATATATGGGGGGTGGTTTCTAGGCTTCCTAAACTCTAGTTTGGAAAAAGGAGAAAGTCATGTGTAGGAACGCTTACATTCACTTAGAAGAAGGAACTATTTGCGGGGATTTGCAGTATTGCTAAAATCTTAGATTGGAAAAATCGCGGGAGTCATATATAGGAATGTTAACATTCACTTAATGAAAGCAACTATCAGGGGGTGGTTTCCAGGTTTCCTATACTCTAGTTTGGAAGAAGTGCGACAGTCCTATATAGGAAGGCTTACATTCACTCAGAGAAAGCAATTATGGGTGAGTGCATTATAGACATGCTAAACTCTAGTTTGGAAAAATTTTGAGAGCCACGTAGAGGAAAGCTTACAGTCACGTAGAGAAAACAACTACCAGGGGTGGTGTGTAGGCTTGCTAAACTCTAGTTTGGAAGAAGGGCAATCGTCATATATAGGGAGGCTTAAATTCATTCAGAAAAAGAAGCTGTCAGGGATTGGTTTGTAGGCTTACTCAAATCTAGTTTGGAAGAGCGAGAGTCATATATAGGAAGGTTTACATTCACTCAGAGAAAGCTACTGTGAGGGTGCTTTATAAACATGCCAAACTCTACCTTGTAATGCATGCGACAGTCATGCACAGGAATGCTTAAATTCACTCAGAAAAAGCAAGTACGAGAATGGTATTTGTAGGCATGTTAATCTCTACTTTGGAAGACGATCGGGAGTCACTTACACAAAGGCTTATATTCACTCAGAGAAAGCAACTATTTGGGGCGTTATTTTGGCATGCTAAAGTCTAGTTTGAAAGAATGAGAGTCATATATAGGAACACTTACATTCACGCAGAGAAAGCGACTACAGGGTGGTCTTAGGTACGCATGTTAAACTATAGTTTGGGAGAAGTTCCAGAGTCCTATGTAGAAAAGGTAACAGCCACTTAGAAAAAGCAAGTGTCGACGGGTGGTTCGTAGGCTTGCTAATCTATATTTTCAATGAAGTGTATGTGTCATATATGGGAACGCTTATATTCACTAAGAGAAGGCAAAGTTGGGGTCGTGGTTTAGGCATACTAAATCGTTGTTAAGTAGGAGAGTGATACATAGAAACGCTTGCATTCACGCAGAGAAAGCATCTATGGGGTGGTTTCTTTGTAAGAATGCTAATCTCTAGTTTGGAAGAAATTCAAGAGTAATATATAGGAAAGCTTAGACTCACTTAGAGAAAGCAACTTTCCGGGGTGGTTTCTAGGCCTGCTAAACTCTACTTTGGGAGAAGTTGGAGAGTCATACATGGGAACGCTTACATTTACTCAGAGAAAGCAATGATGCGGTGGTGGTTTGTAGGCATACTAAACTCTCGTTTCAAAACGTACAGGTCATATATAGGAATGCTTACATTCAGGCAGGGAAAGCAACTGGGGTGGGGGGTGGAGTTCTCTAGGCATTCTAAACTCTAGTTTGGATGAAGGGTGAATAAGAAAGCTTAGAGTTACTTAGAGAAAGCAACTCTCGGGGTGTGGAATGCAGGCCTGCTAAACTCTATTTTGGTTTGTCTGAGACCCATATATGGGAACGATTACATTACCTTCGAGAAAGAAATGATGGGGTGGTGGTATTTACGAAAGGTAACAGCCACTTAGAAAAAGGAAGAGTCAGCGGGTAGTTTGCAGGCTTCTAAAACTCTATTTTGGTTGAAGTGGAAGTCACATAGTGGAACGCTTACATTAACTCAGAGAAAGCAACGATGCGGTGGTGGTTTGTAGGGATACTAAATTCTAGTTTGGAACACGTACGAGTCATATACAGGAACACTTACATTCATGCAGAAAAAGTAACTATGGAGTAGTGTTTTGTGAGCATGCTAGTGTCTAGTTTGGAAGAAGTTCAAGAGTAATATATAGGAAAGTTTACAGTCACTTAGAGAAAGCAACTCTCTGGGGGTGGTTTGTGGGCCTGCTAAACTTGGAAGAAGTGCGAGAGTAATATATGGGAATGCTTACATTCACTCAGAGAAAGCAACTATGGGGTGGTGATTTGTAGACATATTAAACTTTCGTTGCAAAGACGTATGAGTCATATATAGGAAGTCTTACGTTCACGCAGAGAAAGCAAGTATGCGGTAATGCTTTGTAAGCATGTTAATCTCTAGTTAGGAAGAAGTTCAAAGTAATATATAGGAAAGCTTACAATCACTTAGAAAAAGTAACTCTCAGGCGGTGGTTTGTAGGCCTGCTAAACTCTACTTTGCCAGAAGTGCGAGAGTCATAATTGGGAAAGTGTACTTTCACTCTCAGAGAGCAACGGGGGAAGGGGGAGTTGTTTGTAGGCACACTAAACTGTAGTTCGGAAGAATTACGAGAGTCATATATAGAAACTCTTACATTCACACAGAGAAAGCAACTGTGGGGTGGTGTTTTCTAGGTATTCCAAACTCCAGTTTGGGTGAAGTGTGAGAGTCATATATAAGAAAGCTTAGAGTTACTTAGAGAAAGCAACTCTCAGGGTGTGGAATGCAGGCATGCTAAACTCTATTTTGGTTTAAGTGTGAGACTCATATATGGGAACGCTTACATTCACTTAGAGAAAGCAAAGATGGGGTGGGGGTGTGTAGGCATACTGAACTGTAGTTTGGAAGAAGTACAAGAGTCATATATGGGAACGCTTACATTCAGGGAAAGCAGCTATGTGGTAGTGTTTCTACGCATGCTAAACTATAGTTTTGAGATATTTCCGAAGTCATATCTAGGTATGCTTACAGTGACTTAGAGAAAGAAACTCTCGGAGAGTGGTTTCTAGGCCTGCTAAACTCTATTTTCAATGAAATGTAAGAGTCATACATGCGAGCGCTTACATTCACTCAGATAAAGTAACGTCGGAGTGCTGGTTTTGGGGCATACCGAACTGTAGTTTGGAAAAAGTAGGAGAATCATATATAGAACGCTTACTGTCACGCTGAGAATTCAACTATGGTGTAGTGTTTTGTAGGCATGCTAAAGTGTAGTTCATATATGGGAACGCTTATATTCACTCAGGTAAAGCAACATTGGAGTGGTGGTTTTTAGGCATACAGAACTACAGTTCAGTTTGGAAAAAGTAGGAGAATCATATATAGGAAATCTTACAGTCATGCAGAGAATTCAACTATGGGGTAGTGTTTTGTAGGCATGCTAAAATGTAGTCTGGAAGAATTCGAGAGTCTAATATAGGAAAGATTAAAGTCATGTAGAGAAAGCAACTCTCTGTAGGCCTGCTATACTCTAATTTGTGTGCAGTGTGAGAGTCATATATGGGAACGCTTACGTTCACTCAGAGAAAGCAACGATGGGGTGTCGGTTTGTAGGCATACTAAACTCTAGTTTGGAAGACGTACGAGTCCTGTATAAGAACGATTACATTCGTGCGGAGAAAGCAACTATGCGGTGGTGTTTTGGAAGCATGCGAATCTCTCTTTGGGAAGAACTGCCACTGTAATATACAGGAAAGCTCACAATCACTTAGAGAAAGCAACTCTCGGGGAGTGGTTTGTAGGCCTGCTAAATTCTACTTTGAAAGAAGTGCGAGAGTCATATATGGGAACGTTTACATTCACTCAGAGAAAGCAATGATAGGGTAGTGGTGTGTAAGCACACTAACTGTAGTTCGGAAGAAGTAGGAGAGTCATATATAGGAACGCAATACATTCACGCAGAGAAAGCAACTTTGGGTGGTGTTTCCTAGACATTCTAATGTCTAGTTTGGATGAAGTGTGAGAGGCATATATAAGAAAGCTCAAAGTTGCTTAGAGAAAACAACTTTCGGGGAGTGGAATGAAGGCCTGCTAAACTCTATGGTTTAAGTGTGAGACTCATATATGGGAAAGCTTACATTCACTTAGAGAAAACAATGATAGGGTGGTGTTTTGTGGGCATAGTGAATTGCAGTTTGGAAGAATTACCAGTGTCATATGTAGGAACTCTTACATTCATGCAAATAAAGGAAGTATGCGGTGAGGCTATGTAAACATGTTAATCTCTAGTTTGGAAGAAGTTCAAAGTAATATATAGGAAAGCTTACAGTCACTTAGAAAAAGCAACTCTCAGGGGGTGGTTTGTAGGCCTTCTAAACTCTACTTTGCCAGAAGTGCGAGTCATATATGGGAACGTTTACATTCGCTCAGAGAGTATATTGGGTGGGGTTGTTTGTAGGCACACTAAACTGTGGTTCGGAAGAATTACGAGAGTTATATATAGGAACGCTTACATTGATACAGAGAAAACAACTGTGGGGTGGTGTTTTCTAGGTAATTTAAACTCCAGTTTGGATGAAGTGTGAGAGTCATTTGTAAGAAAGCTTAGAGTTACTTAGAGAAAACAACTCTCGGATTTGGAATGCAGGCCTACTAAACTCTATTTTGGTTTCAGTGTGAGACTCATATACGGGAACGCTTACATTCACTTAGAGAAAGCAATGATGAGGTGGTGTTTTGTAGTCATCCTGAACTGTAGTTTGGAAGAAGTACAAGAGTCATATATGGGAACGCTTACATTCAGGGAAAGCAGCTATGTGGTAGTGTTTGTACGCATGCTAAACTATAGTTTTGAGAAATATCAAGTCATATCTAGGGATGTTTGCAGTGACTTGGAGAAACTCTCAGAAAGTGGTTTCTAGGCCTGCTAAACTCTATTTTCAATGAAATGTAGGAGTCATATATGGGAACGCTTACATTCACTCAGATAAAGCAACGTCGGAGTGGTGGCTTTTAGGCATAACGAACTATAGTTTAGAAAAAGGAGAATCATATATAGGAACGCTTACAGTCACGCAGAGAATTCAACTATGGGGTGGTGTTTTGTAGGCATGCTAAAGTGTAGTTTGGAAGAATTCGAGAGTCTCCTATAGGAAAGATTACAGTCATGTAGAGAAAGCAACTCTATGGAGGTGGTTTGCAGGCCTGCTAAACTCTAATTTGGGTGAAGTGTGAGAGTCATATATGGGAACGCTAACATTCACTCAGATAATGTAACGTCAGAGTGATGGTTTTTAGGCATACTGAACGGTAGTTTAGAATGAGTAGGAAAATCATATATAGGAATGCTTACATTCACGCAAAGAATTCAACTATGGGGTGGTGTTTTGTAGGCATACTAAAGTGTAGTTCATATATGGGAACGGTTACATTCACTCAGATTAAGCAACGTTGGAGTGATGGTTTTTTAGGCATACTGAACTGTAGTTTTGGAAAAGTAGGAGAATCATATATAGGAACCCTTACAGTCACACAGAGAATTCGACTATGGGGTGGTGTTTTGTAGGCATGCTAAAGTGTAGTTTGAAAGAATTCGAGAGTCTCATATAGGAAAGATTACAGTTATGTAGAGAAAGCAACTCTCTGGAGGTGGTTGGTAGGCCTGCTAAACTCTAATTTGGGTTAAGTGTGAGAGTCATATATGGGAACGCTTACATTCACTTAGACAAAGCAACGATCAGTTGTTGGTTTGTAGGCATACAAAACTAGTTTATAAGGCGTAGGAGTCATATATAAGAACAATTACAGTCACAGAGAGAAAGCAACTATGGGTGTTTTGCAAGCATGCTAATGTCTAGTTTGAAAGAGGATCAACAGTAATATATAGGAAAGCTCACAGTCACTTAGAGAAAGCAAATTCTGCTTTAGAAGTGCGAGAGTCATATATGGGAACGTTTACTATCATTCAGAGAAAGCAATGATGGGGTCGTGTTTTGTAGGCATACTGAACTGTAGTTTGGAAGACGTACGAGTCATATATGGGAAGGCTTACATTCACGCAGAGAAAGCAACTATGGGGTGGTGTTTTGCAAGCCTGCTAATCTCTAGTTTGGAAGAAGTTCCATAGTAATGTATAGGAACGCTCACGGTCACTTAGAGAAAACAACTCCCGGGGGGTGGTTTATAGGCCTAAGACACTACTTTCAATGATGTGTAAGTGTCATATATGGGAACCTTTATATTCATTAAGAGAAAGCAACATTGTGGTGGTGGTTTGTAGACATAATGAACAGTAGTTTGGAAAAAGTACGAGAGCATATACAGGAATGCTTAAATTTTCGTAGGGGAAGCAACTTTGAGGTGGCGTTAGGTAAGCATGGTAAATTCTAGTTTGGAAGAAGTTCCAGAGTCCTGTGTAGGAAAAGTAACATCCACTTAGAAAAAGAAAATGTGGACGGGTTGTTTGCAGCCCTGCTAAACTCTATTTTCAATGAAGTGTGTCATACATGGGAACGCTTATGTTCAAAGAAAGCAAGCTAGGGGTCGCAGTTTGTAGGCAGACTAAATAATAGCTGTTAAGAAGTACGAGAGTGATACATGGAAACGCTTGCATTCACGCAGAGAAAGCATCTGTTCGGTGTTTTTTTTTTTTGTAAGAATGCTAATCTCTAGTCTGGAAAAGTCCAAGAGTAATACAGAGGAAAGCTTAAAGTCACTTAGAGAAAGCAACTCTCCGGGGGGTCGTTTGTAGGCCTGTTAAACTCTGCTTTGCAAGAAGACCTAGAGTCATATGTGGGAACGCTTACATTCAGTCAGAGAAAGCAATGATCGGGTGGTGGTTTTTAGGCACACCAAACTGTAGTTCGGAACTGCGGGAGCCATATATAGGAATGCTCACATTCACGCAAAGAAAGCATCTGTGGGATAGTGTTTTCGAGGCATTCTAAACTCTAGTTTGGATGAAGTGTGAGAGTCATATATAAGAAAGCTTACAGTTACTTAGAGAAAGCAACACTCATGTTTGGTATGCAGGCCTGCTAAACTCAATTTGGGTTAAGTGTGAGACTCATTTATGGGAACGCTTACATTCACTTAGAGAAAGCAATGATGAGGTTGTTTTTTGTAGGCATACTGAACTGCAGTTTGGAAGTACGAGAATGATATATGGGAACGCTGACATTCAGGCAGAGAAAGCAACAATGTGGTAGTGTTTTTACGCATACTAAACTATTGTTTTGAGAAATTTAGAGAGTCATATCTAAGGATGCTTACAGTGACTTAGAGAAAGAACCCCTCGGAGAGTGTTTTCTAGGCCTGCTAAACACTATTTTCAGTGACATGTAAGAGTTATAGATGGGAACGCTTACATTCACTCAGATAAAGTAAGTTGGAGTGGTGGTTTATACACCTACTGAACTGTAGTTTGGAAAACGGAGAAGAATCATACATAGAAATGCTTACAGTCACGGATAGAATTCAACTAAGGGGAGGTGTTTTGAAGGCATTCTAAAGAGTAGTTTGGAAGAATTCGAGAGTCTCATATAGGAAGGATTACAGTCACAACGAGAAAGCAACTTTCTGGAGGTGGTTTGTAGGCCTGCTAAACTACTTTGAATGAAGTGTGAGAGTCGTATATGGGAACGCTTACATTCACTTAGAGAATGAAACTATGGGCTGGTGGTTTTTTAGGAAAGGTAACAGCCACGTAGAAAAAGTAAGTGTTGGCAGATGGTTTGTAGGCCTGCAAAACTCTATTTTGCGCGAAGTGGGAGTCATATAGGGGAACGCTTACATTCACTCAGAGAAAGCAACGATGGGGTGGTGGTTTGTAAGCATAAAAACTCTAGTTTGGAAGACGTATGAGTAATATATAGGAATGCTTATATTCAGGCAGAGAAGTCAACTAAGGTGTGGTGTTTTTGAAGCATGCTAAAGTGTAGTTTGCAATAAGTTCCAGAGTCTTATATAGGAATGATTAGAGTCACTTAGAGAAAGCAACTCTAGGGGGATGGTTTGTAGGCCTGCTAAACTCTACTTTACAAGAAGTGCAAGAATCATATATGGGAACGCTTACATTAACTTAGAGAAAGCAATGATGGGGTGGTGGTTGGCAGGCCCACTAAACTATAGTTGGAAATTATTACGAGAGTCATATATAGGAACGCTTATATTCATGCAGAGGAAGCAACTGTGGGGTGGTGTTTCTAGGCATCTAAACTCCAGTATGGATGAGAGTCATATTTGAGAAAGCTTAGAGTTACTTAGAGAAAGCAACTCTCCGGGTGTGGAATGCAGGCCTGCTAAACTCTATTTTGGTTTGTGTGAGACCCATGTATGGGAACGCTTACATTCACTTAGAGAAAGCAATAGAGTGTGGTGTTGTTTAGAAAAGGTAACAGCCACTTAGGAAAAGGAAGTGTCGGCAGGTCGTTTGTAGGACTGCAAAACTCTACTTTGGTTGAACTGGGAGCCATATATGGAAACGCTTACATTCACTCAGAGAAAGCAAAGATGGAGTGGTGGTTTGTAGGCATACTAAACTCTGGTTTGGAAGAGGTACGAGTCATTTACAGGAACACATTCAGGCAGAGAATTCAACTATGTGGTGGTGTGTTGCAGGCATCCTAAAGTGTAGTATGGAAGAAGTTCGAGAGTCTTATATAGGAAAGATTACAGTCGCTTAGAGAAAGCAACTCTCGGCGTGTGATTTGTAGGCCTACTAAAATCTACTTGCAAGAAGTGCGAGAGTCATACATGGGAACGATTACATTCACTTAGAGAAAACAATTATGGAATGGTTGTTGGTAGGCACACTAAACTGTAGTTCAGAAGCACGAGAGTCATATATAGGAACACTTACATTCACGCAGAGAAAGCAGCTGTGCGGTGGTGTTTTCTAGAGATTCTAAACTCCAGTTTGGATGAAGTGTGAGAGTCATATGTAAGAAAGCTTAGAGTTACTTAGAGAAAGCAACTCTCGGATTTGGATGCAGGTCTACTGAACTCTATTTTGGTTTAAGTGTGAAACTCATATATTGGAATGCTTACATTCACGTAGAGAAAGCAACTTTGTGGCAGTGTTTGTACGCATGCTAAACTATACTTTTGAGAAATTTCGAGAGTCATAGCTAGGGATGCTTACAGTGACTTGGAGAAAGATATCCTCGGAGAGTGGTTTCTAGGCCTGCTAAACACTATTTTCAATGAAATGTAAGAGTCATATATGGGAACGCTTACATTCTCTCAGATAAAGTAATGTTGGAGTGGTGGTTTTTAGGCATATTGACCTGTATTTTGGAAAAAGTAGGAGAATCATATATAGGAACTCTTACAGTCACACAAAGAATTCGACTAAGGGGTGATGTTTTGTAGCCATGCTAAAGTGTAGTTTGGAAGAATTCGAGAATCTCATATAGGAAAGATTACAGTCACGTGAAGAAAGCAACTCTGTGGAGGTGGTTTGTAGGCTAGCTAAATTCTAATTACGATGAAGTGTGAGAGTCATATATGGAAATGCTTACATTCACTCAGAGCAATCAACGATGGGGTGCTGGTTTGTAGGCATACTAAACTCTAGTTTGGAAGACGTTCAAATCATATATAGGAAGGCTTACATTCATGCAGAGAAAGGAACTATGGGGTGGTGTTTTGGAAGCATGATAATCTCTAGTTTGGAAGAAGTTTCATAGTAATATATAGGAAAGCTCATGGTCACTAAAAGAAAGCAACACTACGATCATGGTTTGTAGGCTAAATTCAACTTTCGGAGAAATTCCAGTGTCCTATGTAGGAAAGGAAAAGGCCACTCAGAAAAAGCCCGTGTGGGCAGGTGGTTTGTAGGCCTGCTAAACTGTATTTTCAATGAAGTGTATGTGTCATAGATGGGAACTCTTATATTCACTCAGAGAAAACAATGTTGGAGTCGTGGTTTGTAGGCAGACTAAATTGTAGTTGGGTAAAAGTACGAGAGTGATACATAGAAATGCTTACATTCGTGCAGAGAAAGCATCTATGAGGTGGCTTTTTTGTAAGAATGCTAATCTCTAGTTTGGAAGAAGTTCAAGACTAATATATAGAGAAGCTTACAGTCACTTAGAGAAAAGCAACTCTCGGGGGGTGGTTTGCAGGCCTGCTAAACTCTGCCTTGGAAGAAGTGCCAGAGTCACATAAGGGAACGCTTACATGCACTCAGGGAAAGGAATGATGGGGTGGTGGTTTGTAGGCACACTAAACTGTAGTTCGGAAGAAGTACGGGAGTCATATACAGGAACGCTTACATTCACGCAGAGAAAGCAAATTTGAGTGGTGTTTTCTAGGCATTCTAAATTCTAGTTTGGATGAAGTGTGAGAGTCATATAAAGAAAGCTTAGCGTTACTTAGAGATAGCAACTCTCGGGTTTGGAATGCAGCAGGCCTGCTAAACTCTGTTTTGGTTTAAGTGTGAGACTCATATTTGGGAACACTTTCATTCACTTAGAGAAAGCAATGATGGGGTAGTGATTTGTAGTCACACTAAACAGTACTTTGGAAGAAGTACTAGTCATATATGGAAACGCTGACATTCACACAGAGAAAGCAACTATGGGGTAAGGTTTGTACGCATGCTAAACTATAGTTTGTAGAATTTCAAGGTTCATATATAGGGAAGACTACAGTGACAGAGAGAGCCTCTTTCTGGGGGTGGTATGTAGGCCTACGACACTCTATTTTCAATGAAGTGTAAGTGACATATATGGGAACTTTCATATTCAATAAGAGGAAGCAATATTAGGTTGGTGATTTGTAGGCATAATGAATTGTAGTTTGGGAGAAGTACGAGAGTCATATATACGAACGCTTACATTCACACAGAGAAAGCAACCACGGTGTGGTGTTTAAGTAGGCAAGCTAAACTCTAGTTTGGGAGAAGTTCCAGAGTCCTACCTAGGAAAGTTAACAGCCACTTAGAAAAAGCAAATGTCGGCAACCGGTTTGCAGGCCTGCTAAACTCTATTTTCAATGAATAGTATATGTCGTATATGGGAAGCAACGTTGGAGTCGTGGTTGGTAGGCAGACTAAACTGTAGTTGGGAAGAAGTAGAAGTGAAACAAACGCTTATATTCACGCACAGAAAGCATCTATGGGGTGGCTTTTTTGTAAGAATGCTAATCTCCAGTTTGGAAGAAGTTCAAGAGTAATATATAGGAAAGCTTACCGTCTCTTAGAGAAAGCAATGCTCGGGGGGTTGTCTGTAGGCCTGCTAAACTCTACTTTGCAGGAAGTGTGGGAATCATATCTGGGAACGCTTACATTAACTCAGAGAAGGCAATGATGGGTTGGTGGTTTGTAGGCACCCTAAACTGTAGTTTGGAAGAAGTACGAGAGTCATATATAGGAATGCTTACATTCACTAGTGAAAGCAATAGTGGGGTGGTGTTTTCTAGGCATGTAAACTTCAGTATGGATGAGAGTCACATATAAGAAAGCTTAGAGTTACTTAGAGAAAGCAACACTCGGGGTGTGGAATGCAGGCCTGCTAAACTCAATTTTGGTTTAAGTGTGAGAGTCATATATGGGAACGCTTACATTCACGTAGAGAAAGCAATGATGGGGTGGTGGTATTCAGGAAAGATAACAGCGACTTAGAAAAAGGAAGTTTCGGCGGGAGGTTTGTAGGCCTGCAAACTCTATTTTGGTAGAAGTGGGAGTCATATATTGGAAGGCTTTCATTCACTTAGAGAAAGCAATGATGGGGTGGTGGTTTTAGGCATACTGAACTGTAGTTTGGAAGAAGTACGAGAGTCCTGTATAGGAATGCTTACATTGATGCAGAGAAAGCAACTATGTGGTATTGTTTGTACACATGCTAAACTATCGTTTGGAGAAACTCGAGACTCATATATAGGGAATTTTACAGAGTTAGAGAAAGGAACTTTCTTGGAGAAAGCGATGGGAGTGGTGGTTTGTAGGCATCCTAAACTCTAGTTTGGAAGAAGTATGAGTCGTATATAGGAATGCTCACATTCCTGCAGAAAAAGCAACTTTCTGTGAGTGAATATAAGCCTAGTCATATATGACTCCTACACTTCATTGAATATAGAGCTTAGCGGGCCTGCAAAGAACCACCTGAGAGTTGCTTTCTCTAAGTGACTGTAATCTTTCTTCTATATTACTCTTGAAATTCTTTCAAACTAGGAATTAGCATGCCTACCATACACCACCCCATAATTGCTTTGCGTGAAAGTAAGTGTTCCTATATATGACTCTCATACTTCCTCCAAACAACAATTCAGTATGCCTTCAAACCAGCACACCAAGCTTTCTCATGTATGACTCTCACACTTCATCCAAACTAGAGTTTAGAATACCTAGAAAACACCACCCCACAGTTGCTTTCTGTGCGTGAATGTAAGCATTCCCATATATGACTTTCACACTTCTTCCAAAGATAGAATTGAGAAGACCTACCAAGCACCCCCCGAGAGTTGCTTTCTCTAAGTGACTCAAGCTTTCCTATATATTACTCTTGAATTTCTTTCAAAATAGAGATTTGCATGCCTAGGAAACACCACCCCATATTTGCTTTCTGTGACTTTATATAAGCCTTCCCATGTATGGCAGCCACAATTCATCCAAACTAGACTTTTGTATGCATACAAACCACCACCACGTCGGTGCTTTCTCTGATTGAATACAAGCGGTCCCATGTATGACTCTCACACTTCATCCAAATTAGAGTTTAACAGGCCTACCAACCACCTCCAGAGAGTTGCTTTCTCCTAGGAGACCGTAATCTTTCCTATATAAGACTCTCGAACTTCTTCCAAACTACACCTTAACATGCCTACAAAACACCACCCCATAGTTGAATTCTCTGCCTGACAGTAAGCGTTCCTATATATGATTCTCCTTGTTGTTCCAAGCTACAGTTTAGTATGCCTACACACCACCACCCCATCATTGCTTTGTCTGAGTGAATGTAAGCCTTCCCATATATAACTCTTACACTTCATTGAAGATAGAGTTTAGCAGTCCTACAAACCACCACGAGAGTTGGTTTCTCTGTCACTGTAAGCTTCCCTAGATACGACTCCCGAAATTCCTCCAAACTATTGTTTAACATGTGTAAAAACACCACCCAATAGTTGCTTTCTCTGCGTGAATGTAGGCGTTTCTATATACGACTCGTACTTTTTCCAAACTAGAGTTTAGTATGCCTACAAACCACTACCCCAACGTTGTGTTCTCTGAGTGAATGTAAACTTTCCCGTATGTGACACATACACTTCATTTAAAACAGAGTTTCGCAAGCCTACAAACCACCCCCCGACATTTGCTTTTTCTGCATTGCTGTTACCTCCCAAACTAGACTTTAGCATGCCTGCCTAACACCACACTGTAGTTGCTTTCTCTGCGTGAATAATGTAAGCGTTCTTATATATGACTCTCGTACTCCTTCCAAACTAGACTTTAGCATGCCAAAATTACACCCCCCTGATAGTTACTGTCTGTGAGTGAATATAAGCTTTTCTCTATGTCTCTCGAAATTCTACCAAAGTAGGGATTAGCATGCCTACAAACATCCCTCCCATAGTTGCTTTTTCTGAGTGAATTTAAGCATTCCTATGTATGACTGACACACGCTTTACAAGATAGAGTTTTGCGTGCTTACAAATCACCCCCATTGTTGCTTTCTCTGAGTGAATTGAAACCTTCCTATGTATGACTCTCCCAGTTCTTCCACACTAGAGTTGAGTAAGCCTACAAACCAATCCCAAACAGCTGCTTTCTTTAAATGAATTTAAGAGTTTCTATGTATGACTAGGGCCCTTAGATTCTCGAAATATTTCAAACTAGAGTTTAGCATGCCTACAATGCACCCATCCATAATTGCTTTCTCTCAGTGAATGTAAGCCTTCCTATATATGACTGTAGCACTTCTTCCAAACTAGAGTATGGCATACCTGGAAACCACCCCCTGATAGTTGCTTTCATTAAGTGAATGTTAACATTCCTATATATGACTCCCGCGATTTTTCCAATCTAAGATTTTAGCAATACTGCATTTCTCCGCAGATAGTTCCTTCCTGTACGTGAATGTAAGCGTTCCTATACATGACTTTCCCCTTTTTCCAAACTAGAGTTTAGGAAGCCTAGAAACCACCCTCACATAGTTACTTTCTGTGAATGTAAGCATTCCTATATATGACTCTCAACTTCCTCCAAAGTAGAGCTTAGCAAGCCTACAAATAAACTCCTTATAATTTCTTTCTCTGAATGAATGAAATCGTTCCTATGTATGACTCTCGAACTTCTTCCAAACTAGTGTTTAGCAAGCCTAAAAACACCCCCCATAGATGCTCCTTCTAACTCAAAGCTAACGTTCCTAGGCATAGGACTCACCCACTTCATCCAAACTAGAGTAAGGCAAGCCTACAAAACACACCACAATAGTTGCTTCCTATAAGTAAATGTAAGCAACCCTATATATGACTATCGCAATACCTCCAAACGAGTTTAGCAAGCCTACAAACCCACGGACCCCACTCCATCGTACCATGGGCATGTGCCCCTGCCTGTCACGCAGGACTCAGGCGGAGCCTCATCTCACACATGGCATGGCTGCAGTGTACGCTTGCTTAACTCTGAGAATGGAAGAAGAGTGAGAATTAGGGTTAGGGTTAGGGGTCGGTGTTTGTTGTTAGGAGTTTGGGTTAGTGTGAGGGTTAGGTGTTAGGTGTTAGGGTTGGGTTTAGGGTTAGGGGTTAATGTTAGTGTTAGGGTTAAGGGTTAGGATTAGGGTTAGAAGTTGGGGTTAGGATTATGGCTAAGGGTTAGTGTTAGAGTTAGGGTCAGGGTTAAGTGTTAGGGTGAGGGTTAACGGTTAGCGTTAGGGTTAAGGGTTAGGATTAGGTTTAAGGGTTAGTGATAGGGTTAGGGTTAACGGTTAGGGTTAGGTTTAGGGTTAAGGGATAGGGTTAGGCTTTGTGGTTTAGCTTTAGGGTTAGGGTTAATAATTCAGGTTAGGTTAGTGTTAGAGCTAAGGGTTATGGTTAGTGTTAGGGGTTAGGGTTAAGATGAGGGTTCCAGGTTAGTGTTAAGGTAAGGAGTTATGGTTAGGATTATGCGTTAGGTTTAGGTTTAGGTTTAGGTCTAAGCTTTAGGGTAAGGGTTAGGGTTAGGTGTTATGTTTATGGGTAGGAGTTAGGGTTACAATTATGGGATAGGGGCTGTCAGGGTAAGTCATGCATTAAGGTAAATTTACGGGATTAAATTTAGGGTTAGGTTTGTGTGTTACGGTGAGCAATAGATTTAGGGTTAGTTGTTATGTTTAGGGGTAGGGTTATGGGTTAGGGGTAGTGTTCAATCTTAGGACATGGGTCCTGCCTGCACTAGGGTGGTGGGTTATGGGGCTGGGATTGTCTCTGGGAACCCCGTCTATCATACACTGTGTATGGGCCAGTGGGCTTCATGCAGGAGACAGCGGTAGAGCCTCCCTTCATGCATGGCATGGGATGATTGCAGGTGTGCTTAACCCTGAGAATGGAAGAAGTGTGATAATTATGGTTATGGTTAGGATTAGGGGTTTGCGGTTAGGGTCAGTGTTAGGGTTAAGAGTTAGAGGTTAAGGGTTAGGGTTAGTGTTAGTTTTAGGCGGTAGGTGTTAGGGTTAGGGTTAAGGATTAGTGTTCAGTGATAGGTTTACTATTAGGGTTAAGGTTTAGGGTGAGTGTTAACGGTTAGGGTTAGGGTTAAGTGTTGGGGTTAGAGTTAGTTGTTAGTGTTAAGGGTTGGATTAGAGTGAAAGAGTAGGGTTAGAGTTAAGGGATAGTATTAGGGTTAAGTTTTAGGGTTAGTGTTAGGGTTAAGGTTTAGGGTTAGCGTTAATGGTTAGGGTTAGGTTTAGCATTAAGTGTTAGGGTTAGGATTAGGGTTAACGGTTAAGGTTAAGTTTAGGGTTAAGGGTCAGGGTTAGGCTTAAGGGTTAGGGTTAGGGTTAAAGCTTAAGACTTAGGTTTAAGTGTTAGGGTTAGGGTTAGGCTTAAGTGTAAGGGTGAATGTTAACGGTTAGGGTTAGGGTTAGGGGTTGGGGAAGAGGGATTGGGTTATTGTTAGGGTTAGGGGTTAACTGTTAGGTTTAGGTCATAGGGTTAGGGTTAGGATTACGTTTAGGGTTTAGTGTTAGTGTTAGTGGTTAGGGTTAGGATTAAGGGTTAAGATTAGATTTAAGGTGTACGGTTAACGTTAGGTTTAAATGTTAGTGTTACCATTTACTGTTAGGTTTAGGGTTAAGTGTGAGGTTTAGGATTGATGTTAGGGGTTTGGTTTAGGGGTAGGGTAAAGTGTTAGAGTTAGGACTAGGTTTAGGGTTAAGGGTTATTGTGAGAGTTAATGGTTAGTCTTAGGGTTAAGTGTTGGGTTTAGGATTAGGAGCTTGCGGTTAGGGGTTAAGGTTAGTGTGAGAGTTAGGGCTTAGCTGTTAGGGTTAGGGTTAGCATTTAGGGTTAGGTTTAGGGCTAGGTGTCAGTGTTAGGGTTAGGACTAGGAGTTAGTGTTATTGTTAGGGGTAAGGGTTAGGATTAGTGTTAAGGGTAAGGTTAGGGTTATGGTTAAGTGTTAGGGGTAGGGTTAAGTGTTAGGTTTAGGGTGAATGTTAATGGCTAGTGTGAATGTTGACTGTTAGGGTTAGGTGTTCAGTTAAAGTTTAGGATTAGGGTTAAAGGTAAGGTTAGGGGTAGGGTTAAGTGTTTGTATTACCGTTACGTATTTGTGTTAGGGGTAGGCTTAATGGTTAGGGATAGGTTTATGGTTAAGTGGTAGGGTTAGGGTTTGTGGTTAGGGTTAAGGGTGAGGATTAGGGTTAAGGGTTAGGGTTAGGGTTAAGGGTTAGTATTAGGGTTAAAGTTTAGGGTTAGATTTAGGGTTAAGTGTTAGGGTTAGGTTTAACGGTTAGGGTAGGGTTCAGGGTTAAGGTTTAGGGTTAATTTTACAGTTAGGATTAATGGTTAGGGTTAAGTTTAGGGTTAGTGTTAGGTTTAAGGGTTAGGATGAGGTTTAACAGTTAGTCTTAGTGTTAATTTTTAAGGTTAGGGTTAGGAGTTTGGTGATAGGGGACAGGGTTAGTGTTAGGGGTTAGGGGTTAGAGTTTCTGGTTAGTTTTAGGGTTAGGGGTTAAGTGTTAGGTTTAGGGGTTAGAGTTAGTGTTAGGTTTAGGGTCAGGGGTTAGTGTTAGGGTTAGGGGTTAGGGTTAGGTTTATGGTTAAGATTACGGTTAAGGGTTAAGGATAGGTTTAAATGTTAGGGTTAGGATTAGGGTTAAAGGTAGGGTTAGAGTTAGAGTTAGGGCTAGAGCTAGGGCTAGGGCTTGGGCTAGGGTTAGGGCTAGGGTTATTTTCGGGCTAGGGCTAGGGCTAGGGCTAGGGTTAGGGTTAGATCTAAGGCTAGGGCTAGGCCTAGGGTTTGGGCTAGGGCTAGGGTTAAGGCTAGGTTTAGGGTTAGGGTTAGTGTTAGTGCTAGTGTTAGGGTTAGGGTTAGGTTTAGGGCTAGGGTTAGGTTTAGGGTTAGTGTTAGGGCTAGGAATTGTGCTAGGGCTATGGATAGTGTAGGGGTGAGCGTTAGGGCTACGGTTGGTTTAGGGTTAGGGCTAGGGCCTGGTGTAGGGTTATGGTTAGGGTTAGTGTTAGAGGTTCGGGTTAGGGTTAGGGTTAGGGTTAGGTTTATGGTTTATGGTTGGGGTTAGGGTTAGGGTTAGTGTTATGGGTTAGGGTTAGGTTTAGTGTTAGGGTTAGTGCTAGGGCAAGCAATAGGGCCAGGGCTAAGGTTAGGTTTAGGGTTAAGGTTAGTGTTAGGGCTAGTGCTAGGGCTACGGTTAGGTCTAGGGCTAGGGCTAGGGCTAGGGTTATGTCTAGGTTTAGGGCTACAGCAAGGGTAGGGTTATAGCTAGGGTTAGAGTTAGGGGTAGGGTTATGGTCATGGTTAGGTGTTATGGTTAGGTTTACGGTTAGGATTAGGTTTTAGAGTTAAGATAGTGTTAGGGTTTTGTGATAGGGTTAGGGTTAGCATTAGGGGTTAGGTTTAGTGTTAGGGGTTAGGTTAAGGGTTTAGGGTTAGGGTGAGCGGTAGGGTAAGGGATAGGTTTAGGGTTTATGGTTAGGTTTAGGGATAGGGTTGGGTTTAGGTTTAGGCTTAGGGTTAGAATTAAGGTTTGGGTTAGGTGTTATGGCTAGGGTCAGTGTTAGGGTAAGGCTTAACAGTTAGTTTTAGGGTTAACTGTTAGGTTAGGATGTGAGGTTTGGAGTGAGGGGTTAGGTTTAGTGCTAAGGCTAGGGGTTAGGATTTGGTGTTTCTGTTAGGGTTTAGTGTTAGGTTCAGTGATAAGGGATAGGGTTAAGTTAGGGTTAGGGGTTAGTGTTAGGTTTAGGTGTTACGGTTAGGTTTTTTGGTTAAGATTAGGGTTAAGGGTTAGGGTTAGGTTTTTGGTTAGGGTTAGGAGCTAAAGTTCGTGTTAGGGTGAAGGATAAGGGTTTGGGTTAGAGTTAGGGTAGAAATAGGGGTTTGAGTTATGGTTAAGGGCTAAGGTTTTGTTTATGTTTAGGATTAAGGTTAGAATTAGTTTTAAGGATAATGGTTAGGTTTAGGGTTATGGTTAGGGGGTAGGGTTAAGCTTAGAGTTAGCGTTAGGGTTATGGTTAGGGGTTAGGGGTTAGTGGTTAGAGTTAGTGTTAGGGTTAGTCTTAGCATTAGGGATATGGTTAGGTTTAGGGGGTTGTTTTAGTGTTAGTGTTAGGGGTTAGGGGTTAGGGTTAGGGTTAAGGTTAGGGGTTAGCGTTAGGGTTAGCATTAGAGTTAGGATTAAGATTAGGGTTTAGGGTTTGGATTAGGGGTTAGGGTTAGCTTTACATTTAGGGTTAGGGTTAGAATTAGGGTTAGGGTTAGTGGTTAGTGTTAAGGTTAGGGTTAGAAGTTAGGGTTAGGGTTTGCGTTAAGGTTAGGGTTAGCGGTTAGAGTTAGAGTTATTGTTAGGGTTTGGAGTTAGGTTTACTTTTAGCGTTAGGGGTTATGGCTGTTAGGGTTAGGGTTATGGTTCAGGTAAGGGATAGTGTTAGGGTTAGTGTTAGGGCTAGGGCTAGGGCTAGGGCTAGGGTTAGGTTTAGGGTTAGGGTTAAGGTTAGAGTTAGGGCTAGGTCTAGGGGTATGATTAGGGCTAGGGCTAGAGTTAGGTCTAGGTTTCGGGTTAGGGCTAGGTTTATGGTTAGGACTGGGGTTAGGGTTAGTGTTAGGGATTAGTGTTAAGGTTATGGTTAGAGGTTAGGTTAGGGTTAGGGGTTAGTGGTAGTGTTAAAGTTATCATTTAACATTAGGGCTAGGGTTAGTGTTAGGGTTAGGAATAGGGGTTAGTGGTAGGGTTTAGTGTTAGGTTTATATTTATGGTTAGGGTTAGAATTATGATTAGTTTTAGGGGTTCAGGTTACAATTTGAGTTAGGGTTAGTGTTAGGGGTTATGATAAGTTTAGTTTTGGGTTAGGGTTAGGGTTAGGGTTAGTGTAAGAGTTGTCCTAGGTTTAGTGTTAGGGTTAGGGTTAAGAATTAGGTGTAGTTTTAGTGTTAGGGGTTTAGGGTTATGGTTAGGGTGAGGGGTTAGGGTAAGGTTAGTGTTTTGGTTAGTGTTATGGTTAGGGATTGGGTTAGGTTTAGGGTTAGGGTTAGGTGTTAGGGTTATATTTAGGGTTAGGGTTAGGGCTAGGGCTAGGGCTATGATAAGAGCTAGGGCTAGGGCAAATTTTACGTCTAGGTCTATGGTTAGATCTAGGGTTTGGGTTAGGCCTGGGGTTAGGGCTAGGGTTAGGCATTAGGGTTATGGTTAGTGTTGGGTTTAGTGTTATGTTTAGGGTAAGGGGTTAGGGTTAGGTTAAGGGTTAGGGTTAGGGCTAATGGATAGGGTTAGGTAGTGTTAGGGATTAGGATTAGGGTTAGAGTTTAGGGTTAGTTTTAGGGTTGGGGTTAGGGGTTAGTGTTAGGGTTACGTTAGGGTTTAGTGTTAATGCTAAGGTTAGTGTTAGGGTTAGGATTAGGGGTTAGGGTTAGTGTTTAGGGTTAGGTTTATGTTCAGGGTTAGGGTTAGAATTAGGATTATGTTTAGGGGTTAGTGTTCAGGTGTGTGTTAGCCTTAGGGTTTAGGGTTTTGGTAGGCTTAGGTTAGGGTTAGGGTTAGGGTTAGTGTAAGAGTTTTGTTAGGTTTAGGGTTAGCATTAGGGTTAGGGATTAGGGGTATGTTTATTGTTAGGGGGTTAGTGTTAGGGTTAGTTAGGGGATAAGGTTAGGGTTAGTGTTATGGTTAGGGATTGGGTTAGGTTTAGGGTTAGGGTTAGGTGTTAGGATTAGATTTATGGTTAGGGTTAGAGTTAAGTGTTAGGTTTAGCATTAATGGTTAGGGTAGCTTTTAGGGTTAAGGGTTAGCTTAAGGTTTAACATTTAGTCTTAGGGTTAACTGTTAGGGTTAGGGTTAGCGGTTTGGGGTTCAGGGTTAGGGATACTGTAAGGTTATGGGTTAGGGGTTAAAGTTTGGGGTAGTGTTAGGGTTACAGTTAGGGTTTAGGGTTAGGGTTAGGGTTAGGGTTAGTGTTAGGGTTAGGGTTAGCAGTTAGGGTTAGGGTTAGGGTTAGTGTTTGGGGTTAGGTTTACGGTTAGGGTTAGGGGTTAGAGCTGTTAGGGTTAGGGTTATTGTTAGGGTTATGGTTAGGTTTAGTGTTAGCGGTTATGGTTGATAGGGATATGGTTAGGGTTAGGGATAGTGTTAGGGTTAGGGTTAGTGCTAAGGTTAGGGATAGGGCTAAGGCTAGCGCTAGGGTTAGGTATACAGTTAGGGTGAGTGTTAAGGGTAAGCCTAGGGCTAGGGTTATGATTAGGGCTAGGGCTAGGGCTATGGCTAGGGCTAGGGTTAGGTCTTGGTCTAGGATTAGAGCTAGGGTTAGGGTTAGGCCTGGGGTTAGGTTTAAGGTTAAGCATTAGGGTTAGGGCTAGGGTTTGGGGTTAGTGTTAGGGTTAGGGTTAGAGGTTAGGGTTAGGTTAATGGTTAGGGTTAGGGGTTATGGATAGGGTTAGTTTAGTGTTAGGGTGTAGGGTTAGGTTTAGATTTTAGGGCTAGGGTTAGTGTTAGGTGTACGATTAGGGGTTAGCTTTTGTATTTAGGGTTAGGTTTATGTTTAGGTTTAGGGTTATAATTAAGATTAGGGTTAGGGGTTAGGTTTAGTGTTTGCGTTAGGATTATGGTTTAGGGTTATGGTGCATTATGTTAGGGTTAGGGTTAGGGTTAGTGTAAGTGCTTTGTTAGGTTTAAGGTTAGGGATAGGGTTAGGGTTTGCAGTTTTGGGTCTGGGGTTGGGGATAGTGTTAAGGTTAGGGGTAAAGGGTTAGGGATTTTGGTTAGTGTTAGGGTTGGGGCTTTTGTTTTAGGTTTAAGGCTAAGAGATAGGGTTATATTTAGTGTTAGGGGTTAATGTTAGGGTTAGGGTTTAGGTTAGGGTTATGGGTTAGGGTTAAGGTTAAGGGGAAGTGTTGGGTTTATGTTTAGGGTTAGGGTTAGAAGTAGGGTTAAGGATAGGTGTTATGGTTAGGGTTAGGGTTAGGGGTTAGTGTTGGTGTTATGGTTAGGATTAGGGGTTAGGCGTTAAAGTTATTACAGTTTGGGTTAGGTTTAGGGTTAGGGTTTGGGGTTAGGTTTAGGGTTAGGGTTAGTGGTTAGAGTTAGGCTTATGGTTTGGGTTAGGCTTTAGGGTTACAGTTAGGGGTTACGGTTAGGGTTAGGGTTTAGGGTTATGGTTAGTGTTAGCATTAGGCGTTAGTGTTAGGGTTAGTGATACGGTTAGGTTTTAGGTTTAGGGTTAGCATTAGGGTTAGGGTTAGGATTAGGGGTTACGGTTAGGGGTTAGGGTTAGGTTTATGTTTAGGGTTAGTGTTAGAATTAGTGTTAGGGTTAGCGGTTAGAGTTAGGGTTATGGTTAGCGTTAGGGGTTAGGGTTAGGGCTCGGGTTATCATTAAGGTTAGGGTTAGTGATTAGGGTTAGTTTTCTTGATAGAGTTAAGATTTGGGGTTATGTTTAGAGGGTAGGGCTTTAGGGTTAGTGTCAGGGTTAGGGGTAGGGTTAGTGTAAGTGTTAGGGCTAGGGCTAGGGCTAGGGCTAGAGTTAATTTGAGGGTCAGGGCTAGGTCTAGGGTTAGGTCTAGGTCTAGGGCTAGGGCTAGTGATAGAGCTAGGGTTAGACTTAGGGCTAGGTTTAGGGTTAGGGTTAAGAGTTAGGGTTAATATTAAGGTTAGGGTTAGGTGTTAGGTTTAGGGTAAGTGTTAGGCTTTGGGGTTAGGTTTAGGTATAGGGTTAGGGGTTAGGTTTAGGGTAGGGGTTAGGGTTAGGGTTAGGGGTTAGGGTTAGTGTTAGGGTTTTTGGTTAAGTGAGCGTTAGGGTTAAGGTTAGCATTAGGGGTTAAAGTTAGAGTTAGAGAATAGGGTTAGGTTTAAGTTTAGGCTGAAGGTTAGAATTAAAGTTAGGGTTAGGTATTAGGGCTAGAGTTATGGTTAGGGTAAGGTTTAACGGTTAGTCTTAGGGTTAACTGTTATGGTTAATAAGTGAGGTTTGGTTTCAGGGTATAGGGTTAGTGTTAAGGTTAGAGGTAAAGGTTCGGTGTTACTGTTAGAATTAGGTGTTTAGTATTAGGTTTTGGGGTAAGGGATAGGGTTAGGTTTAGAGTTAGGGGTTAGTGTTAGGATTATGGGTTAGGGTTACATTTATGGTTAAGATTAGGGTTAAGGGTTAGGGTTAGGGTTAGGGTTCGGGGTAGGGTTAGGGGCTAGAGTTAGTGTTAGGGTTAGTGTTACAGGTTAGGGTTTGGTTTAGGTTTAGGCTTAGGGTTAGGATTACGGTTACGGATAGTGATTAGGGTTAGGGTTATGGTTAGAGGTTAGAGTTAGGTTTAGAGTTTGCGTTAAGGTTACAGTTAGGGGTTAGGATTAGGGTTAAGGTTTATGGTTAGCATGAGCGTTAAGATTAGGGTTAAGATTAGGTGTTAGAGTTAGGGTTAGGGTAAAGTGTTAGGTTTAGGTTTAGGCTGAAGGTTAGAATTAAGGTTACCGTTAGGTGTTAGGGCTAGGGTTACAGTTAGGTTAAGGTTTAACAGTTAGTCTTAGGGTCAAATGTTAGGGTTAGGATGTGAGGTTTGGGTTTAGAAGCTAGGGTTAGTGTTAAGGTTAGGGGTTAGGGTTTGGTGCTACTGTTAGGGTTAGGGGTTTGTGTTAGTTTTAGGTTAAGGTATACGGTTAGGTTTAGGTTTAAGGGTTAGTGTTAGGGTTAGTGGTTAGGGTTAGGTTTAAGGTTAAGATTAGGATTAAGGGTTAGGTTTAGGGTTTGGGTTAGGGTTAGGGGCTAAAGTTAGTGTTAGGGTTAGGATTAGTGGTTAGGGTTAGGGTTTGGGTTAGGGTTAGGAACAGATTTTAGGGTTAGGGTTAAGGGTTAGGGTTTGGTTTAGGTTTAGGCTTAGAGTTAGTATTAGGGTTAGGGATAGGGTTTAGGGTTAGGGTTATGGTTAGGGGTTAGGGTTAGAGTTAGAGTTAGTGTTAGGGTTACGGATAGGCGTTAGGTGTTAGAGTTAGGGTCAGGGTTATTCTTAGCTTTAAGGTTAGGGTTAGGATTAGGGTTTAGTGTTAGTGTCAGGGTTTATGGTTAGGGTTAGTGGTTAGGGGTTAAGGTTATTGTTAAGTTTAGGGATTAGGTTTAGGTTTATGGTTTAGGGTGAGGTTTAGGATTAGGGATTAGGGTTTGGTTTAGAGGTTAAGGTTAGGTTTATGTTTAGGGTTAGGGTCAGAATTATGGTTAGGGTTAGGTGTTAGTGTTAGGGTTAGTGTTAGAAGTTAGGGTTAAGGTTAGGGTTAGGGTTAGCACTAGGGTTAGCATTAAGGTTATGGTTAACAGTTAGTGTTAGGGTTAGGGTTTGTGGTTAGGTTTATTGTTAGGGTTTAGGGCTGTTAGGGTTAGGGTTAGGTTTAGGTTTAATGTTAGAGTTTAGGGTATTTAGGGTTATGGTTAGGTTTATGGATAGTGTTAGGGTTAGTGTTAGGGCTAGTGTTATGACTAGGTCTAGGGCTAGGGCTAAGGCAAGGTCAGGTTTACGGTTAGGGGTAAGGTTAGGGTCAGGGCTAGGGCTAGGGCTATGATTAGGGCTAGGGTTAGGGCTATGGCTAGGACTAGGGTTAGGTCCAGGACTAGAGTTAGAGCTGGGTTAGTGTTAGGGCTGGGGTTAGCTTTACGGTTAGGTGTTATGGTTAGGAATAAGGTTAGGATTCAGGGTTAGGTTTAGGGTTAGGGTTAGGGGTTAGGGTTGGGTTAAGCGTTATGGTTAGGGCTTATGGATAGGCTTATGTTAGTGTTAGGGATTAGGGGTTAGGGTTAGAGGTTAGGGTTAGGTTTACGGTTAGGATTATGGTTAGTTTTAGGGTTAGGGTTAGGTTTAGGGTTTAGTGTTAGGGCTAGGGTTAGTGTTAGGGTTAGACTTAGGGTTTAGCGTTAGGGTTTAGGATTAGGTTTATATTTAGTGTTAGGATTAGAATTAGGATTAGGGTTAGGGGTTAGGTTTAGGGTTAGTGTTAGGGTATTGGGTTATGGTACATTTAGGTTAGGGTTAGCCTTAGGGTTAGTGTAAGGCTTGTGTTAGGATTAGGGTTAGGGATTAAGGGTATGGTTAGTTTTAGGGGGTTAGGGTTAGGGTTAGGGTTCCGGGTTAGGGATAGGGTTAGTGTTCTGTTTAGCGTTATGGTAAGGGATAGGGTTAGGTTTAGGGTTAGGTTTAGGAGTTAGGGTTTGCTTTAGAGTTATGGTTAGGCTTAGTGTTAGTGTTAAGTGTTAGGTTTAGGGTTAATGGTTAGGGTAGCGTTTAGGGTTAAGGGTTAGGGTAAGGTTTAGCGGTTAGTCTTATCATTATCTGTTAGTTTTAGGATTAATGGTTTGGGGTTCGGGGTTGTGGATAGTGTTAACATGACGTGTTAAGGGTTAGGGTTTGTGGTTAGTGTTAGGGTTGAGAGTTTAGTTTTACATTTAGGGGTAACGCATAGGGTTAAATTTAGGGTTAGGGGTTAATGTTAGGGTTAGGTTTTGGGTTAGGGTTATGGGTTAGGGTTAGGGTTATGGGTTACGGTTAAGGTTAAGGGTAAAGGTTAGGTTTATGTTTAGGGATAGGGTTAGAAGAAGGGTTAGGGATAGGTGTTAGGTTTAGGGTTAGTGTTAGGGGTTAGTGTTCGTGTTATGGTTAGGATTAATGATTAGGGTTTAGGGTTGTTAGGGTTTGGGTTAGTTTTAGGGTTAGGGTTTGGGCTAGGTTTAGGGTTAGGGTTTGGGTTAGGCGTTAGGGTTACTGTTAGGGGTTAGGAGTAGGGTTAGGGTTTAGGGTTATGGTTAGGGTTATAGTTAGGCATTAGGGTTAGGGTTAGCAATAGGTTAGGTTTTAGGTTTAGGGTTGATGTTAAGGTTAGGTTTAGGATTAGGTGTTAGGGTTAGGGGTTAGTGTTAGGTTTAGGTTTAGGGTTAGTGTTAGAACTAGTGTTAGGGTTAGGGTTAGCGGTTAGAGTTAGGGTTATGGTTAGGGTTAGGGATTAGGGTTAGGATTAGCGTTCGGGTTAGGATTAGAGGTTACTGTTAGTTTTAGTGATAGAGTTAAGGTTTGGGGTTATGGTTAGAGGTTAGGGCTCTTAGGCTTAGGGTCAGTGTTAGGGATAGTGTTAGGCTTCTGCTTTGGGCTAAGGTTAGGGATAGGGCTAGGGCTAGGGTTAGGGCTAAGGCTAGGGTTAGAGCTAGGTGTGAACTTTGGGCTAGGTTTATGGTTAGGGTTAGGAGGTAGGGTTAGTTTTAGGGTTAGTGGTTAGGGTTAGGGTAAGGGTTAGGGTTTGGGGTTAGGGTTAGGTTTACGGGTTAGGGTTAGGGTTAGGTTTAGGGTTAGTGGTTAATGTTAGGGTTAGGCTTAGGGGTTAAGGTTAACGTTAGAGTTAAGGGTTAGGATTAGGGTTAAGTGTTACGGTTCGGGTTAGGTTTAAAGGTTAGTGTTAGGGTTAACTGTTAAGGTTAGGTTTAGGGTGAAGGGTGAGTGTTAAGGTTAGTTTAGGCGTTAGGGTTAGGGTTACGATTAAGTGGTAGGGTTAGGGTTAAAGGTTAGGATTAGGGTTAGGGATAATGGTTATGGTGAGGGTTAACGGTCAGGGTTAGGGTTACCGGTTAGGGTTAAGTTTTAGGGTTAGGGTTAAGCGTTGCGGTTAGCATTAGGGTTAGAGTTAAGGGTTATGGTTACGGTTAGGGTGTTAGGTTTACAGTTCACGGTTAAGGTTAGGGTTAGGTGTTAGCGTTAGGTTTAGAGCTAGTGTTAGGTCTAGGTGTTAAGGTAAGGGTTAGGTTTAGGGTTAAGGGTTTGGGTTAGGTTAAGGGTTAGGGTTAGGATTAGGGTTAAGTGTGAGGGTTACGGTTAGGGTTTAGGGTTTAGGGTTAGGGTTAAGAGTTAGAGTTAGGGTTAGATTTTAGCGTTAGTGTTAGGGGCTAAAGTTAGGGTTCGGTTTAGGGTTTTTCTTAGTGTTATGGTTAGGGTTAGCAGTTTTGGGTTAGGTTTAGGGTTTAGGAGTTATGGTAATGGCTGGGATGTAGGGTTAGAGTTATGGGATGGGGTTGTTGTTAGGGTAAGTGTTATGCACTAATGTTAGGTTAAGGGGTTAGGGTTAGGGGTATGGTTTGGTTTATGTTTTACAGTGAGCAATAGGGTTAGGGTTAGGTGTTACGTTTAGAGTTAGGGTTATGAGTTAGAGTTAGTGTTTATACTCAGGGCATGGGCCCTGTCTACACTAGGTTGGTGAGTTAAGGGGCTGGGATTGTCGCTGGCAACCCCTTCTATTGTATGCTGGGTATAGGCCTGTAGGTATCATGCAATACACAGTGGCAGGGCCTCCTTTCATGCATGGCATGGGAGGATTGTAGGCTTGCTTAACTCTCAGAATGGAAGAACTGTGAGAATTAGGGTTATGGTTTGGGTTAGGGGTTTGGGGTTAGGGGTTGGGGTTAATGTTAGTGTTAGGGGTTAGGGGTTAAGAGTTAAGGTTAGCATTAGGGTTAGGGGGTTAGGTGTTAGGGTTAAGGTTAGGGGTTGGACTTAGGGTTAGGGTTAGTGTTAAGTGTTCAGGTTAGGGTTAGTGTTAGAGTTAAGGTTTATGGTAAGGGTTAGGGGTTAGGGTTAGGATCAGGGTTCAGTGTTAGTGTTAGGGTAAGGGTTTAGGTTTAGGGTTATGGGTTAGGGTTAGGTTTAGGGTTAGGTCTGGGCTTTAGGGTAAGGGTTAGGGTTTAGGTGTTACGGTTATGGCTAGGAGGTAGGGTTAGAATTATGGGATAGGGATTCTTGTCAGGGTAAGTGTTATGCATTAAGGTTAGTTTAAGGGGTTAAAGTTAGGGTTACGGTTAGGTTTACATGTTACAGTGAGCAACAGATTTAGGGTTAGGTGTTATATTTAAGGTTAGGGATACGGGTTTGTGGTTGTGTTCATACTTAGGACATGGGCTCTGTCTGCACTGGGGAGAGGTGTGTTAGGAGGCTGGGATTGTCGCTGGGAACCCACTCTATCCCACACTGGGTATGGGCCCCTAGGTTTCATGCAGGACACAGTGACAGAGCCTTCTTTCACGCATGGCATGGGAGGATTATAGGCTTTCTTAATTCTGAGAAAACAAGAAGTCTCAGAATTAGATTTAGGGTTACGATTATGGTTGAGGTTAGAGATTAAGCTTAGTGTTAGGGTGAGTGCTTAGTGTTAGGGGTTACGGTTACAACTAGGGTTAAGTTTTGGGTTTATGGTTATGGTTAGGGATATGGGTCAGAGTTAGGGTTATTGGTTAAGGTTAGGGTCAGGGATAGATCTATGCATTAGGGTAAGGGTTAGGGTTAAGTTTTATGGATAGGGTTAGGTGTTAGGGTTAGGGTTAAGGGTTAGAGTTAGGCTTAGGTTTTAGGGTTATGGATTAGGGTTAGGTTTAGGGTTGTTTGTAGGGTTAAGGTTAGGGTTAGCGGTTTAGGGTTAGGGTTAGGGTTTAGGTGTTACGGTTATGGCTAGGAGGTAGGATTAGACTTATGGGATAGGGGTTGTTGTTAGGGTTAGGGTTATGCATTAAGGTTAGGTTAAGGGGTAGGGTTAGGGTTAGGGTTATGTTTATGTGTTAAGGTGAGCAATAGGGTTAAGGTTCGGTGTTATGTTTAGGGTTCGGTTTATGGGTTAAGTGTAGTGTGTCTATGCTTAGGGTATGGGCCCTGTCTGCACTAGTGGCATGGGTTAGGGTGCTGTGATTGTCACCAGGAACCCACTCTATCGTATGCTGGGTATGAGCCCTTGGGTTTCATGTAGGATCATGGCAGATCATCCTTTCATGCATGTCATGGGAGGATTGTAGGCTTTCTTAACTCTAAGAATGGAAGAAGTCTGAGAATTAGATTTAGGGTTAGGATTATGGATAGGGTTAGGGATTAACGTTAGTGTTACCTTGAGGGTGTATGTTTAGGTGTTAGGGTTAGGGTTAGGGTGGTTGTTTGGTTAGGGTTAGGGCTAGAGATGTTATAAGTGGTAGGGTTAGGCTTAGGGTTATCATTAGGGTTAGGGTTAGGGTTAGTGTTTTACAGTTAGTGTAATGGTTTAGGTACTACCGTTACGGTTACGGGTTAGGGTTAGAGTTAGGGGATAGAGGTTGGGTTCAGTGTTAGGTTTAGGGTTAGTAACAGGGTTAGGGTTAGGTGTTATTCTTAGGGTTAGGGGTAGTGGTGAGGCTTAGGGATTAGGGTTAATGCATGGGTCCTATCTGCGATATGTGGGGTCAGGAACAGGGAGCATCACTGAGACCCCACTCCATTGCACCCAGGCCATGGGACCCTGCCTCTCACTTGGGATACTGGGACAGAGCCTCATCTCATGCAGGCTCGGGTTGGTTGTAGGCTTGCTTATCTCTGCAAATGGAAGAAGTGTGAGAATTAAATTTAGGATAATGGTAAGGGGTAATGATTATTGTTAGGGTTAGGGATGAGGAGTACCTTTAGGGGTTAGTGTTAGGCTTAGGGGTTAGGGTTAAGGTTAGGGTTTAGTGTTAGTGTTGGGGGTTAGGGTCTGGGGTTAGGTTTTGGGTTAGGTGTTAAGGTTAGTGTTAAGGCGTAGATTTAGCGGTTAGTTTAAGGGCACAAGACCTGTCTATCTATTGTGAGAGGGGGGCGGATAGGGTCACTGCAACACCACTCCATCGTACCCTGGACTTAAGGCCCTGAATATACTGCTGCCCTCAGGTGGAGCCTCATCTCATGCATGGCACGGCTGGATTGTAGGTTTGCTTAACTCTGAGAATGGAAGAAGTGTGAGAATTAGACTTAAGATTAGGGTTAGGGTTAGAGTTCAGTGTAGGGTTAGGGTTAGGGTTTAGGGTTTGGGTTAGGGTTAGGGTCAGGGGTTAGGGTTAGCGTTAGGTGTTAGGGTTAGCGGATTCAGGTTAGGACATGGGGCCTATCTGATCTATCAGGGGTGGGAAATGAGAAGATCGCTGGGGCCCCACTCCATCGTACCCAGGGAATGGTCCCCTGAGTTTCATGTCGGACACAGGGACAGAGCCTGATCTCATGCATGACATGGGTGGATTGTAGACTTTGTTAACTTTTCAAACTGAAGAAGTCTGAGAATTACATTTGGGGTTAAGGTAAGTTGTTAGGATTAAGGTTTGCATTGGGTGTTAGGGACTAAGATTAGGTTTAGGGGTTACTGTTAGAGGTTACAATTAGGGTTAGGGTTACTGTTATGGTTAGGGATTAGGACTATGTTTAGTAGTTCAGTTTAGGTTTAGGATGAGGGGTTATGTTTAGGTTTTGGGATTAGTGTTACTGTTAGGATGTAGGTTCCTGGGTTATGGTTTGGACAGGGGTTCAGGTTAGTGTTAGCTTAGGTTTCATTATTATGTTAATGATTAGGGTTAGGGGTTAGTGTTAGGGTTAGGTTTAGGGTTTTTCATAGGGTTAAGATTCAGGTTACTGGTTTAGGGTTAGAGTTAGGCTTTAGGTGTTATGGTTACAGCTAGGAGGTAAGGTTAAAGATATCGGATAGGGATTTTTGTTAGGGTAAGGGTTATGGATTAAGGTTAAGGGGTTAGGATTAGGGTAATGGTTAGCATTACATGTTAAGGTGAGCAGTTCGGTTAGGGTTAGGTTTTATGTTTAAGGTTAGGGTTATGGGTTAGGGGTAGTGTTTATGCTTATGACACAGGCCCAGTCTGCAGTAGGAGGGTGGGTTAGGGGGGATGGAATTGTCTCCAGGAAGCCCTTCTATTGTATGCTGGGTATGGGCCTGTGGGTTTCATGCAGGACACAGTGGCAGAGCCTCCTTTCACGCATGGCATGGGAAGATTGTAGGCTTGCTTAACTCTGAGAATGGAAGAAGTGTGAGAATTAGATTTAGGTTTAGGATTAAGGATAGGGTTAAAGGTAGGGTTAGGGTTAGGGTATAAGCTTTGGGTTAGGGTTAGTGTCAGGGGTTAGGGTTAGCATTATGTGTTAGGGTTAGGATTAGGGTTAGGGTTAGGTGTTATGTTTAGGGTTAGAGTCAGAGGTTAGGTTTATGGATTTGGGTTAGTACATGGGTCCTAACTGATCCATCAGGGGTGGGGAAAAGGGAAGATAGCCGTGGCCCCACTCCATCGTACCATGGGCATGAGCCCCTGCCTTTCATGTAGGACATGGGGCAGAGCCTCATCTCACACATGGCATAGGTGGATTGTAGGCTTCCTTAACTTTTAAAACTGAAGAAGGCTGGGAATTACATTTGAGGTTAGGGTAATGGGTTAGGATTAAGGTTAGCTTTAGGTGTTAGGCACTAGGATTAGGTTTAAGGGTTACGATTAAAGGTTAGAATTAGGGTTAGATTTACTATTATGGTTAGAAATTCGGATTATGTTAGTAGTTAGGTTTATGTTTAGGGTGAGGGGTTATGTTTAGGTTTTGGGATAAGGGTTACTGTTAGTATTTAGGTTCCTGGGTTACTGTGAGGGCTAGGTGTTCAGGTTAGTATTAGCTTAGGTTTAATTATTAGTGTTAAGGCACGGACCCTGCCTAATCTATGGGGCACTGTCGGTGTGGAGCATGGTTGCGTCTCCACTCCATCATACCCTGAGCCTTGGCTCTGACTGTCACGCAGGACTCAAGCAGAGCCTCATCTCACACATGGCATGGCTAGATTGTAGGCTTGCTTAACTCCTAGAATGGAAGAAGTGTGAGAATTAGATTTAGGGTTAAGATTAGGGTTAGGGTTTAGGTTTAGGTTTAGGGTAAACGGTTAGGGTTAGGAATATCATTAGGGTTAAGGGCTAACGTTAGTGTTAGGGCTAGGGTTTAGGGTTAGGGTCATTGTTTGATTAGGGATAGGGCTAAGTTCATCGTAAGGGGTAGGGTTAGGGTTAGGGTTATGTTTAGGGTAAGGGTTAGGGATAGCGTTTTTGGGTTAGTGTTAGTGGTTAGGTGTTATGGTTTTGGTTATGGGTTCATGTCAGAGTTAGGCGTTCTGGTTAGGGTTAGGGTTAGGGATGACGGTTAGTTGGAGAGGTTAGGATTAAGTTTACTGTTAGGTTAGGGGGTTGGTTTAGCATTAGGGTTGGGTTATGGGTTAGAGTTAGGGATTAGGGTTAAGGAATTGGCCCATTCTTCTCTATTCGCGGTCGGGACTGGGAGCATCACCGAGTCCCCACTCCATTGTACCGAGGTCATGGGACCCTGGCTCTCATGTGGGACACAGGGACGGAGCATCATCTGACATATGGCATGCGTTGGTTGTAGGCTTGCTTATTTCTGCGAATGGAAGAAGTGTGAGAATTACATTTAGGGTTAGGATAATGAGTTAGAATTATGGTTAGGAATAGGGTCTATGGTTATGGTTAAGGTTAGGGCTCAGAGTTGGTGTTGTGGGTAGGGTCAGGCGTTAGGTTTAGTTTTATGGGTTAGAGTTAATGTTAGGGCTTAGATTTAGTGGTTAGTTTAAGGCAGAGGCGAGTCTAATCTATGATGAGAGGGGTGCGGAGGGGGTGGGTGTCACACCACACCATTGTACCCTTGCCTTGGGCCCAGACCTACTATCAGGGCTCAGGTGGAGCCTCATCTCACGCATGGCATGGCTGGATTTTAAGGTTGCTTAACCCTGAGAATGGATAAGTATGAGAATTAGGGTTAGGGTTAAGATTAGGGGTTGGGGTTGGGGTTGAGGTTGGGATTGGGGTTAGGGTTCAGGTTAGTGTTAGGGTTAGGGGTTAGTATCCGGTTTAGGGTTAGGATTAACTGTTAGGGGTAGGGGTTAGGGTTAGGGTTATGGATTAGGGTTAGTGTTAAGGTCTTTGTTAGGGTTAGGGTTGTTAGGTTTAGGGATAAGGTTAGGGTTTTTGATAGTGTTAGGGTTAGGGTGAGAGTTTTTGAGTTAGTGTTAGGGTTTAGGTGTTATGGTTATAAATAGGGGTTAGTGTTAGTGTTAAGGTGTAGGGTGTGGGGTTAGGGTTAGGGTTATTTTTAGGGTTAGTTTAGGGTTTGGTATTAGCATTAGGGTTAGGATTAGGTGGTATGGGTAAGATTAGAGTGATGGGTGAGAGCTAGGGTTTAGGGTTAGGGAATGGACGCTATTTGTTCTATCGGGGGGTCAGGAACTGGGAGCATTTCTGGAACCCGACTCCATCGTATGCAGGGCAGGGGCCCTTACCTTTCACGTGGGACACAAGGGCGCAGCTTTATCTCACACTTGGCATGGGTGTATTGTAGGCTTTCTTAACTCTGATAATAGAAGAAGTATGAGATTTAGATTTAGGGTTAGGGTTAGGATTAGGGGTTAGGAATTGGGTTAGGAATAGCGTTAGGGGTTAGGGTTAGGAATTAGGATTAATTTTAGGAGTTAGGGTTAGGGTGAACAGTTAACATTAAGATTAGTGCTTAGGTTTAGTGTTAGGGGTTAGGGTCAGCGGTTTTGTGAGGATTAGGTTTAGGGTTGGTGTTTAGGGTTAAGGGTTAGGTTTAGGCTTGGGCCCTGTCTACTCTATGAGTGCTCAGGGACGGAGAGCATCACAGGGACCCCACTCCAGCGTACCCTGTGCGTGAGGCCCTGACTGTCACGCAGGACACGGGCAGAGCTTCATCTCACAAATAGCATGGCTGGATTGTAGTCTTGCTTAACTCTGAGAGTGGAAGAAGTGTGAGAAGTTCTGTCAAACACAACTAAGAAAGTCATTTCATAGGAAGAGGCTAACTCTTAGCCAGAGAGGAGTCATGAACAGGAACACTTACATTCACTGAGAGAAAGCCACTATAAAGGGGTGGATTGTAGGACTCAACTAATGCCTAACACAAACCCTAACCCCTATTTTGAACCCTAACCCCAATCCCAACCTACACCCGAACCCAACCCCTAACCCTAGCCCTAATCTTAACCCCAACCCCAACCGCAACCCTAACCCCAACCACAACCCTAACTTTAATGCTAACCCCTAACTCTAACCCCAACACCAATCCTAATGCTAAACCTAACCCTAAACCCTTAACACTAATCCTAAACATAGCCCTACCACCTAGCCATAACCGCAACACCTAAACCCTAACCCTAACCCTAAGCCACTAACCCTAACCATAACCCTACAAAGAACCCTAACCTTAACCCTAACGCCTAACCCTAACACTAACCCCAACTCTAAACCTAAACCCAACCTTAACCCTCACCCTAACACTAACCCTAACCTTAACATTAACCCTAACCCTTAACCCCTAACCCCTAACTCTACCACTAATCCTAATCCCTAACCCCAAATGCCTAACCCTAACCCTAACCCTAATTCTCACACTTCTTCCATTCTCAGAGTTAAGCAAGTCTAAAATCCAGCCATCACTTATGTGAGATGAGGCTCCACCTGAGTCTTGCATGTAAGTCTGGGCCTAATTCAGGGGTAAAATAGGGTGGTGTCGTGGCGATCCTCTTTGCATTCTTCTCACCATAGATTAGACAGGTCCTGTGGCCTTAAACTAACCACTAAATCTAAGCCTTAACACTAACCTTAACCCCTAACCCTAAACTTAACCCCTGACTTTAACCCCCAGCCGTAACTCTAAACCCTAACCTTAACCCTAACCACAGACCCTATCCTTAACCATAATCCTAACCGGTTACCCTAACCCTAAATGTAATTGTCACACTTCTTCCATTCGCAGAAATAAGCAAGCCTACCACCAACACATGCAATGTGTGAGATGACGCTCTGCCTCTGTGTCCCACATGAGAACCAGGGTCCCATGAACTGGGTACTATGGAGTGCAGTCCCGGCGATGCTCCCAGTCCCGACCCCGCATAGAGCATATAGGGCCCACGCCTTCATCCTAATCCCTAACTCTAACCCCTAACCCTAAGCCTAATGAAGCTTAACCCTAACCTCTCAAACTAACCCTCATCCCTAACCTTAACCCTAACCCCAATCCCTGACCCCTAACTCTGACTCAAAACCTTAACCAAAACCGTAATATGTAAACACTAACACTAACCCTAAAACCACATCCCTAACCTTAACCCTACCCCTTACAATGAACCTAGCCCTAACCCTAACCAAACAACGACCCTGACCCTAACCCCTAACCCTAAACCCTAGCACTAACACTAATGTTAGCCCCTAACCCTAATGACATTCCTAACCTTAACCCTTTACCCTAAACCTAAATATAAACCCTAACCCTAATCCTAACCCTAAATCTAATTCTCACACTTCTTCCATTCTAGGAGTTAAGTTAGCCTACAATCTAGCCATGCCATGCGTGAGATGAGGCCCTGAGTGAGTCCTGCATGACAGTCAGAGCCCAAAGCCCATAGTATGATGGAGGGGGGGTGCACGCACGCTCCACACCCCCAGTGCCTCATAGAGTAGACAGGGCCCATGGCCTGACACTAATCATTAAACCTAAGCTAACACTAACACAAACTCCTAGCCCTAATCGAAGCCAATGAACGTGAATCCTAACAGTAACCCTAATCCCTAACCCTAACCATAACACCTCACCCTAAACCTAAACCTAACTACTAAAAATAATTCTCATCTCCGACCGTAACTGTAACCCTAACCCTAATTCTAACCTCTAACCATAACCCCTAAACCTAATCCTAGTCCCGAACACCTAACCCTAACCTTAATCCTAAGCCTTTACCCTAACCCCAAATCTAATTTTCAGACTTCTTCAATTTGAAAACTTAAGGAAGCCTACAATCCACCCATGCCATGCATGAGATGAGGCTCTGCCCCTGTGTCCTACATGAAAGGCAGGGGCCCATGCCCTGTGTACAATGGAGTGGGTCCCTGGCGATCTTCCCAGTTCCCCATGACTGATAGATCAGATAGGGCCAATGTCCTAACCCAAACCCATAACCCTAAATCCTGACCCTAATCCTAAACATAGCACCCATCCATAACCCTAATGCTAACACTAACACATAATACTAACCTTAACCCCTGACCCTAACTCTAACCCCAATCCTAAACCCTAACCCTAACCCTAACCCTACTCCTAAACCTAACCCTGAATCTAATTCTCACACTTCTTCCATTCACAGAGTTAGACAAGCCTGCAATCCAGCCATGCCATGCATGAGATGAGGATCCACCTGAGTGCTGCATGACAGTCAGGGCCTTAGGCCCAGTGCACGATGGAGTGGTGTCGCAGTGACTGTGCCCACCCCCTCTCACCATAGATAGACAGGTCTTGTGCCCTTAAACTAACCGCTAAATCTAAGCCCTAACATGAGCCATAACACCTAACACTAAACCTAAGCCCTGACGCTAACCCCCAACACTAACTCTAAAGCCTCACCTTAACACTAACCCCTAACCCTAACACCTAAACCTACTCCTAATCCCTAACCCTAACCATATTCTTAATCCCTTACGCTTATCCTAAATATAATTCTCACACTTCTTCCATTCGCAGAGATAAGCAAGCCTACAACCAACACAAGACATGGGTGAGATGAGCTCCACCCCAGTATCCCAAGTTAGTCAGGGTCCCATGCCCTGGGTACAATGGATTGGGGTCCCGGTGATGTCCCTGTTCCCGACCCAGCATAGAGCAGATAGGGCATATGCGATAACCCTAATCCCTAAGCCTAACCACTACCCCTAACCCTAACCATAACACCTAAACCTAACCCTACTGCTAACACTAACCCTAACTCTAACACTAAACCAAACCTCTAATCCCTAACTCTAACCCTAACCCATAACCATAACCGTAGTACCCAAACCATAACACTGATTGTAAAACACTAACCCTAACCCTAACCCTAATGACAACCCTAAGCCTAACACTACCACTTACAACATCTCTAGCCCTAACCCTAATCAAACAACCACCCTATCCCTAACACTAACCCCTAACACTAAGCCCTCACCCTAACACTAACGTTAATCCCTAACCCTAACCATAATCCTAATCCTAAATATAATTCTCAGACTTCTTCCATTCTCAGAGTTAAGCAAGCTTACAATCCTCCCATTTCAGCCGTGAAAGGAGGCTCTCCCACTGTATCCTGCATGAAACCCATGGGCCCGTATCTAGTGTATGATAGAGTGCGTTCCTGGCGACAATCCCAGCCCCTCCACGCAGCACCCTAGTGCAGCAAGGGCCCATGCCCTAAGTATAAACACTACCCCTACCCCATAACCCTACCCCTAAACATAACACCTAACCCTAAAGCTATTGCTCACCGTAACACATAAATGTAACACTAACCCTAACATTAATCCCGTAAACTAAACTTAATGCATAAGACTTGACCGGAAATCAACCCCTATCCCATAACTCTAACCCTAACTCCTACCCATGAACATAACACCTAAACCCTAAACCTTACCCTAAAGCCTAGACCTAAATGTAAACCTAACCCTAACCCCTAACCCTAACCCTATCCTCTTACACTAACCCTGAACCCTGATCCTAACCCTAACCGCTAAGTCTGACCATAACCCTTAACTCTAACACTAACCCTAACCTGAACCCTTAAACCTAACCCTACACTAAACCACAAACCCTAACCCTACCCCTTAACCCTAAACCTAACCCTAACCATTAACCCTAAACTTAACCATTAACCCTCAATTTAACCCTTAAATCTAAGCCTAACACAAACCCTTAAGACTAATACTAACCTTTAACCCTAACCCTAACATTAACACTTACCCCTAATCATAACACTTAACCCTAAACCCTAACTCTAATGCTTACCCCAACTCTAACTGTTAACACTGACCCTAACCATTAACCATGACCCTAACCCTAAACCTTAACCCTAACCATAACACTTAACCGTAATCCTAATCCTAACGGTTAACCCTAATCCTAACCCTTACACCTAACCCTACGCTAACGCCTAGTCCCAATCCTAACACTAACCAATAACCCTAACCCTAACCCCTAACCCCTAACCCCTAACCCTCATACTAACCCTAACCCCTAACTCCTAATCCCTAACCCTAACTGTAACCCTGTTTCTCACACTTCTTCTATTCTCAGAGTTAAGCAAGCCTACAATCCAGCCATGCCATGTGTAAGATGAGGCTCTGCCTGAGTGCTGCATGACTGTCAGGGCCCTAGGCCCAGGGTACAATGGAGTGGTGTCACAGCGACCCTGCCCGCTCCCCTGTCACAATAGATAGACAGGTCCTGTGCCCTTAAAGTTACCACTAAATCTAAGCCTTAACACAAACCCTAACACCTAACCCTAAACCTAACCCCGGACCCTAACTTCCAACCTAACTCTAAACCCTAACCTTAACCCTAATCCCTAACCCTAACCTTAACCCCTAAACCTACTTCTAGTCCCTAACCCTAACCATAATCCTAACCCCTTATCCTTATCCGAACTGTAATTCTCACACTTCTTCCATTCACAGAGATAAGGAAGCCTAAAACCAACCCAAGCCATGCGTGAGATGAGGCTCCGTCCCACTATCCCAAGTGAGAGGCAGGGTCCCATGCCCTGCATACAATGGAGTGGCGTCCCGGTGATGCTCTCTGTCCCCGAGCCAGCATAAAGCAGATAGGGCCCATGCATCAATCCTAATCCCTAATCTTAACTGCTACCTCTAACTCTAACCATAACACCTAACCCTAACCCTATTGCTAACCCTAACCCTAACCCTAACGCTAAACCCAAACTCTAACCCCTAAATCTAACCCTAACCCGTAACCATAACAGTAGTACCTAAACCATAACACTAACTGTAAAACACTAAACCTAACCCTAACACTAATGACAGCCTTAAGCCTAACACTACCACTTACAACATCTCTAGTCCTAACCCTAACCAAACAAGCACCCTAACCCTAACCCTAACCACTAACCACTAACCCTAAGCCCTCACCCGAACACTAACATTAATCCCTGACCCTAACCATAATCCTATCCCTAAATATAATTCTCAGACTTCTTGCTTTCTCAGAGTTAAGAAAGCCTACAATCCTCCCATACCATGCATGAAAGGACGCTCTGCCACTGTGTCCTGGATGAAACCCAGGGACTCATACCCAGGATATGCTGGAGTGGGTTCCTGGCGAGAATCCCAGCACCCTAACCACCCCCAGTGTAAACAGAGCCCATGCCCTAAGCAAAATCACTACCCCTAACCCATAACCATAACCCTAAATATATCACCTAATCTAACACTATTGCTCACCTTAACATGTAAACCTAACAGTAACCCTAACTTTAACACCTTAACCTAAATGTAATGCATAACACTTACACTGACAACAACCCCTATCGCATGATTCTAACCCTAATTCCTAATTATAACAACTAAACTCTAAACCTTACCCTAAAACCTAGATCTAACCATAACCCTAAACCCTAACCCTAACCCTAACCTCTTACCCTAACACTAACCCTGAACCCTGATCCTAAACCTAACCGCTAACCCTAAACATAACACTTAACTCTAACACTAAGACTAAGCTGAAACCTTAAACCTAACCCTAAAACTGAACCACAAACCCTAACCCTAACCCTTAACGCTAAAGCTAACCATAGCAGTTAACCTTATCCCTAACCCTTAACCCTAACCCTAACACAAACCCTTAACCCTAATACTAACCCTTAACCCTAACCCTAACCTTAACCCTTAACCCTAATCCTAACCCTTAACGCTAACCACTAACCCTAACACTAACGCTTACCCTTAACCCTAACCGTTAAAACTCACCCTAAGCCTTAACACTGACCCTAACCCTAAACCTTAAACCTAACACTACACTTAACTGTAACCCTAACACTACCTCTTAACCCTAATCCTAACTCTAACTCCTAACCCTAAAATTAACCCCTAGTCCTAACCCTAACACTAACCGTGAACCCTAAACATAACCCTAAGACATAACCCTAACTCTAACACCTAACCCCTAACCCTAACTCCTAATGCCAAATCCCTTACCCTAACCCTGACACTTAACCCTAAGACTAACCATTAAACCTGACTCTAACCCTTAACCCTAACCCTAAACCCAAACCATTATACCTAACCCTGACCTGAACCCAAACCCTAACCCTAACCCTAAGCCCTAACCCTAATCCTAACCCAAAACCCTAACCCTAACCATGAACTTTAAACCTAACCCTAATATCTAGCCCTAAAAATAATCCTTAACGCCAACCCTAACGCTAACTCGAAACTTTAACCCTAACCCGAAACCCTAAACCTAACCCTTAACCCTAAACCTAACCGTTAACACTCACCCTAAGCCTTAAGCCTAACCCTAATCCTGATCCTAACAATTAACCCTACACCTAACCCTAACCTCTAATCTTAACCCTAAAACTCACCCTTAGCCCTAAACCTAACGGTAAACTTTAACCTTAACACTAAACTTTAAACCTAACCCAACCCTAACACTTAATCATAATATTAACCATTAAACCTACCCCTAACACCTACCCCTAACACTAACCCCTAAACTTAAATGTAACCATAACCCTAACGTGTAAACTTAACACCTAACCCCTAAACCTAACACTAACCCCAAAGCCTAACCTCTAACCCGTAAGCCTAACAATAACCCTAACCCCTAACCCCAAACCCATAAACCTAAAACTTAACCCTAAGACTGTTAATCCTAACCCTAACCCTAACACTTGACCCTAAGCTTAACCCTAACCATTAACCCTAACCCTAACCCACAAACTTAAACCTAACCCTAACTGTTAAACCTAACCCTAACCCTTAACCCTAGCCCTAACATTAAGGCTTAACCCTAATACTAACGCTTAACCCTAACACTAACCCTAACCCTTAACCCTAATCCTAAGCCTTAACACTAAAATCTAACCCTAACCATAACTCTTAACCTGAACCTTAACCCTATCCATAACACTTAACCCTAAAACTAACCGTATCCGTTAACCCTAACTTTAACCTTTAAACCTAACCTTAACCCTAACCATTACCCCTAATCCTAACCCTTAAACCTAACCCTAACCCTAACCATAACACTAACCCCCTGACCCTAAACCTAACCCTAACCCTATCCCGTAAACCTAACACCTAACTCCTAACCCTAACACTAACCCCAACCCCTAACCCCTATCCCCTAACCTTAACACTAACCCTAACTCCTAACCCCAGAACCCTAACCATAACCTTAACCCTAATTCTCACACTTCTTCCATTCTCAGAGTTAAGCAAGCCTACAACCCAGCCATGCCATGTGTGAGAATCGATTCTGCCTAAATCATGCATGAGGGTCAGGGCCAAAGGCTCAGGGTATGATGGTGTGGTGTTGCAGTGATCCTGTCCACATCCCTGTCACCATAAATTAGGCAGGTCCTCTGCCCTTACACTAACTGCTATATCTAAGCCCTAACACTACCCCTAACCCCTAACCCTAAACTTAACCCCTGACCCTAACCCCCAACACTAACTCTAAACCCTAACCACAGAACCTATCCCTAGCCATAATTTTAACCTGTTACCCTAACCCTAAATGTAATTCTCACACTTCTTCCATTCACAGAAATAAGCAAGCCTACAAACAACACATGTGATTCGTGAGATGATGCTGTGCTCCTGTGTCACACATGAGAGTCAGGGTCCCCTGACCTGGGAACAACGGAGTGGGTTACCGGCCATGCTCCCAGTCTTGACCCTGCCTAGAGCAGATAGGGCCCATGCCCTAACCGTAATCCCTAACTCTAATCCCTAACTCTAACCCTAAGGCTAAACCTAACCCCTAAACCTACCCCTAAGCTTAATGCTAACCTCTCTAACCCTCATCCCTAACCCTAACACTAATCCCAACTCTGAAGCCCTAACTCTAACATGAACCTGTAACCAAAAACCTGATACCTAACCACTAACACTAACCCTAAAATGCTAACCCTCACCCTAACCCTAACTACAACCCTAACCTGAACCCTACCCCTTACAATAAACCTAGCCGTAGCCCTAACCAAACAAAGACCCTAACCCTAACCCATAACCCTAAACCCTAGCCCTAACACTAACGTTAGCCCCAAACTCTAACCATATTCCGAACCCTAACCCTTTACACTAACACTAAACCTAATCCTAAACCCTAACCCTAATTGTAACCCTAAATCTAATGCTCACACTTCTTCCATTCTAGGAGTTAAGCAAACCTACAATCTAACCATGCCATGCGTGAGATGAGGCTCTGCCTGAGTCCTGCGTGACAGTCAGTCAGAGCCTAAAGGCCTAGGGTACAATGAAGTGGGGATGCAGCCATGCTCCACACCCCTAGTGCCCCATAGATTAGATAGGGCCCTTGCACTAACCCTAATCAGTAAACCTAAGCCCTGACCTTAACACTAATCTGAACCCCTAGCCCTAACCATAACCCATGAGTCTAACTGCTAATATTAACCCTAATCCCTAACCCTAGCCCTAACCCCTCACCCTAAACCTAAACCTAACCACTAAACATAGTCCTAATCCCTAACTATAACAGTAACCCTAACCCTAATTCTAATCTCAACCGTAACCCCTAAACCTAATCCTAGTCCCTAACAGCTAACCCTAGCCTTAATCATAACCCCTTACCCTAACCCCAAATCTAATTCTCAGACTTCTTCAATTTGAAAAGTTAAAGAAGCCTACAATCCACCCATGCTATGCATGAGATGAGGCTATGCTGCTGTGTCCTACATGAAAGGCTGGGGCCCATGCCCTGTGTACAATGGAGTGGGGCCCAGGCGATCTTCCCAGTTCCCCAACCCTGATAGATCATACAGGGCCCATGTCTTAACCTGAATCTGAAACCCTAATCCCTCACCCCAACCCTAAAAATAACACCTAAAATAACCCTAATGTTAACCATAAAACCTAATACTAACCCTAACACCTTACCCTAACCCTAACCCAAACCCTAAACCCTAACACTAATGCTAAATGTAATCCCTAACCCCTAACCCTAACACTAACCCTACCTTCTAACCCCTAAACCTATTTCTCACAATTATTCCATTTTCAGAGTTAAGCATACCTACAATCCAGTCATACCATGCCTGAGATGAGGCTCCACCTGAGTGCTGCATGACAGTCAGTGCCCAAGGCCCAGTGTATGATGGTGTGGTGTCACGGTGACCATGTCCGGACCCCTCACACCATAGATTATACTGGTCCTGCGCCCTTAAACTAACTGCTAAATCTAAGCACTAACACTAACCCTAACCCCAAACCCTAAAATTAACCTCTGACACTAACGCCCAACACTAACTCTAAACACAAAACTTAACACTAAAAGCTAATGCTAACCCTAATGTCTAAACCTAACTCTAACTCTTAATCCTTAACCCTAACACTACACCCTAGCCCTAACCAAAACACTTAATACTAACCCTAACCCTAACCCTAGCCTTAACCCTCACCCTAACCCTAGCCATAGCCCTAGCACTAGTCCCAGCCTTAACACTAACCCTAAAACTAGCCCTAGCCCTAACCATAACCCTAACCCTAACACTAGATTTAACCCTAACCGTAACCCTAACCCTAGCCTTAGCCCTAGCCCAAACACTAACCCTAGCCATACCCCTAGACCTAACCCTAACCTTAGCCCTAACCCAAGCCCTAGCCCTAGCCCTAGCCCTAACCCTAACCCTAGCCCTAGCCCTAACCCTAACATTTAAACCTAACCCTTAACCATAATCTTAACCCTTTACACTAACCCTAATCCGTAACTCTAACACTAACACCTAATTGTAAACCTAACCTAACCCTAACCCCTAAACCTAACACTTAACCCCTATTCCTAACACTAACCCAAAATACTAACCCCTAACACCCACCCTTAACACAAACCTCATCCCCTATCACCAAAGCTCTAACCCTAACCCTAACAATTAATCCTAAGACTAACTGTTAAACTTCGCCCTGACTCTTAAACCTAACACTTAACCCTAAACTTAACCCTAATTGTTAACCCTAACCCTAAACCTAACCCTATTGCTTAACCCTAAACCCTACTCTAACCGTTAAACCTAACCCTAACTTTTAACCCTAACACTAAAACTTAACCCTAATACTAACCCTTAACCCTAACCCTAAACCTAACCCTTAACCCTAACCCTAACCCTTAACCCTAATCCTCACTCTTAACCCTAACCACAGGCCCTAGACCTAACACTTAACCATAAATCATAAACCATAAAATGGTAACCCTAACTATTAAGACTAACCCTAACACAAACAGTTAACCCTAATACTAACCCTTAACCATATTAAAGTTACCCTTAACCCTAATCCTAAACCTTAACTTAACACCTAACCCTAACCGTAAACCTTATCCCAACCCTACCCGTCAACACTCACCCTAGCCCTTAACACTCACACTAACCCTAACACTTAACCCTAACCCTAACACTGAACCGTAACTCTAACCCTAACCCTTAACCCTAATCCTAACACTTACACCTAACCCTAACTCTAACGCCTAGTCCTAACGCTAACACTAACCTCTAGCCCTAAGCCTAAACCTAAACCCTAACGCTAACCCTAACAAATAACCCCTAACCCTCACACAAACACTAATCACTATCCACAAAGCCCTAACCCTAACCCTAACAATTAACCCTAAAACTAACCATTAAACCTCAGCCTAACCCTTAACCCTAATCCTAACCCTAATACTAACCATTAAACCTAACCTTGCCCCTTAACCCTATCCCTAACGCAAACCCCTAACCCTAACACTAACACTTAACCCTAACCCTAACCATGAACTCAAAACCTAACTCTAACACCTAACCTTAAAAATAACCCTTAACAGTAACCCTAATGCTAACCGAAAACTTAACCCTAACCTTAAAATCTAACCCTAACCCTTAACTCTAACCCTAGCCCTTAACCCTCACCCTAACCCTTAACACTAACCCTAGTCCTAACTCTAATACTTTAACATACTCCTAAACCAAACCCCTAACCTTAACCCTAAACCTCACCCTTAACACTAAGCCTAACTGTAAATGTTAACCCTAACACTAAACTTTAAACCTAATGTTAACCTTAACCATTAAATCTAATCTTAAACCTTAACCCTAACCCTAACCCTTAACACTAACACTAAAACCTAACCCTAATCCTAACACTAACCCTATGCCCTAAACCTAACACTTAACTCCTAACCCTTACACTTACCCTAAACCCTAACCCATAACACCTAACCCTAACAATAACCCTAACCCCTAATCCCAAACCCATAACCCTAACCCAGCCATTAACACTCACCCTTACCCTTAACCCTAAACCTAACACTAACACTTAATCCGAAGACTAACAGTTAACCCTAACCCTAATCCTTAAGCCTAACCCTAACCCTTAACCCTAACCATTAACCCTAACCCTAACACTTAACCCTAAACTTAACCCTAACCCTAACCCTAACTCTTAACCCTAAACTTAACCCTAACCATTAACCCTAACCCTAACCCAGACCCTTAAGCCTAAACCTAACCCTAACCACTAACCCTAACACAAACCGTTAACCCCATTTCTAACCGTTAACACTCACCCTAAACCTTAACGCTAACGCTAATCCTATCACTTAACCCTGATCCTTAACCCTAACCCTAACACCTACCGCCTAAACATAACATTAACCCTAACCCTTAACCTCTAACCTCTAACCCTAACACTAACCCTAACCACTAACTGCAATCCCCTAACCCTAACCATAACCATAATTCTCACACTTCTTCCATTATCAGAGGTAAGCAAGCCTACAATCCTCCCATGCCATGCGTGAAAGGAGGCTCTGCCACTGTGTCCTGCATGAAACCCATGGGCCTATACCCAGCGTACAATAGAGGGGGTTCCCGGCAACAATCCCAGCCCCGTAACCCACCACCCTAGTACAGCCAGGACCCGGGCCCTAAGCATAAACACTACTCCTAACCCATAATGCTACCCCGAAACATAACACCTAACCCAAAATTTATTACTCACCATAACTCGTAAACCTAACCCTCACCCTAAATTTAATCCCATAAACTTACCTTAATGAATGAGTTACCCTGACAACAACCCCTATTTCATAATTTTAACCCTAACTACTACCCATAAACGTAACACCAAAACCCTAATCATTACCCTAAAGCCTAGACCTAACCCTAAACCTAACCCTAACCCCTAACGCTAACCCTAACCCCTTACTCTAACACTAACCTGGAATCCCGATCCTAACCCTAACCCCTAACCCTAACCATAACCCTTAACTCTAACACTAACCCTTACCAGAACACTTAACCCTAACCCTAAAACTAAACCAAAAACCCTAATCCTGTCCCTCAAACCTAAACCTAACCGTAACAGTTAACCCTAACCCTATCACTAACCCTTAACACTAAACCTAACCCTTAACACTAAACCTAACGCTTAACACTAACCTCTAACCCTAACCCTAGCCCTTAACCATAACCCTAACCATAAACCCTCACCCTAACCCTTAACCCTGACCGTAACCCTAACTCTTAACCCTAACCCTTACATGTAACCCTAACCCTAACCTTTAACCCTAAGTCTAACACTTAACCCTAACCCTAACACTAACCCCTACTCCTAACACTAACACTAACCCCTAACCATAAACCCAACCCTAACACCTAACCCCTAACCCTCACATTAACCCTAACCCCTTACCCCAAAACCTGACCCCTAACCCTAACCCTAATTCTCACCACTTGTTCCGTTCTCAGAGTTCAGCAAGCCTACACTCCAGCCATGCTATGCGTGAGATGAGGCTCGTCTGATCCTGCGTGACAGGCAGCGGCCCATGCCCATGGTAAGATGGAGTGGGGTCCGTGGGTTTGTAGGCTTGCTAAACTCCAGTTTGGAAGAATTGTTATAATCATATATGGGAACACCTACATTCACTCAGAGAAAGAAATGATGGGGTGGTGGTTTGTAGGCATACTAAACTCTAGTTTGGAAGAAGTACAGGAGTCATACATAGGAACGCTTACATTCACACAGAGAAAGCAATTATGGGGTGATGTATTGTAGGCATGCTACTCTGTAGTTTGGAAGAAGCTCAAGAGTAATATATAGGAAAGCTTACAGTCACTTAGAGAAAGCAACTCTCGGGCAGTGGTTTGTAGGCCTTCTAAACTCTATTTTCAATGAAGTGTAAGAGTCATATATGACAACGCTTATATTCACTCAGAAAAAGTTGTTTTATCTGCGTGAATGTAAGCATTCCTATATACGACTCATACTTCTTCCAAACTAGAGTTTAGGATGCCTACAAAGCACCACCGCATCATTGCTTTCTCTGAGTGAATGTAAGCGTTCCCATATATGACTCTTGCACTTCTTCCAAAGTAGTTTAGCAGGCCTACAAACCACCCCCGGAGAGTTGCTTTCTCTAAGTAACTGTAAACTTTCCTATATATTACTCTTGAAATTCTTCCAAACTAGAGATTAGCATGCTTACAAAACACCACCCCATAGTTGCTTTCTCTGCATGAATGTAAGCATTCCCATAAAGGACTCTCATACATTTTCCAAAATAGAATTGAGAAGACCTAGCAAGCACCCCTCGAGAGTTGCTTTCTCTAAGTAACTTAAGTTTTCCTATATATTACTCTCGAATATCTTCCAAACTAGAGATTTGCATGCCTACAGAACACCACCCCATAGTTGCTTTCTCAGAGTGAATGTAAGCATTTCCATGTATGACTCTCACACTTCATCCAAACGAGAGTTTAGTATGCCTACAAACCACCACCTTGACATTGCTTTCTCTGAGTGAATATAAGCATTCCCATGTATGACTCTCACACTTCATCCAAATTAGAGTTTAGCAGGCCTACAAACCACCTCCAGAGATTTGCTTTCTCTAGGTGACTGTAATCTTTCCTATGTAAGACTCTCGAACTTCTTCCAATCTACAGTATAGCATGCCTACAAAACACCACCCCATAGTTGAATTCTCTGTGTGAATGTAAGCGTTCCTATGTATGATTCTCCTACTTTGTCCAAACTACAGTTAAGTATGCCTAAAAACCACCACTCTAACATTGCTTTATCTGAGTGAATGTAAGCGTTCCCATATATGACTCTTACACTTCATTGAAAGTAGAGATTAGCAGGCCTACAAAGCAGTCCCCAAGAGTTCCTTTCTCTAAGTCACTGTAAGCTTCCCTACATATGACTCTCATAATTCCTCCAAACTGTAGTTTAGCATGCATACAAACACTACCCCATAGTTGCTTTCTCTGCGTGAATGTAAGCATTCCTATATATGACTCTGGTACTTCTTCCAAACTACAGGTTAATGTGCCTACAAACCACCACCCCATCATTGCTTTCTCTGAGTGAATGTAAGCGTTCCCATATATGACTTTTGTACTTCTTCCAAACTAGAGTTTAGCATGCCTACAAACCACCCGCTGAGAGTTACATTCTCTAAGTGACTGTAACCTTTCCTATATATTACTCTTGAGCTTCTTCCAAAATAACAATTAGCATACTTAAAAAAAAAAACACTCCACAGTTGCTTTCTCTGCGTGAATGTAAGCATTCCTGTATATGACTTGTACATCTTCCAAACTAGAGTTTACTATGCACACAAACCACTATCCCATCGTTGCTTTGTGTGAGTGAATGGACACGATCCCATATATGACTCATGCTTCAACCAACATAGAGTTTTGCAGGTCTACAAACCACCCACCGACACTTGGTTTTTTCTAAGTGGCTGTTACCTTTCCTAAATAGGACTCTGAATCTTCTCCCAAAGTGGAGTTTAGCATGCTTACCTAACACCACCCCGCAGTTGCTTTCTCTGTGTGAATGTAAGCATTCATATATATGACTCTCGTACTTCTTCCAAACTACTGTTCATTATGCCTACAAACCACCACCCCATTGTTACATTCTCTGAGTGAATACAAGCGTTCCCATATATGACACTTACACTTCATTGAAAATAGAGTTTAGCAGGCCTACAAACCACCCCCCGAGTGTTGCTTTCTCTGTCACCATAGGCTTCCCTAGATATGACTCTCGAAATTCTCCAAACTAAAGTTTAGCATGCATACAAACACTACTCCATAGTTGCTTTCTCTGCGTTAATGTAAGCGTTACTATATATGACTAGTACTTCTTCCAAACTATAGTTTAGTGTGCTTACAAACCACCACCCCGTCGTTGCTTTCTCTGAGTGAATGTAAGTGTTCCCATATATGACTCTCACACTTCTTCCAAAGTAGAGTTTCTCAGGCCTACAAACCACCCACCGACAGTTCCTTTTTTTAAGTGGCTGTTACTTTTTCTAAATAGGAATCTGGTCCATCTCCCAATCTAGAGTTTAGCATGCTTACCTAACATCACCCTGTAGTTGCTTTCTCTGTGTGAATGTAAGCGTTCCTATATATGACTCTCATACTTCTTCCAAACAAGAGTTTAGCATGCCAAAATAACACCCCCCATAGTTGCTTTCTCTGAGTGAATATAAGCCTTAGTATATGTGACTCTCGAACTTCTTCCAAATTAGAGATTAGCATGCCTACAAACACCCTTCCCATAGTTGCTTTTTCTGAGTGAATTTAAGCATTCCTATGTATGACTGTTGCAAGCATTACAAGCTAGTTTCGTATGCTTACAAAGCACCCCCAGAATTGCTTTCTCTGAGTGAATGTAAACCTTCCTGTATATGACTCTCATACTGCTTCCAAACTACAGTTGAGTAAGCCTAGAAAACAATCCCCAACAGCTACTTTCACCGAATGAATTTAAGCGTTTCTATATATGACTATGGCACTTCTTCCAAACTAGAGTTTAACAAGCCTACACACCACCCCCGTAGTTGCTTTCTCTATGTGACTGTAAGCTTTCCTCTACATGGCTCTCAAAATTTTTCCAAACTAGAGTTTAGCATGCCTACGATGCACCCATCCATAATTGCTTTCTCTGAGTGAATGTAAGCCTTCCTATATATGACTGTCGCACTTCATCCAAACTAGAGTATAGCAAACCTGGAAACCCCCCCTGATAGTTGCTTTCATTAAGTGAATGTTAACATTCCTACATATGACTCTGGCGATTTTTCCAATGTAAGATTTTAGCAATACTGCAAATCCCCGCAGATACTTCCTTTCTCTAAGTGAATGTAAGAATTCCTATACATGACTTTCCCTTTTTTCCAAACTAGAGTTTAGGAAGCCTAGAAACCAACCCCATAGATGCTTTAAGTGAATATAAGCATTCCTATATATGACTCTCGACTTCCTCCAAAGTAGAGCTTAGCAAGCCTACAAATAAACTCCCTATAATTGCTTTCTCTGAATCAATGAAATCATTCCTATATATGACTCTCCAACTTCTTCCAAACCAGAGTTTAGCAAGCCTAAAAAGCAGCCCCCATAGATACTCCCTCTAACTCAATGCTAACGATCCTATATAGGACTCACCCACTTCATCCAAACTAGAGTAAGGCAAGCCTAGAAAGCACACCCAAATAGTTGCTTCTATAAGTAAAAGTAAGCAACCCTATATATGACTATCACAATTCCTCCAAACTGGAGTTTAGCAAGCCTACAAACCCACGGAACCCACTCCATCGTACCATGGGCATGGGTCCCTGCCTGCCACGCAGGACTCAGGCAGAGCCTCATCTCACACATGGCATGACTGCAGTATAGGCTTGCTTAACTCTGAGAATGGAAGAAGTGGTGACAATTAGGGTTAAGGTTAGGGGTCGGGGTTTGGGATTAGGGGTTAGGGTTAGTGTGAGGGTTAGAGGTTAGGTATTAGGGTTGGGTTTAGGATTAGGATTTAGTGTTAGGGTTAGGACTAGGGGTTAGTTTTTGGGTTAGGGTTAAGGGTTATAATTAGGGTTAAAGGTTAGTGCTTGGGTTACGTGTAAGGGTTAGGGTTAGGGTTAAGTGTTAGGGTTACAGTCAGGGTTAAGGGTTAGGGTGAGGGTTAACTGTTAGGGTTCAGGTTAAGTGTTAGGGTTAGTTAGGGGGTTGGCATTAAGGGTTTGGTTTAGTGTTAAGAGTTAGAGATGGGGTTAGGGTAACGGTTAGGGTTAAATTTAGGGTTGAGGGATATGGTTAGGGTATGTGGTTTAATTTTAGGTTAAGAGTTCAGGTAAGGGTTACTGTTAGAGTTAAGGGTTATGGTTAGGGTTAAGGGTTAGGGTTAGGATCAGGGTTCCAGGTTAGTGTTAGGGTAAGGGGTTAGGGTTATGGGTTATGGTTAGGTTTAGGGTTAGGACTAGGCTTTAGGGTAAGGGTTAGTGTTTAGTTGTTACATTTATGGGTAGGAGTTAGGGTTAGAATTATGGGATGGGGTCGTTGTCAGGGTAAATCATGCATTAAGATATGTTTACAGGATTAAGTTAGGGTTAGGTTTAGGTTTATGTGTTACAGTGAGCAATAGATTTAGGGTTAGGTGTTATGCTTAGGGGTAGCATTATGGTTTAGGGGTATTGTGTATACTTAGGGCACGTGTCCTGGCTGCACTAGGGTGGTGGGTTAGGGAGCTGGGATTCTTGCTGGGAACCCCGTCTATCGTACACTGGGTATGGGCCTGTGGGTTTCATGCAGGACACAGTGGCAGAGCCTCCTTTCACACATGGCGTAGGAGGATTGTAGGTTTGCTTAACTCTGAGAATGGAAAAAGTGTGAGAATTACGGTTATGGTTAGGGTTAGGGGTTTGTGGTTAGAGGTTAGGGTTAGTGTTAGGGTTAGCAGTTAGAGTTTAAGGGTTAGGGTGTTATGTTTAGGCGGTAGGTGTTAGGGTTAGGGTTAAGGCTTATGGTTAAGTGATAGGGTTAGGGTTAGTGTTAAGGTTTAGGGTGAGTGTTAATGGTTAGGGTTAAGGGTTTTGGTTAGTGTTAGTGGTTAGGGTTAAGGATTAGGATTAGGTTTAAAGGGTAGGGTTAGGGTTAAGGGATAGTATTAGTGTTAAGTGTTAGGGTTAAGGTTTAGTGTTACAGTTAATGGTTAGGTTTAGGTTTAGGGTTAAGTGTTATGATTAGGGCTAGGGTTAATGGTTAGGATTAAGTTTAGGGTTAAGGGTTAGGATTAGGCTTAAGGGTTATGGTTAGAGTTAATGGTTAGTCTTAGGGTTAAGTGTTAGGGTTAGGGTTATGGTTAAGGGTAAGGGTGAGTGTTAATCGTTAGGGTTAGGGTTAGGGGTCTGGGATTAGGTGTTAAGGGTTATTTTTAGGGTTAGGTGTTAGGGGTTAGTGTTTGGGGTATGTGTTAGGGTTAGGAGTTAAGTGTTGGGTTTAGGGCATAGGGTTAGGGTTAGGAATAGGGTTAGTATTTAATGTTAGTGCTAGGGGTTACAGTTAGGGATAAGTGTTAAGATTAGATTTAAGGGTTAGGGTTAATGTTAGGTTTAAAGGTTAGTGTTAGGGTTAAGGTTTAGGGTTAGGTTTAGGGTTAAGGGTGAGGTTTAGGGTTAAGGTTAGGGGTTTGGTTTAGGGGTAGGCTAAAGTGTTAGAGTCAGGACTAGGGTTACGGTTAAGGGTTAGGGTTATGGATAAGGGTTAGGGTTAGGCTTTAGGGTTAGGTTCAAGTTTTTGGGTTAGCGTTAGGGTTAGCAGTAAGGGTTACTTTTAAGGTTAGGTGTTAGAGTTAGGTTTGGGGTTCATGGTTAGGGTTAGGGTTAGGGGTTAGGGTTAGGGTTAGGTGTTAGTGTTAGGGTTAAGGGGCAGGGTTAGGTTTAATGGTTAGGGTTAGGGTTAGGATTAGAGTTAAGGGTTAGGGTGAGGTTTAACGATTAGTCTTAGGGTTAAGTGTTAGGGTTAGGGTTAGGGGTTTGCGGATAGGGTTTAGTGTTAGTGTTAGGGTTAGGTGTTAGGTGTTAGGTTAGGGTTAGGGTTTAGGGTTAGGTTTAGGGCTAGGGGTTAGTGTTAGCGTTAGCAATATGGGTTAGGTTTAGGGTTAGGGGTAAGGATTAGGATTAGGGTTAAGGGTTAGGTTTAGCATGAGTGTTAAGGGCTAGGGTGAGTGTTGACAGTTAGGGTTAGGGGTAAGGTGTATGCTTAAGGGTAGGTGTTAGGTTAAAGTTTAGGATTAGGGTTAAGGGTAAGGTTAGGGTTAGGTTTAAGGGTTAGTATTAGGGTTAAGTGTTTGTGTTAGGGTTAGTCTTAATGGTTAGTGTTTGGTTTATGGTTAAGTTTTAGGGTTAGGGTTTTTGGTTAGAGTTAAGGGTGAGGATTAGGGTGAAAGTTAGGGTTAGGGTTAAGGGTTAGGTTTAGTGTTATGATTAAGGGTTAGTATTAGGGTTAAGGTTTAGTGTTAGGGTTAGGGTTAAGGGTTAGGTTTAGGTTTAAAGGTTAGTGTAGGGTTTAGGGTTAATGGATAGGTTTAGGTTTACAGTTAGGGTTAATGGATAGGCTTAAGTTTAGGATTAAGTGTTAGGTTTAATGTTAGGGTGAGGTTTAATGGGGTAAACGGTGAGGGTTAATTGTTAGGGTTATGGTTAGGGGTTTGGTGATAGTGGATAGGGTTAGTATTAAGGGTAGGGGTTAGGGGTTAGAGTTTGGAGTTAGGGTTATGCGTTGTGTTATGTTTAGGGGTTGGGGTTAGGATAAGGTTTACAGTTAGGAGTTAGTGTTAGGGGTTATGGGTTAGGGTTAGGGTAAAGGGTTAAGATTAGGGTTAAGGGTTAGGGTTATGTTTAAATGTTAGAGTTAGGGTTAGGATTAGGGGTAAGTTTAGAGTTAGAGTTAGGGCTAGGGCTAGTGTTAGGGCTAGGGTTAGGGTTAGGGCTAGGGCTAGGGCTAGGGCTAGGATTAGGTTAGAGTTAGGGCTAGGGCTAGGGTTTGGGCTAGGGCTAGGGCTAGGGCTAGGGTTAGGGTTAGGGTTAGGGATAGTGTTAGGGTTAGGGTTAGGGTTAGGGTTAGGGCTAGGGTTAGGTTTAGAGTTAGTGTTAGGGCTCGGACTAGTGCCAGGGCTATGGGTAGTGTTAGGGTGAGAGTTAGGGCTAGCATTAGGTTTAGAGTTAGGGCTAGGGCCAGGCTTATTGTTAGGGTTAGGGTTAGGTGTTGGGGTTATGGTTAGGGTAAGGGTTAGATTTAGAATTAGGGTTATGTTTTAGGGTTATGGTTAGGGTTAGTGTTAGTGTTAGGGGTAGGGTTAGCATTAGGGGTTAGGGTTAGTGTTAGTGTTAGGATTAGAGCTAGGGCTAGGGCTAGGGTTAGGGCAAGGGTTAGGGTTAGGTTTAGGTTTATGGATTAGGGGTTACGGTTATTGTTATGGTTAATCTTAGCATTAGAGTTAGGGTTAGGGCTAGGGTTAGCGTTAAGGGTTAGGGGTTAGGGTTAGGGTTACGGTTTAAGGGTTATGTTAGAGTTAGCTTTAGGGGTTATGGTTATGGTTTGGGGTTAGGGTTAGCATTAAGGTTAGGGTTAGGATTAGAGTTAGGTTTAGGGGTTAGGTGTAGGATTAGATTTAGTGTCAGGTGTTAGTGTTAGGGTTAGGGGTTAGGGTTAGGTTTAGTGGTTAGGGTTTGGGTTAGGGTTAGTGTTAGGTTTAGGTGTTAGGGTTAGGGTTAGGGAGTTCAGGGTTATTGTTAGGGTTAGCTTTAGCATTAGGGGTTAGGGTTTTTAGGGTTAATGTTAGGGATAGAGTTAGGGATAGTGTTAGTGTTAGGGCTAAGGTTAAGTTTAGGGCTAGGCCTAGGACTAGGGCTAGGGCTAGGATTAGGTTTAAGGTTAGGGTTTCGGTCAGGGCTAGGGCTAGGGCTATGTTTTGGGCTAGGTCTAGAGCTAGGGCTAGGGTTAGGTCTAGGGCAAGGATTAGTGCTAGGGGCAGGGCTATGGCTAGGGTTTGGGCTAGGGTTAGGGTTAGGGTTAGGATTATGGTTAGGGTTAGGCCTATGTCTAGGTCTAGGGTTAGGCCTAGGGTTAGGGCTAGAGTTAAGGTTAGGCTTAGGTCTATGGCCAGGCTTAGGCTTAGGTTTAGAGTTAGCTGTTGGGATTAGGGTTAGGGTTAGGGTTAAGGGTATGGTTTAGTGTTAGGGTTACGGTTTGTGTTAGTGTTAGGGGTTACGGTTAGGGTTAGGGGTTAGGGTTAGTTTTAGCGTAAGGGTTAGGGATAGGGCTAGGGCTAGGGTTAGGGCAAGGGTTAGGGTTAGGGTAAGAGTTATGGATTAGGGGTTATCGTTATTGTTAGGGTTAGTCTTAGCATTAGGGTTAGAGGTTAGGGTTAACTTTAGTGTTATGTTTAGGGTTAGGGGTTAGGGGTTATGGTTAGGGGTTATTGTTATTGTTAGGGTTAGTCTTAGCATTAGGGTTAGAGGTTAGGGTTAACTTTAGTGTTATGTTTAGGGTTAGGGGTTAGGGGTTATGGTTAGGGTTAGGGTTTATGGGTAATGTAAGGTTAGGGTTAGGGGTCAGGGTTAGGGTTATGGTTAGGGTTTAGGGTTATTGTTAGGGTTAGTATTAGGGGTTAGATTTAGGGTTTGGGATTAGGGTTAGGTTAAGTTTTAGGGTTACCTTTTTGTTTAGGGTTAGGGTTAGGATTAGAGTTCGGTTTAGGGGTTAGGTTTAGGATTAGGTTTAGGGTTAGGGGTTAGGATTTGGGTTAGAGTTAGCGTTAGGGTTAGGGTTAGCAGTTAGTGTTAGGGTTAGGCTTAGGGTTTGGGGTTAGGGTTATGGTTAGGTTTAGAGGTTAGGGTTAGAGTTAGGGTTTAGGGTTGTTAAGGTTAGGGTTATGCTTAGGGTTAGGGTTATGTTTAGTTTTAAGAGTTAGGGTTGTTTCGGTTAGTGTTAGGGATAGGGTTAAAGATAGTGTTAGTGTTAGGGCTAGGATTAGGTTTAATTCTAAGCCTAGGGCTAGGGTTAGGTCTAGGATTAGGTTTAGGGTTAGTGTTTAGGGTTAGCATTAGGGTTAGGTTTGTAGTGAGCATTAGTGTTAGGCTTAGGGTTTGGCGTTAGGGTTAGGGTTACTTTTAGGTGTTAGGGTTAGGGTTAGAGGTTAGGGCTTTTAAGGTTAGGGTTATGGTTAGGTTTAGTGTTAGGGGTTAGGGTTGTTTGGGTTAGTGTTAGGGATAGGGTTAAGGATAGTGTTAGTTTTAGGGGTAGGGTTATATTTAGGTCTAGGCCTAGTGCTAGTGCTAGGGCTAGGATTAGGTTTAGGGTTAGGGTTAGTGTCAGGGCCAGGTCTAGGGCTATGTTTAGGGCCAGGTCTAGGGCTAGGGCTAGGATTAGGTCTAGGGCAAGGGTTAGTGCTAGGGATAAGGCTACAGCTAGGGTTTGGGCTAGGGTTAGGTTTAGAGTTAGGATTATGGTTAGGGCTAGGCCTATGTCTAGGGCTAGATTTAGGGCTAGGGTTAGGTTTAGGGTTGGGTTTATGGTTTGGGGTAGGGCAAGTGCTAGGATTAGGGCTAGGGCCAGGGCTAGGTTTAGGGTTAGGGTTAGGTTTAGGGTTAGGGTTAGGGTTAGGGTTATGGCTAGGGCTAGGGCTAGGGCTAGAGTTAGGTTTAAGGTTAGGTTTAGGTCTAGGGTTATGTTTAGGTTAGGGTTAGGTTAAGTGTTAGGGGCAAACCCCTTAGAGGTTAGGATTAGTGTGAGGGTTCAGGTTTAGGTGTTAGTGTAAGGGTTAGGTTTTTGATTTGGTTTAGGTTTAGGGGTGAGTGTTAGGATTAGGAAATAGACGTTAGTGTTAGGATTTGGGGTAAGGTTTAGGATTATGGTTTAGGGTTAGGGTTAGGGTTAGGGTTAAGTGTTAGGGTTAGGGTTAATGGTTAGCGTTAGGTCCAGTGTTAAGGGTTACGGTGAGTGTTGATGGTTAGGGTTAGGGGTAAGGTTTACATTTATTGTTAGGGGTTAGGTTAAGTGTTAGAATTAGTGTTTGGGTAAGGTTAGGGTTAGGGTTAAGTGTTAGTATTAGGGTTAAGTGTTTGTGTTATGGTTAGGGTTAATGGTTAGGGTTAGGTTTATGGTTAAGTGTTAGGGTTTGTGGTTAGGGTTAAAGGTGAGGCTTAAGGTTAAGGGTTAGGGTTAGTGTTAAGGGTTAGTATTAGGGTTAACATTTAGGGTTAAGGTTAAGGTTAGGATTAATGGTTAGGGTAGGGTTTAGGTCTAAGTGTTAGGGTTAGGGTTACATTTAGGGTTAAGTTTGTGGTTAAGGGTTAGGGTTTAAGGTTAGGGTGAGGTTTAAGGGTTAATTTTAGGGTTAATTGTTAGGGCTAGGGTTAGGGGTTTGGTGATAGGGGTTAGGGTTAGTGTTAAGGGAAGGGGATACAGGTTAGTGTTTCGGGTTAGTGATAGGGTTAGGGGTTCAGTGTTAAGTTTAGGGGTTAGGGTTAGGGTTAAGTTTAGGGTTAGCAGTCAGTGTTAGGGTTAGAGGTTAGGGTTAGGGCAAAGGGTTAAGATTAGGGTTAAGTGTTAGGGTTAGGGTTTGGTTTAAAGGTTAGGGTTACAGGTAGGTTAGGGTTAGGGCTAGGGCTAGGGCTAAGTCTAGGGTTAGGGCTAGGGGTAGGGTTAGGGATAGTGCTAGGGTTAGGTCTAGGACTAGGGTTAGGGCTAGGTTTAGTGTTCGGGTTAAGGTTAGGATTAGGATTAAGGTTAGGTCTACGGCTAGGTCATGTGTTAAGGCTAGGGGTAAGGCTAGGGCTAAATTTAGTGTTAGGTTTAGGGATTAGGTTTAAGGTTAGGGTTAGGTCTATGGCTAGGGCTAGGTTTAAGGCTCGGGTTAGGGTTACAGTTAGGGTTAGGGTTAGGTGTTAGGGTTTGGGTTATGTTTAGGTGTTTTGGTTAGGGTTTAGGGTTAGGGTTAGGATTATGGTTAGGATTAGGTGTTAGGGTTAGGGGTAAGGGTTAGGCATAGGTTTAGCTTTAGTGTTATGCTTATAATTAGTGTTAGGGTTAGTTGTTACGTTTAGGGTTAGAGTTTAGTGTTAGGGTTAGTCTTATTGTTAGGGTTAGGGTTTGCGGTTAGGGTTAGGGTTTCAGTTAGGGTTAGAGTTTCCGTTTAGGGTTTCTGTTACGGTTAGGGTTTTTTGTTAGCGACAGAGTTAGGGGTTAGTGTTGTTAGGGTCAGTGTTATGGTTAGGTTTAGGTTTGGAGTTAGTGTTCTGCATTAGAGTCTTTAGGATTTGGGATAGGGTTAAGGATATAGTTAGGGTTATGGCTAGGGCAAGGGTTAGCGCTAGAGCTAGGGCTAGGGTTAGGGCTAGGGCTAGGGATAGGGCTAGGGCTACGGTTATTTCTAGGGCAAGGGCTAGGTCCAGGGCTAGGGTTAGAGCTAGGTTTAGGGTTAGGGCTAGGATTAGAGTTAGGGTTAAATTTTAGGTTTAGGTTTAGTGTTAGGTGTTAGGGTTAGGGTTAGGGTTAGGGGTTCAGATTAGTGTTAGGGTTTAGGGTTTGGATTAGGGTTATGTTTAGGGCTTAGGGTTAGGTTTAGGGTTTATGGTTACGGTTAGGGTTAGGGTTAAGGGTTATGGTTAGGTTTAGGGTTAACGTTAGTGTTAGGGTTAGAGGTTAGTGTTAGGGTTATTGTTAGTCTTATGCTTACCAGTTAGGGTTAGGGTTAGTGTTACGCTTTAGGGTTAGGATTAAGTGTTAGGGCTGTTAGGGTTAGGGTTATGGTTAAGGTTAGGGTTAGGGTTAGTTTTAGGCATTAGGGTTCTTAGGGTTAGGGTTATTGTTAGGGAGTAGAGTTAGTGTTAGTGCTAGGGCTAGCTTTAGGCCTAGGGCTAGGGCTAGGGCTAAGGCTATTGCTAGGTTTAGGGTTAGAGCTAGGGCTCGGGCTAGGGTTAGTCCTATGCTTAGGGTTATTGTTAAGGATAGGGCTAGGGTCACGTTAGCGTTAGGGCTAGGGATAGGTTTAGGCTTAGGAGTTCGTGTTAAGGTTAGGGTTAGGGTTAAGTGTTAGTGTTTGGTTTTTGGTTAGGTTTAGGGTTAGGGGTTAGGGTAAATGTAAGGGTTAGGGTTAAGGGTTACGATTAGGGCTAGGGATAAGGGTTAGGGTTAGGGTTTGTGTTAGGGTTAGGGTTAGCAGTTAGGGGTTAGGAATTAGGGTTATGGTTACAGTTAGGGTTAAGGTTAGGGTTTGGTGTTTGATTTAGTGATACGGTTAGGGTTAGGTTTAGTGTTAGGGGTTAGGGTTAGGTGTTAGCGTTAGGGTTAGGGGTTAGTGTTATAGTTAAGGTTGGTGTTTTGGGTTAGGGTTAAAGTTAGGGTTAGGGTTTGGGGTTAGGTCTTGTGGTAGAATTAGATTTAGGGCCTGAGTTACATTTAGAGTTAGGTGTTAGGGTTCTGGTTAGGGTTAGAGGTTAGGGTTAGTGTTAGGATTAGGGGTTGGGGTTAGGGTTAGTGTTAGGGTTAGTGGTTGGGGTTAGGGTTAGTGTTAGGTTTAGGGGTTAGGGTTAGGTATTGTGTTACGTTTTAAGGTTAGGGTTAGGATTATGGGTTAGGGTTAGGGCTAGGGCTAGAGTTTAGCGTTAGATTTAGGGTTGGGTTTAGGTTTTGGGGTTAGGGTTATGTTTAGGCTTCAGGAGTAGTATTAGGGTTAATGGCTAGGGTTAGGGTTAAGGTTAGGTGTAGTTTTAATGGTTATGAATAAGTTTAGAATTAAGGGTTAGGATTAGGGTTAAGGTTTAGGGTTGGGTTAGGATTAGGTTTAGGGTTTAGGGTTAGGGTTAGGGTTAGGGTTAGGCATAGGGTTAGGTTTAGTGTTAGGGTTATTGTTGGAATTAGGGGTTAAGGTTAGTGTTGGGATTAGGGTTAGGGCTAGGGGTTGGGGTAGGGGTTGGAGTTGGGGTTGGGGTTTGTGTTGGGGTTGGGGTTAGGGTTAGGGTTAATGTTAGTGCTTAGTGTTAGGGTTAGGGTTAAGGCGTTAGGGCATATGTTAGGGTTAGGGTTAGGGGTAGGGGTTAGGGTTAGGGTTAGGGTTAGGGTTAGGGGTTAAGGTTAAGTTTAGAGTTAGGGTAAAAGTTTGGATTAGGGTTTAGTGTTAGAGGTTAGGGGTAGGAGTAGGGTTAGGGTTAGGGTTAGGTTTAGTGTTAGGGCAGGGTTAGTGTTAGGGTTAGGGTTAGGGGTTACAGTTAGGGTTAGTTGTAGGGTTTTTCGTAGGGTTAAGTTTCAGGTTACCAGTTTAGGGTTAGTGTTAAGCTTTAGGTGTTATGATTATGGCTAGGAAGTAGGGTTAAATTTATGGGATATGGATTTTTGTTAGGGTAAGTGTTACGGATTAAGATTAGGATAAAAGGTTAGGATTAGGGTTACGGTTAGGTTTACGTGTTAAGGAGAGCAATATGGTTCAGGTTAGGTGTTATGTTTAGGGTTATGTTTATGGTTTAGGGGTAGTGTTTATGCTTATGGCACGGGCCCTGTCTGCAGTAGGGGGGTGCGTTAGGGGGCTGGGAATTGTCCCCAAGAAGCCCCTCTATCGTATGCTGGGTATGGGCCCATGGGTTTCATGCAGGACACAGTGGCAGAGCCTCCTTTCACGCATGGCATGGGACGATTGTAGGTTTGCTTAACTCTGAGAATGGAAGAAGTGTGAGAATTAGATTTAGGGTTAGGCTTAAGGTTAGGGTTAAGGGTAGGGTTATGGTTAGGGTTTAGTGTTTGTGTTAGTGTTAGGGTCAGGGGTTAGGGTTAGCATTAAGTGTTAGGGTTAGCAATAGGGTTAGAGTTAGGTGTTATATTTAGGGTTAGTTCAGGGGGTAGGGTTATTGATTCGGGTTAGGACATGGGCCCTATCTGATCCATCAGGGGAGGGGAAAAGGGGAGATCACCTGGGCCCCACTCCATCATAACCAGGGCATTGGCCCCTGCGTTTCATGTAGGACACAGGGGCAGAGCCTCATCTCACTCATGGCATGGGTGGATTTTAGGCTTTCTTAACTTTTCAACTTGAAGAAGTCTGAGAATTAGATTTTTGGTTAGGGTAAGGGGTTAGGATTAAGGTTAGGGTTAGGTGTTCAGGACTAGGATTAGGTTTAGGGGTTACAGTTAGAGGTTAGAATTAGGGTTAGGGTTACAGTTACCCAACTATGCCATGCAAGAGATGAGGCTCCTCCTGAGTGCTGCATGACAGTCAGGGCCCTAGGCCCAGTGTACTATGGAGTAGTGTCGCCGTGTCAGTGCCAGCCCCCCTCTCACCATAGATATACAGGTCCTGCGCCCTTAAACTAATCACTAATCTAAGCCCTAACATTAACCCTAACACCTAACCCTAAACCTCACCCCTGACCTTAACCCCCAACTCTACCTCTGAACCCTAACCTTAAACCTAACCGCTAACCATAACCTTAACAGCTAAACCTACTCCTAATCCCTAACCCTAACCATAATCCCAACCCCTTACCCTTATCCTAAATGTAATTCTCACACTTATTCCATTCGCAGAGATAAACAAGCCTACAACCAACCCAAGCCATGAGTGAGATGAGGCTCCTACCCAGTATCTCTTCAGTCAGGGTCCCATGCCCTGAGTACAATTGAGTGGGGTCCTGGTGATGATCCTTGTTCCCACCCAGCATAGAGCAGATAGGGCACATACATTAACCCTAATCCCTAATCCTAACCGCTACCCCAAACCTAACCATAACACCTAAACATAACCCTATTGCTAACATTAACACTAACCCTAGCACTAAACTAAACTTCTAATCTCTAACTCTATCCCTAACCCGTAACCGTAACCGTAGTACATAAACCATAACACTAACTGTAAAACACTAACACTAACCGTAACCCTAGTGACAAACCTAAGCCTAACCCTGCCACTTACAACATCTCTAGCCCTAACCCTAACCAAACAACCACCCTTACCCTAACACTAACCCCAATACCTAACCCTTAACCCCTAACCCTAACACTAACCCTAACCCCTAACCTCAAGCCCATAACCCTAACCCTAATTCTCACACTTCTTCCATTCTCAGAGTTAAGCAAACCTACAGCCCAGCAATGCTATGTGTGAGATTAGATTCCACCTGAGTCATGCATGAGGGTCAGGGCCAAAGGCTTAGGGTACTATGGTGTGGAGTCGTGGTGATCCTGTCCGCATCTCTCTCACCATAGATTAGACAGGTCCTGTGGCCTTAAACTAACCACTAAATCTAAGCCTTAACACTAACCCTAACTGCTACCCCAAAACTTAACCACTGACCCTAACAGCCAACACTAACCCTAAATCCTAACCTTAACCCTAACCAGAGACCCTATCCCTAACCATAATCCTAACCAGTTACCCTAACCCTAAATGTAAATCTCACACTTCTTCCATTCGCAAAAATAAGCAAGCTTGCATCCAACACATCACATGCCTAAGATGACACTCCTCCCCTGTATCCCACATGAGAGCCAGCGTCCCATGACTGGGTACAAAGGAGTGTGTTCCTGGCCATGCTGCAAGTCCCAACCCCACATAGAGCAGATAGGGCCCATGTCTTAACCCTAATCCCTAACTTTAACCTCTAACTCTAACCCTAAGGCTAAACCTAAGCCGTAAACCTAACCCTAAGCTTAACCTTAACCTCTCAAACTGACACTTATCCCTATCCCTAACACTAATCCCAACCTCAAACCCCTAACTCTAACACGAACCCGTAACCAAAAGCATAACCACTAACACACTAAAACGCTAACCCTCACCCTAACCCTAATTACAAGCCTAACTGGAACCCTATCCCTTATAATGAACTTAGCCCTAACCCTAACCAAACAACGACCTTAACCCTAACCCCTAACCCAAAACCCTTATCATAACACTAACATTAGCCCCAAACCCTAACCATATTCCTAACCCTAAACCTTTACACTAACCCTAACCCTAACCAAAACCCTAACCCTAACCTTAACACTAACCCCTCACACTAACCCTAACCATAACCCTAACCCTAAACCTAACCATAAGTTCTAACCCTAACACCTAACCCTAACCTTAACCCCAACCCTAACCCTAATCCTAACCCTACCCTAACCCTAACCCTAAACCCGAACCCTAACACTAACCCTAACACCAAACCCTAACACTAAACCTAACCCTAACTCTAACCCTAACCAGAACCCTAAACAGAACACCAACCCTAAACTGAACCCTAAACTTAACTCTAAAACTAACAGTTAACCCTAACCCTAATGCCTAACCCGATCCCTAACCCTAACCCCAGCCCTAAACCTAACACCTAAACCTAACCCTAACCTTAACCCTAACCCCAACCCCAACCTCAAACCCAACCCAAACCCCTAACTATAACTCTAACCCTAACCTCACCCCAACCCCAAACCAAAACCCAACCCCAACCGCAACCCCAAACACTAACCCTAAACCTAACCCTTACCATAACGCCTAGACCTAAACCTAAACCTAACCCTAACCCTAAACCTAAACCCTAACCTTAACCCTAAGAATGAAACCTAACCCTAACCCTAACCCATAACTCTAAATATAACCCTTAACTCTAACCCTAATGCTAACCCAAAATCTTAACCCTATCCCTGAACCCTAAACCTAACCCTCAACCTAACCCTTAACCATAACCCTAATCCTAACCCTAACACTTAACCCTAACCCTAACCCTAACCCTTAACCTTAACACTAAACCTCACACTTAACCCTAAACCTAAGCATAAAGGTTAACCCTAACACTAAATTTTAAACCTAACATTAACTCTAACCCTAAACCCTAATCTTAAACCTTAAACCTAACCCTAACCCCTAACCCTAACACTAACGCTTAACCTAAAAACTAACCCAAACCCTAACCTCTAAACCTAACACTTAACCCGTAACCCTAACACTAACCCCAAACACTAAGCCTAACCCTAACAGTTAGCCATAAGACTAACCGTTAAACCTCACCCTAACCCTTAACCCTTAACTCTAAACTTAACCCTAACCATTAACCATAACCCTAACCCTAACCCTTAACCCTAAACCCTACCCTACCCGTTAACCCTAACCTTAACCTTCAACCTAACCCTAACCCTAACCCTGAACCCTAATACTAACCCTTAACCATAAAACTAACCCTAACCCTTAACCCTAATCCTAACCGTTAACCCTATCCACTAACCTCAACCCTATCCCTTGACCCTAACCCTAACTGTTAACACTCACCCTAACCCTTAACCCTAGCGCTAACACAAACCCTTACATTTAACCCTAGCCCTAAATTCTAACCCTAACACCTAATGCCTAACCCTAACACTAACCCTAACCCTTAACCCTTAACCCCTAACCCTAACACTAACCTAACCCCTAACCGCAAACCCCTAACCCTAACCATCACCATAATTCTCACACTTCTTCCATTCTCAGAGTTAAGCAAGACAACACTCACCCCATGCCATGCGTGAAAGGAGGCTCTGCCATTGTGTCCTGCATGAAACCCACAGGCCGCTACCCAGTGTCCCAGTGTACAATAGAGGGGTTTCCAGGCGACAAGCCGAGTCCCCTAACTCACCACCCTAGTGCAGCCAGGGCCCAGGCCCTAAGCATAAACACCATCCCTAACCCATAACCCTACCCCAAAACATAACACCTAACCCTAAAGCTATTGCTCACCGTAACACATAAACGTAACCCTAACCCTAACAAAATCCCGTAAACTAACCTTAATGCATGACTTACCCTGAAATTAAACCCTATCCCATAATTCTAACCCTAACTCCTACCCATAACCATAACACCTAAACCCTAAACCTTACCCTAAAGCCTAGACCTAAATGAAAACCTAAAACTAACCCCTAAACCTAACCCTAACCTCTTACACTAACACTAACCCTGAGCCCTAATCCTAACACTAACCGCTAAGCCTAACCCTAACCCTTAACTCTCTCACTAACCTAACCTGAACCCTGAAACCTAACCCTAAAACTAAACCACAAACCCTAACCCTAACCCTTAACCCTAAACCTAACCCTAACAATTAACCCTAACCTTAACCATTAACCCTAACCGTAACACAAACCCTTAACGCTAATATTAACCATTAGCCCTAACACTAATATTAACCCTTAACCCTAATCATAACCCTTAAACCTAGCCCCTAACCCTAACGCTTACTCCTAACCCTAAACGTTAACACTCACCCTAACTGTTAATCCTGACACTAACCTTAAACCTTAACCCTAACCCTAACCCTTAACTGTAACCCTAACCCTAACTCTTAACCCTAATCCTAACACTTGCACCTAACCCTAACACTAACCCCCTAGTCCTAACCCTAACACTAACCCTAACACCTAACCCCTAACCCTCACATTAACCCTAACCCCTAACTCCTAACCCCTAACCCTAACCCTAACCCTGTTTCTCACACTTCTTCCATTCTCAGAGTTAAGCAAGCCTACAATCCAGCCATGCCATGTGTGAGATGAGGCTCTGCCTGAGTGCTGCATGACAGTCAGGGCCCTACACCCAAGGTATGATGGAGTGGTGTTACAGTGACCCTGCATGCCCCCCCACAATAGATAGACAGGTCCTGTGCCCTTAAACTAACCGTTAAATCTAAGCCCTAACACTAAGCCTAACACCTAACCCTAAACCTAACCCCTGACTCTAACAGCCAACCCTAACTCTAAACCCTAACCTTAACCCTAATCCCTAACCCTAACCTTAACCCCTAATCATACTCCTAATCCCTAACCCTAACCATAATCCTAACCCCTTACCCTTATCCTAAATGTAATTCTCACACTTCTTCCATTCACAGACATAAGCCAGCCTACAACCAACCCAAGCCATGCATGAGATGAGGCTCTGCCCCAGTATCCAAAGTCAGAGGCAGGATCCCATGCCCTGGGTACAATGGAGTGGGGTCCCAGTGATGCTCCCTGTTCCTGACCCTGCATAGAGTAGGTACAGCCCATGCATTAACCCTAATCCCTAAACTTAACCGCTACCCCAACCCTAACCATAACACCTAACCCTAACCCTATTGCTAACCCTAACCCTAACCCTAACCCTAAACCCAACCTCTAACCCCTAACTCTAACCCTAACCCATAACCATAACAGTACCTAAACCATAACACTAACTGTAAAACAATAACCCTAACCCTAATGATAACCCTAAGCCTAACACTACCACTTACAACATCTCTAGCCCTAACCCTAACCAAACAACCACCCTAAACCTAACCCTAACCACTAACCCTAAACCCTCACCCTAACACTAACCTTAATCCCTAACCCTAACCCTAATCCTAACCCTAAATCTAATCTTCAGACTTCTTGCTTTCTCAGAGTTAAGAAAGCCTACAATCCTCCCATGCCATGCATGAAAGGAGGCTCTGCTACTGTGTTCTGTATGAAACCCAGGGGCTCATACCCAGAGTATGATAGAGTGGGTTTCCGGTGACAATCCCAGCACCCTAACCACCCCTAGGGCAGACAGAGCCCATGCCCTAAGCATAATCACTACCCCTAACACATAACCTTAACCCTAAACATAACACCTTACCGTAACCCTATTGCTCACCTTAACAAGTAAACCTAACAGTAACCCTAACTTTAACCCCTTAACCTAACCGTAATGCATAACACTTACACTGACAACCCCTTGCACATAATTCTAACCCTAACTCCTAATTATAACTGTAACAACCAAACCCTAAACCTTACCCTAAAGCCTAGACCTAACCCTAGCCTTAACCATAAACCCCACCCCTAATGGTAACCTCTTACCCTAACACTAACCCTGAATCTGGATCCTAACCCTAACCACCAAGCCTAACAATCACACTTAACTCTAACACTAAGTCTAAACTGAACGCTTAAACCTAACCCTAAAACTAAACCACAAATCCTAACCCTAATCCTTAACCCTAAAGCTAACCATAACCGTTAAGCCTAACACTAACTCTTAACCCTAACCCTAACACAAACCCTTAACCCTAATACTAACCCTTAACCCTAAAACTAACCTTAACCCTTAACTCTAACCATAACCCTTAACCCTAACCACTAACCCTAACCCTAACGCTTACCCCTAACCCTAACCATTAACCCTCACTATAAACCATAACCCTGACCCTAACCCTAAACCTTAACCCTAACCCTAACACTAAACCATAACCCTAATCCTAACTCTTACACCTAACCCTAACATTAACCCCTAGTCCTAACCCTAACAATAACTGCTAACATTAAACCTAACCCTAACCCACAACCCTAACCGTAAAACGTAACACCTAACCCTCACACTAATCCTAACTCCTAACCTCAAACCCCTAACACTTAACCCTAAGACTAACCATTAAATCTCACCCTAACCCTTAACCCTAACCCCAACCCTAACCCAAACCATTACATCTAACCCTGACCCTTAACCCTAACCCTAACCCCTAACCCTAACCATGAACCCTAAACTTAATCCTAATATCTAACCCTAAAAATAACACTTAATGCCATGACTAACGCTAAACCAAAACCTTAACCGTAACCCTAAACGTTAACCCTCACCCTAAGCCTTAAGCCTAACCCTAATCCTAATCCTAACAATTAACCCAAAATCTAACTCTAACCTCTAAACTTAACCCTAAACCTCCCCCTTAACCCTAAAACTAACCCTAAACTTTAACCCTAACACTAAACTTTAAAACTAACCCCAACCCTAACCTTTAACCAGAATATTAACTCTTAACCCTAACCCTAACAAATAACCCTAACAGTTAACCCCTAAACCTAACACTAGCCCCAAACCCTAACCTCTAACCCCTAACCCTAACAATAACACTAACCCCTAACCCCAAACCCCTAAACCTAAACCAAACACTTAACCCTAAGACTAACTCTTAAACCTAACCCTAACCCTAACCCTTGACCCTAAACTAACCCTAAGAGTTAACCCTAACCCTAACCCAAAACCTTAACCTTAAACTGAACCCTAAATGTTAACCCTAACGCTAACCCTTAATCCTAACCCTAACCATAAGCCTTAACCCTAATACTAAGGCTTAAACCTAACACTAACCCTAACCCTTAAATCTAATCCTAATCCTTAACCCTAGCAACTAACCCTAACCTTAACCCTTAAACCTATCCCTAACCGTTAACCCTCACCCTAACCCTTAACCCTAACCCTATCCCCAACACTTAACACTTAACTCTAAACCTAACCCTAACCAGAAAACATAACCTTAACCATAACCCTTAACCCTAAACCTGAACCCTAACATTAACAGTTAAACCTCACCTTAACACTTAATCCTAACCCTTATCTTAACCTTGAACCCTAACACTAACCCCTGATCCTAACTGTAACCCTAACCCCAACTATCACTAAAACATAACCCTAACCCTAACGGTAACACTTAACCCTAACCCTAACCATAACCATAACTCCTAACCCTAACATTTAACACTTAACCCTAACCCTAACACTAAGCCTAACCCTAACTCTAAACCCTAATGCAAAGTTCTAACACTAACGCATAACTCTAACACTAACCATACCCTAACCCTAACCCTAACGCTAATCCTAAACTTTCACCCTAACGCTAACCCGAAACCCTAACCCTAACGCTAACCATAACCTTGAACCCTAACCCGAACCCTAACACCTAAACCTAACCAAAATCCTAACACCTAACCCTAAACCTAACCCTAAAATTACCTCTAACCCTAACCCTAATCAGAACTCCTAACTCCTAACCCTAAATCTAACACCTAACCCTAACTCTAACACTAAGAACTAATCCTAACACTAAACCTAAATCTAAACCCTAACGCCTAACCCTAACCCCTAACCCTAACCCTAAACCTAACCCTAAACCCTAACGCTAACACTAACCTAACACCTAACCCTTACACTAACCCTCACCATAACACCTAACCTCTAACCCTAACCTTAAACACTTAACCCTAACCCTAACACTAAGCCTAACCCTAACTCTAAAACCTAATGCAAAGTTCTAACACTAACGCGTAACCCTAACACTAACCATACCTTAACCCTAACCCTAACACTAACCCTGAACCTTAACCCTCACCCTAATGCTAAACTTTAACCCTAACGATAAACCCAAACCCTAACCCTAACACCTCAACCTAACCAAAATCCTAACCCTAACCCTAAACCTAACCCTAAACTTACCTCTAACCCTAACCTTAACCAGAACCTCTAACCCCTAATCCTACCACTAACACCTAACCCTAACTCTAACACTAAGAACTAACCCTAACCATAAACCTAAATCCAAACCCTAACCCCTAGCCATAACCATAACCCTAACCCCTAACCCTAAACCTAAACCTAACCCTAAACCCTAACCCTAACACTAACCTTAACACCTAACCTTAATCCTAACCCTATACCTAACACGTAACCCCTAACCCTAACCTTAATCCCTAACTCCTAACCCTAATCCTAACACTAATCCTAACTCTAACTCTAAAACCTAACCCTAATTTCTAACCCTAATGCCTAACCCTCACCCTAACCATACCCTAACCCTAACACTAACACTAACCCCTAACCCTAACCCTAACCCTAAACGTAACCAAAACTCTAACCCTAAACCTAAACCTAACACCTAACCCTAACCCTAACCCTACCCCTAACCCCAATCCTACTCCTACACCTAACCTTAACCCTATACCTAACCCTAACCCTAACCCATAACCCTAAACCTAACCCTAAAACTAACCCTAACCCCTAACCCTAACCCTAACACTAACCTTTAACACTAACCCTAACCCATAAAACTAACCCTAACCCTAACATTAACTCCAACCCTAACTCTAACCCTTAACCTTAACCCTAACCCTAACCGGAACCCTAACTCTTAACCAAACACTAACCTTAACGCCTAACCCTAACCCTAACCCTAACTCCTAACAATAACCCTGGCCCTAACCCTAACCCTAACCCTTACCCTAACCCTAACCCTAACCCTGACTCCTAAACCTAACACTAACACTAACTCTAAACATAACCCTAACCCTAACCCCAACCTAACCTTAACCCTAACCCTAACCCCAACCCTAACCCCTAACCTTATACCTAATCCTAACACTAACCGTAACCCCTTACCCCATAACCCTAATCCTAGACATAACCCCTAACCCTAACCCCAACCCTAACACTAATCCTAACCCTAAGCGTAATCCTACCCCTACCCCTACCCCTACCTCTAACCCTAACCCTAACCTTAACCCTACTCCTACTACTAAACCTACCCCTAACCCTACCTGTAACCCTAAACCTAACCCAATCCCTAGCCCTAACCCCACCCCTAACACTAACCCTACACCTAACCCTACCCCTAACCCTACTCCTACCCTAACCCTAACCATAACCCTACCCCTAACCCTAACCCTAACCCTAACGCCTAACCCTAAACCCAACCCTAACCCTAACACCTAACCCTAACACCTAACCCTAACCCTAACCCTAACACTAACACTAAACCTAACACTAAAGCTAACACCTAGCACTAACCCTAACCCTAACCCGTAACCTTACCTCAACCCAAAACTTACCTTGACCCTGAACCTCACACTGACCCTAACCCGTAACCCTGACCCTGACCTTGACCCAGACTGTAACCCTGACCCTGACCCTGAGCCTAACACTCACCGTGACCCTAACCCTAACCCTAACCCTGACACTGACCCTAACCGTAACCCTAACCCTAACCTCCACCCTAACCCTAACACCTAACCCTATACCTAACCCTAACGCTAGCCCTAAACCTAAGCCTAAGCCCTAAGCCCTAACATTAACCCTAACCCTAACTCTAAACCCTAACCCTAACCCTAAACCTAACCTTAAACCCTACCCCTAACACTTAACTCTAACCCTTACCCTAACCCCTAACCCTAACCATAATTCTTAAACCTAACCCTAACCCTAACCCTGAACCCTAACCCTAACACAGACCGAACCCTAATCCCTAACCCTAACCCTAACTCTAACCTTTAACCCTAAACCTAACCATAACCCTAAACCCTAACACTAACCCTAACACTAACCCCTAACCGAAACCCTAACCCTAACCCCTAACACTAACCCTAACCCTAATCCTAACCTCTAACCCTAAACCTAACCATAAGCTCTAACCCTAACACTAGCCCTAACCGTAACCGCTAACCCTAACCCTATCCCTAAACCCTAACCCTAAAACTAACCCTAATCCTAACTTTAACACCAAAGCCTAACCCTAACCCTTAACCCTAACCTAACCTGAACCCTAACACTAATCCTAACTCTAAGCCTAAAGCTACACCTACCCCTACCCCTACCCCAAACCCTAACCCTAAGCCTAATCCTACAACTAACCCTACTCCTAACCCTAACTCTAACCCTAACCCTAACCCTACTCCTACCCCTACCCCTACCCCTACCCCTACCCCTTCTCCTTTCCATAACAGTAACCCTAACCTAACCCTACCCCTAACCCTAAACTTAACACTAACACCTAACCCTAACCCTAACCCTAAAACCTAATCCTAACACCTAACCCTAACCCAAACCCTAATCCTAACCCTAACCCTAACCCCTAAGCCTAACCCTAACCATAAACATACTCCGAACCCTCACCCTAACACTAAACCCTAAACCTAACCCTAAACCTAACCCTAACCCTGACCCTGACCCTAACCCCTAACCCCTAACCCTAACCCTAACCCTGACCATAACCACTAATCCTAACACTAGCCCTAAAGCCTAACCCTAAACCTAACCATAACCCTAAACCTAACCCATCTAACCCTAACCATAACCCTAACCCTAACTCATCTAACCCTAACCCTAACCCTAAACTTTCTAACCATAACCGTAACCCTAACGCGTAATCGTAACCCTAGCCCAAACCCCTAACTGTAACCCTAACCCTAACCCTAACACTTAACCCTAACCCTAAGCTTAACCCTAACACTTCACTCTAACCCTAACCCTAAACCTAACTGATAACCATAACCTTAACCCTAACCCTAACCCTAAACCTAAACCTAACACCTAACTCTAACCCTAATCCTAACCCTAACCCCTAACCCTAACCCTATCCCTAACCCTTAACCCTAATCCATAACCCTAACCTGAACACTAACCCCTAATCCTAACCCTAACCCTAGCCCCTAACCTTAACCCTAACCTTAACCCCTAACCGGAACCCTAACCCTAACCTATAACCCTAAGCCTAACCCTAACCCTAACCCATAACATTAACCATAAGCCAAACCCCTAACCCTAACCCTAACCCTAACCTAACCATAACCCTAACACTAATCCTAACCCTAAACCTACCCCTACCCCTACCCCTAACCATACCCCTACCCCTAACCCTACTCCTAACCCTAATCCTAAACCTACCCCTATCCCTACCCCTAGCCCTAACCCTACCCCTAACCCTAACCCTACCCCTACTCCTGCCCCTACCCCTATCCCCTAACACTAACCCTAACCCTACCTCTAACCCTAACCTAACCATAACCCTAACACTTAACCATAACCCTAACCCTAACACGTAAAACTAACTCCTAACCCTATGTCTAACCCTAACACAAATTGTAACCCTAACCCTAACCCCTAACCCTAACCCTAACTCTAACCCCTAACCCTAACCTTATCTCCTAAACCTAACCCTGACTGTGACCCTGACCCTAACCACTAAGCCTGACCCTGGTCCTGACCCTAACCATGACCCTGACCTTGACTGTACCCCTAACTCTTACCCCTAACCCTAACCCTAACACCTAACCCTAATGCTGACCCTGACGCTAACCCTAACCCTGAACCTAACTCCTAACTGTAACCCTAACCCTAATCCTGACCCTGACCTTGACACTAACCCTAACCCTCACCCTGACCCTGACCCTGACCCTAAACCCTAACCGTAACCCTAACCGTAACCCTAACCCTAACCCTAACATTACAAATTATTTTTCCTTTTTGTTGTTTTCTAACATTTTCCTGAAATACAGAGCAAATAATTACTGGATCAGAATCCTGGAGGAGACTGGAGAGGAAGGAACCAAGGGTATAAGCAAAAGAACACTCTTCAAACACAATGAATACTCCAGTCTGCAAGTACGTGACAAGAGGGAAAAATCGATGGCTATGTAGATCAGCAGGGGTACAGGAGGTACAGCTGGAGAGCTAGGAGTGGAGACATCTTGCCCGATGACCCTGCTTTCTCAGTAAAAATAAGGAAACCTGGGCTTGAGGAGAGTGGTGAAGGTTTGGAATTGTCAAAGAGGAAAGTATGCTCACCAATGACAAGTGAGGAAAAATGCAGCTGTGCAATTTTTCTTATCTAGGTCTAGTGGTGGCCCCTCACTGCAAGACACTAACTGCAAGGCTAACGATGCAGTCTTGGTTTCTTGTCAGAAAGAGGAAAATGGATTTGGTGGACTGCCATCATTCTCAGACACACTGTGACTACCTTAGACGTTTTCTGTAACACAGATGACTTTTCCTACCCCCTCACGCATCCATATTCAATTTTACACTCATCCATCCTCAATTTGAAATTCCTTTTTTAAATGTTATTATTTATTTTCTTAGTTGACAAAATTACATACATTTACAGTGTGCAACATGATGTTTCACAATACGTATATATTGTGGAATGGCTAAATCAAATTAACATATGCATTACCTCATATACTTTTTTATGGTGAGAACATGTAAAATATACTCTCTTAACAATTCAGGGTTTTTTTAATGAAGACATCATAAAGTTACTGGAACTAAAAATGACCTTTGAAATAAGCATTGTATCTATTAAGCAAAAATTACTCCTATGGAAGGTGATGACATATGTAATATAAACATATTGCAAATAATTTTATATGAAATGCATAAAAGAGCATGGGTGAATAATTTGAACTGATGCATTATTTTAATACCAGGAGCTTCTCCAAATTCTAAAGTTTCCACCACATTCAAGATCTTCAAAACACTATCCAAGGACACACCATGCTTTTGGAAGGACTACACTGCCCTCTGCAGCTTCAGCATAAATAATACCGTTTGTGGGGAAAAAACAGCAGCTGAAACATCAACATGGAAGTGTGTGCAATTAACATGCCTCAGAAATTCACTTTTCCTTCTTGAACTGAATGAAAATATTAAAATTTTAGTAAAATTTGATAAATTTTATTTATTTTAATAAATAAAATGAAAACATTGAAATAAAGACCACATTTTAAGCACAGTGTACTACAGTATGTATAGCAGGTACCTATTTATGTAAAAAGATATGAAATACAGAGAAAGATGCATATATGTGCATATCTGTAGCTTATTTTGAGGAGAACCCTTTAGGAAATTACATAGTTGCCTACAGGGAGGCAAACTGGCACCTTAGGGGTTAAATGTGAGAAGATTTATTTTTCACTGTGAATTTTATTGTAATACTTCAACTTTTTGATCATACACATTCATAATCTTTCAAGTAAGAAAAATGTTAATCAGTAAAAATTTTATTAATAATTACCTACTAGAGAAGTGTCATGCATCCAAATTTTAAGTATCTCTTTCCAGAAATTCCATAACTTCAGATAAGTTATGGAATCTTTGTGCCTGCCCTGACCACTCAATTTAAATTAAAGCATACCTTCCTTAACTCTAGATTATCTTATTAGCTACAGCCCAACATCTTCACAATATAGCCACAAAAAGGGTAGTCTATACTAGCTCACACTTGGATAACAAAGCAAATCTTGAATGAGTACACTCTATTTTATATACTGTTTTTATTTATTAATGAATTTCTTTAAGTTGAGAGAAACTAATTTTATATGGTTAAAATGTTAATTATGAAATAGTATACAATGAAAGGCAAATCTATTCCCAACTCAGTCCTCCTCGCCAAAGGAAGCTAGATGTATTCCATGTATCTTTCCAGGAATTATGCCAATAAGTATTTATTGAGTGATGGAATAAACAATATTTTAATTGAATGTTTATTCTGTGCCAAGCATCTTTCTAGGTGCAGTGGATAAGGAGTAAACAAAACTGTCACTGACCTCATAAGAGTTGACACTCTTGTGAGAGGAGGCACATAATATATACATAAATTAATACATACATACTGTCTAAAAGTTATAAGTGATATTTAAAAAGAAGATCAAAGGAACAGAAGTAACAGACAAAGGAGTTTTATGCAGAGAAAGCTCTGAGAAGATGACGTTTAACCAGATATTGGATTCAACGGGACGGTGGAAACATGGGTATTGGGGTAAGTGCCTACCAGCCAGAAAGAACAGCCAGCACAAAAGCCTTAAGAGGGAGTCTGTATAGGATTCAAGAAACTGCCAGGCCAGGTGCAGTGGCTCACACCTGTAATCCCAGCACTTTGGAAGCCTGACGTGGGAGGATCACCTGAGGCCAGGAGTTTGACACTAGCCTGGGCGTCACAGCAAGACCCCATCTCTATTTTTAAAAACATATATATATATTTCTAAAAGAAAAAAAAAAAGAATTACAGCTGACTACTTTGTTAGAAACCATGCAAGCAAAAATGAGTGAAGTGAAATATTTAAAGTATTGGGAAAAAAACTGTACCAACCTAGAATTATATATCTGGCAAAATTATTCTTCAAAAGAGAGGAGAAATTAAAAGGAAAAAAAAAAAAAAAAACGCCAAGAGGCCAGTGTGGCTGCCGTGTAAGGCCAGAGTGCTAATAAGGAACAAGATCACATAAGGCTTGGGAGACAAATGAAATATTTGGGTTTTATTCTTAGAGAATCAGAGGGTGCAGGGGAGGCTTTGGGGGTCTTCAGAGAGGAGTGATATGACCCAACTTCCATTTTTTAAAGGATCTCTCAAATTGCTAGGTTGAGAATAGACTGGCAGTGGGGCTGGGAAAAGGTAGAAACACAGATGAGTTCAGTGTCAGATGATGGTATTTTGGACCAGGTGGCTAGCATAAGTTCTGACAAATGGTCATATTCTGGAATATTCTCAAGGTAGCCCCACAGAATTTTCAGGTACGTTGAATGCGGACTTTGAGAGAAAAGGAGAAGTTTAGCAGCATGATTGGATGCCTGGAAGGATGATGGACTTGCCCTCAACTGAGATGCAGAAAGCTGCTGAGCAAGCAGTTGGTGAGAAGGAGATTATGAATCAGTGTTGGACATTTTAAGTTTAGAGTATCTATACATATCTAAGATGTGAGAAATTGCACCAGACGTTTGCTGCTGAGACTGGCTTCTGAGAGCAGGAGAAGATGCCGAGGCGGAGAGATCTTCAGAGGGGATAACGGTTGTTCATCTAGACACAACCTGGAAGGCAGGTATGTGGGCACAGGCACAGGTTGGTGGATAGATAGATTGACAGGAGCTAGTGCAGAGTCTCTTCTGGAAGCTTCTGTTTTCAGAGTGAAATAAAGAAATTCTTGTTTGAAGGAATTAATAAATCCCTTTTTACTCCCTTGCTTAAAACCCTCCCCAGGCTTCCTCTTACCATGAGAATAAGATCCAAATGTTTTATCGCAGCCCACAAGTCCCCACAGGATCTGGCCCCACCCACCTCTCTCCATTGCCCCAAATGCTTCAGCCACAGGGGCCTTCTTTCTGTGTCTCAGTCACATGACAAACTCGGACAAGCATGGGTTCACCCTCTGTCTGGTACACCCTCTCTCTTATCCTCATTACATTAAGTTTTACCTCAAAGTTCACCTCCCTAGGCCTTCTTTGAACTTCCCATCTGAAGTGTCCCCTCCTTCCACCATGAATTATTTTACTCATTTATTCTGTATTGTCTACTTCTTCCCACAAGAATGTGTTTCCTAAGAAACTAGCACCCCTACTCCTGGCTCCTCCTCCCCCTCTCTCCTCTCTCCTGATCTGGCTTTATTTTTCTTCTCAGTACTCATCAGAACCATATCTGGCACATAGCAGGTGCTCAGTAAATATTTCTTGAGGAACAATTTTGAAAATTTAAATGAAAAATGGATATAGAGCATATAGCAGAGAGCCTGGCATATAGTAAATATTTGATAAATGTTACCTGCTATAGTGACGGGAACAAAGACAGCCACAGCAACAATCAAGCACAGTTCTGAAAGGCTGATGCCTCCTCTGTACTCTTGGACCAATTCCCTTTTGCTTCATCAGAGACTTTCATTGATCATGTCCCTTCTTCCTCTTGATAGCAACCTTCCCTTCAAGTAAATATTAATATGTGCAATATTAGCCCACAATTAAAAACGAAAACAGTTAAACATAGCTTCCTTAACTCTGGGTCTTATTAGATACAGCCAAGTGTCTTCATAGTTTAGCAATTAAAAAAAATAGTCTATACTAGTTCACAGCTGGTTTACCAAAACAGATCTTGAATAGGTAGACTGATTTTTATTTACCACTCTTATCTATTAACTAGTTTCTTTAAATTGAGAACAAACCTACTTAATATTTGCATGGTTACAATATTAATAACTATAAAACAATATTCAGTAAAAGATCTATTATCTAATTCAGTCTTCACTTTGCAAAAAACTAGCATATCTGTGTATCTTTCCAGAAATTATATATGCATATCCAGACATATAAATATCTTTTGAAAATACCAATATGCACACAATTCTGCAGCTTAGGTTTCCTTTAGTTAATAGATGTCATGACTAGCTTCTAAAGCACACATAAAGAGCTATATCATTACTTTTACTGGCTATGTAGTGTTCCATTGGATATGAATGTAATGTCATCCATTTAACTAGTCCCATATTTACTGGCATTTAAGGTGTTTCCAGTCATTTGTTCCTGTAAAGAATGCTGGAATTAATAGTCTTGTATATGTGTATGTACATTCATGTATATATTTAATATATATATATATATATATATATACTTCGTCAAATATATCCCTACATAAATTCTTAAAAGTACAATTGCTGGCATAAAAAGCATATGTGTCTTCAGTTTTTATCAATATTGACAAATTACTTTCTAAATATTAATAATTTTATTAAATCAGTAGAATTTTTGACTCCTATAAATTACAAACAATTATTAACTGCTTTGCCTCACATTCTTGTTGAGGGAAAGTGGATAATTATTGATATTCCCTATATCAAGGCAGAAAAGGACTGAAATCACTTTTAAAGAAAATGTTATACCTACTATGATACATACAGTTGTTTCCCCTTATCCAGGGTTTCACTTTCCACAGTTTCAGTTAGCTGTGGTCATCCATGGTCCAAAAATATTAAATGGAAAATTCCAGAAATAAACAACTCATAAGTCTTAAATTGCACTCTGTACTGAAATCTCCCACCATCCCACCCAGTATGTGAATCATCCTTTTGTCCAGTGCGTCTCTGCTACACACGCTACCAGCCTATTAGGCACTTAGTAACCATCTCCATGATCAGATCAGATCCTCTGTCCTGGTTCCGCAGTGTTTGTGTTCAAGTAACCCTTATTTTACTTAATAGACTTATAGTAAAATTAAGTAAATACTACATAACAGTGAACCCCAAACTCAAGAATAGTGATGCTGGCAATTCGATATGCCAATGAGAAACTGTAAAGTACTTCCTTTAGGTGGAAAAATGAAAGTTCTAGACTTAATAAGGAAAGAAAAAAATTATATGCTGAGGTTGCTAAGATCTACCTTAAGTCTTCCTCAGTAAAACTGTGACAAAGGAAAAGGAAATTCTTGTGTAGCATATACAGGGTTCAGTACTACCTGTGGTTTCCAGCATCCACTAGGGGCTTGGAATGTGTCCCCCTCAGATTGGGGAGGGGGAGTGAAAAATACTGTGTTTAAGACAAAGGAAAACCAAGCACGATTTTGGGGAAAGAATTTCTGTATTTAGAATAGCTGTATTTAGAAGATAAGTTCTTTGTGCCCCTCTAAAGTCTCCTTGCTTATCCCAGTTTGAGCCAGTTAGGTGGTAGCAAGGAAAGAATGAGGTCTCTTGTTGCTCACACCATAACTTTGAGCAGCAATGGTTCTGCATTGGTGACTTACCTGCATGATCCTCCTAATGATCCTCATGACGATGATACTGATGATCCTAATCATCCTCCTGATGATCCTGATCATCTTGATGATCCTAGTCACTCTCCTGGTGATCCTAATCATCCTCCTGATGATCCTCATCCTCCTGATGATCCTCCTGATGATCCTCGGGATCTATGAGCTCTCCTTATTTCCTGAAATTCAGGATCTGTGACAGTTGGGCTCACTTAGAATTTCGTTTAAACTTCTTATGTAGTTGTAATTCAAGTAATGTTTTTAAAGTTTTAACATGGATGTCCAAGTTTCAAGCTGGTGGACAAATCTTGGCACACAGCCAGACTGCTGTAAGCCCTGAGAAAGATATGAGGGTTTAACTGGGATGTACTTTCTTTTGGAACTAGGCATTTTCTTTGATTTTTCAAGAATAAAGTATTTGTACATGGTAAAAAAAAAAAAAAAAGAATAGCTTTCTCTTTCAGCTAATGAAAGTATCAACACATTAAATGAACTTTTCCAGTCCTCAGTAGTTCTTTCCCCTAAGTCAGCCTCTTAGAAACTCATGGCCTATGGAAACAAGAGTTAAAGAAACAAAAAGAAAAAAACCTAAACTCAAAGAGTTTCTCAGGAGCACAAGGAGCTATTTACCTTTCTAGACCAACCAGTGAGTTTCAACTTAATTGTTTGAGTTTTTTTTCTTTTTTTTAACTGTTAGTGTGGTTTAAAAAAAAAAAACCGTAATTCTCTTTTAGTGAAAAAGTATATATCCCTGCCTTGTTTCCTCTACAGATTGCAAACTCTTCAAGGGAGAGGGTGGAGGATAGTGTTCAGGGGCTTTTAGCAAATAGCAGCGTCCTGCTATTACCGAGACGGCAGCTCTCCATCAGCTCCCCCATCCCTTGCCTAGGACCCCCTCCTTGCGACCCCCTGCCACTGGCCACCAGACCCTGTAAACCCCCGTCAGGTGTGCACCACCTGCCATCGCGCCTCGCCCGGCCCTGCGCTGCAGGTGGCTAGACCATGACATCATGAGGCCACGGCCCAATCAGAGGTGGCGTTTGCAACTACTCTGAGCCATTTCCCAAAGCAGTAGAATGGGTTCCCAGAATGTGATTTCTTTCCCCACTCTGTCCCTCTCCCTCCCCAAAGGCATTTTCCTGGGTAGTTGTGCCCCAGGATCCCATAAGACACTCTCTGATTTTGACTTTCATTGTTCTTCTGACATGCACTGTCTGTCCATACTTTTGAGACATTTCCTTTTCTCTTGCATACAATTTGTGATATGCCCACATCTGGGGTTTCAGCAAGGGTGGTTGCTCTAGGGCAGCGTGTGTTGGCAATGTCACCAGGAGGGGCTGCATGGCACAGAGCAGAGAGGACTGCCCGGTATCACCAGGGTCCCAGGAACCCTGAATCCTCACCCTGCCTTTGCCAGGACCCGCTGTGCACATTTAGAGGATGAGTTTAATTTCTCTGGCTTTGAATTTTTTCATCCTCACCAGGAGCTGAAACCAAGAAATCTCTACTGTCTCTTCTCTATAATTTTAAGATAATCAAAATTCTCTTCACTGTTGGTTGACCTTTACCGGCTTAGGATTTTTTATTTTAACCAAATTCAATACGAGGTTAAGAAATTCATAGTTCTCACCAAACTCCAATAAAGAAAGTTATGTCTTGAGACCACTGGGCTGGGCGTGAGTCTGGAGGCCCGACCTGGGCGAGCCCATGTCCTCCTGGCCAGCGGCCCGTCAGCAGTGTCCGCGCAGAGACGAGGAAAGAAGAGGCAGCTCTGGTGCCTAAGAGCGTGGCAGGCCAAGTCCATCGCAAATAAAGGGTTTCCAGGAGGATACAAAACCTCTCACTTCCTGACACACGGGCAGTTCAGTGAGTGAAATCCTTGCTAATCCAAACCCTGTTAATGTGGAAAAGAAATTAAAAAGAAAGGAGAGAAGAGAAATGAAGATGATCAAATAGTACAAAACAGAGAAAATAATGAAGCTGATTAAAGTGAGTTTGTGCCACGAGAGTTTGTTGGCTTTTATCTGTATCAAGAAAACATTTTATTATGCCGCTGTGTGTGCATGTGATGGTCACTGCACAGAATTCTTGCCTCCCAGGGACTCACCCTGCTGCTCCTGGAAAGTCGCCTAGAGACAAGAATGTGCTTCTCCTTGCAGTGGGAGCTCTGCCGAGGCTTCCCAGTTTAATCAGTTTCTCTGCTGGAGCCAGAGTTATCTCTTATTGACTCAGTAACAATTAACTTTTTAACATAAGCATAGCCTTCAACCACAAATATACCACAGTTTCAACACGTGATGTGTCAGCCCTTGAGTGCTTGTTAACTAGGGACTTTTATCTTGCCAGGCCTCCCAAGAGCTTAACAATTCAGTGCATAACAAATATCAGAAAATTTATTACTGTGCATTTGGTTTTTGTGGCTGGCGAGTAAAGAATGGGTCATGGGAATGGCACGTCTCAGAGTAAGTTACCTCTGGAAACCACCATTAACAACCATTTATTTTAATACTTTCTAATCGTAAAATTAATATATTCTCATTATAAGAATATTGGAAAAACTGGAAAACTAGAAAGGAGAAAAACAATCACAGTTCCCTTATCCAATGGCAGAGACTATTATATTTCAGTATTTTCACCCCAGCATTTGCTTTTGTGCAATTATACCTCCTCCTCACTATCCGCCCCCTCGCCTACATATTGTTAGGCATTGTTACTTATTCTATGTGTGTTACCCAGATAAAGCTGGGTCGTTCTGTCCTGCTCTTTGTGACTTTGATAAATCCAACTCCAAACTTCTCTTCCTACATCCTATGGGAAGTTCAGGGACCTCCTCAGGATTTCTGGCTTGGACTTCTCACTTCTACTGAAATGTCAGTTTCAACTTTTTGTCTTGTGAATATTTTTTAATCTTTCACACTACTTTGATCCAAGTGAGGGACTTGACGCGTCTCCGCAGTTCTCTTTGTGTGTGAACATCTGTCTCCTCATTCCTCTTTAGAGCAGGAACAATGTGGTTTTGGGAATTGACTCCAGATCCAGCCTAAGCTAGTCAGATAATTCCATTCCTCTGCTAGGAATTATTTTAGGAACTCAGGTTTAAGCCAATCAGTGTGTGGCATTTCCCTGGTGACAGTTCCTAGTTCAGGGACAAGTGCATATACTAAATGATTCCAATCAGAATGAAGAGGGGAGTTTAATTTCACAGTTAGATAAGAGACTTTCTCTCCCACTTGTCATGACTATTGTCTCAGTTGGCAGCTCCCTGCATCTGTAAGAATAAAGGTCTCCAAAGGAGGACAGAGTGCGAGAATCGCAAAGCCCAAACTTCTGCATCTCCACTTCCGTGAGCCAACAAAATCCTTTATCGCTTAAACCCTATTGAGACAAACTTTCTGTTACTTGCTGCCAAAAGCATGTTAACTCTTATGTAATCTTTCCTTCTCTGTCCCTACGCCCAGCAATATTCACACAAGTTAGCTAGGTACTAGAAATTTTCTCGAGCTGGGGGTTTATATCTCAGAACCATAAAGCACAAAATTTGACATTGAATATTGGATCTAACACTGTTCTGTAGTCATTTCTGTCCACATTTTTGGTTATTTCCTAAGATGGAAGTCAGTTGATGATTTCAAGCGATTTTTGCTTCAAAGCGCCCGCTGACGACGGTGTGGAGAGGAGATGCCGGGGGTGTTGCGGGGCAGGATCCGGACATGGAGAAGCTGCCTGTGGAAAAGCCCTGTCGGGCCACAGTCCTGGAGACAAGACGTGGAGGGAGCGGTGAGCCTGTAGGCGCGTGTGGCTCGGAGTCCCCAGGGGCCACAAGCTCCGAGTGGCTGTCTGTCCACAGGGAAAGGAGCTGGGGGAGATGGCTTTATTTCATGTTGCAGCCTTACTATATTCCAGATACCCCGGGAAGCTTGGGGACAAAGATTGCAGATTTCCTATCGCCCCTTCTCTGGAGAGGTTCATGGCTGAGGTGAGCGGCAGGCACCTGGCAGAGCAAGGGCGGAGCTGAGCCGTCAGCTGTGTGATCTCCGGGTCACCCAGGACCCCGGTCAGTCACAACCAGGGGTCAGCAGCTGCCCCGTGTGTTAAAACCCCTTTGGCCCTGGTGTCACGTGGGATTTTTCTGAGTCCTGTTTGCTCTGATTAAGATCCACGTTTATCCTGTGTTAAAATCATTCCGAGATGAGTCAGAGCCACCCCCGACACCCCACCCCTGCTTCTTTGCAGTAGGTCCAGGTAGACATCCGCTGTGTTGTCACTTTCCTGCTTAACGCCCTTCAGTGACTCCCTTCCTCTCTGGGGTAAAGTCCTACCCAGACAGGTGCAAGGCCATGGTGACCTCTCCTCCTTCTCATCCCCCTTCCCATCCTTCACCTCAGTGCCCACTGTGGATGCTCAAGTCCCACCGAGTCCCCCTGAGCCCCCACTGTCTTGACCACAGATGAGCCAGACCCACTGAAGAGGTCAGTTTTCCCGGTATTGGGTGGAGGGAGGAAGGAGGGGGGAAGGCACCGAGCCAGAAGCTGGATGCCGGGCTGCCGTCTCCTCTTCCTCTTCCTCTTCCTCTTCCTCTGCCTGTCCCAGTGAGCCAGGAGCCTTCCCCGCAGACACTTGGGGTCTGCCACAGATTTCTCTAGGACTCTGAACTGCCATGCTTTAGGTTCTCCACTTGTCACATGAGAAGATGCCCCTTTAAGTCTCTCTCACTCGCCGCTTCCCTTTCCTTTTGTTTTTTGAGACAGAGTCTCACTCTGCTGCCTGGGCTAGAGTGAGTGCCATGGCATCAGCCTAGCTCACAGCAACCTCCAACTCCTGGGCTCAAGGGATCCTACTGCCTCAGCCTCTCCAGTAGCTGGGACTACAGGCATGTGCCACCATGCCTGGCTAATTTTTTCTATATATTTTTAGTTGTTCAGCTAATTTATTTCTATTTTTAGTAGAGACGGGGTCTCGCTCTTGCTGAGGCTGGTCTCGAACTCCTGAGCTCAAATGATGCGCCTGCCTCGGCCTCCCAAGTGCTAGGATTACAGGCGTGAGCCACCGCGCCCGGCCTTTCCCTTTCCTTCCGGTGCCGTTTCATTGTCTATAACTAAACCAGCGAGACCTCTGGGCCTGGCACTGTAATTCTGAATTTCACTGTTAATACACATAGGTTGTGTCTGCCAATGGGATAAAGCGATATTAAAGCCCAATTAAACCTGAGATTTTGCTTTCAAGCTGGTTTTAAAGAAGGCGTTTATGCACGGATGTCTGTGTGTGCTGGGTACTGTGCACGCGGAGGAGGCACAGACGTGGCTGCGAAGTGGGGTTCACCCCCCCAGGCATTCACAGGCTTTCTGGGGAGAGAGACAGTAGCTAACGGATTTAACGATGGCAATCCGATGATGATCAATGACTATCAATGATGAGCAAATGACTTAACGATGACAATCCATGTGACAAATGCCATAGCAACATATAAGAACATGCTAGGCCAGCAAAGAGGAAGGAGGGCCATGGGATAGGACTGCACAGATGAGGCAATGTTTGCACCCGGCCTTAGAGGATGAGGAATTTCAGCAGGGCAAGAAGGCAGAGAAGGACTTCTAGGAAGAAGAAAGAGCATCCCTTCATTCATTGCACAAATATCTATGGTAAAAAGGGAGCAAAAACAGATGGGAACTTGGTTCTATGTAGTGTAGGAGTTTAGAGTGTTGTGGAGCCTGAATAAAAGCAAGAAAACTTGGCAGGTGTGTGATTTGGAAAAAACTCCTTATTATGGAAAATTTGAAACATATACAAAATAGGGAAGAGTAAGATAAGGCCCCATGATACACGTGGATCATGATTCTTGTGGCTTCTGTGCACTTGCCAGCTACAACCAGCCTCAGCTGTTTATTTTGAAGCAAATCTCTGGCATCGTAATTTCACCCTTAATATTTCACTAACAGGATGGTTCAAGTTGTGGAAATGTAAGTTAGTACAGTGGGCCCAGGAGACAGGATGGGTTGGGTCAGAGAGGATGAAGAAAAGTACAACCAAGACTGCAACCTGCTCCCCAATATCCATGCCACAACTCCCGCATCACTCAGGTGGCAATATACCCAGCCTTCCTCCTACCTAGTTGTAGACATGTGACTAAGTTCTGGCCAACCCCGTATAAGTGAAAGTTGTTGAGAAGGACTTCTAGGAAGCCTTCTTCAAAGGGGAGCAGCAATTTAGAGAAGACTCCCATCGGAGTCTCCCTCTTATATTTTATTTTTGCAAAGGTGGGTTTGATGGCAGGAGCCCCAGCAGCCACCTTGGACCTTGCAGGAATGCGGAAGATGGAAGTTAAGTGCTGAGGATGATGGGAAAGAAAGTAGCTGATGAGTTCATGAAACCACTGTACCAGCTTTGGGCTCCCTTGTCCAGAATTCTGCACGGCAGAATATATCACTGTGTGTTAAAGTCACTAGTACTTTTAGCTTTCTATTATGCATAGCTAACCTAACAAAAGATAACATGAGCCTTTTCTAGACAAGGATGTCTCCTGAATTGGACAGTTTCTAAGAAGTGGACAGAAGACTCCCACAGTTTCTAGCCAATTGACAAGTAGGAAATGAACTAGTCAGTTAATAACTCTGGTTGTCTCAGTTATTCATAACTGGACTAGGATCAGGTATCACCATTTAACTGGTGGCAGTTCCCTTGCTGGTGGCAGCTGAGCTGGAATCCTATCCTAGAATAGTTCAAGTTTTTTTTTCTTTTTTCTCTCCAGCTCCTTCTATTCATCAAATTTCACATTGTCACTTACTAATTCATTCAAAGGAAACCAGCTGCTGCCTCACTAGAAACTAAGAAAACGTGGCATGATTGTGCCCACGGATTCTGGAGTGGTTTGCTGATCGGTAGACAAGGTAAGTCTGAGCCAGATGTGGTTCCTCAAATCACAAAGTTACTGGCTGACCTGTGAGAGCTCCCGGCCCCAGCTGTACATGCCAGCTGGAGGGGGAGACAGCTTGATTTGTGCCAAGGTTTCTCTCACGTAGGTGACGAGGTGGTGCCAGGGCTCAGCCGGACCATAGAGAGAGCTGCAGGTGGGGTTCAGGTCTCGCCAAAGTGCTCTCTTTCCACTTAGAGCTCCCAGATGGCCGGTTCTGTTTCAACTTCAGCCTTCGGTGGTGGGTAATTCTATGCGTCAACTTCGCTGGGCCACGGTACCCGAATATTTGGTCAAACACCCACCTAGATGTTGCTTGTGAGGGTACTGATGAGATGACATTAATATTTACATCAGGAGACTGTGAGAAAAGCAGACACCCTCTTAGTGTGTGTAGGCCTCAGCCAATCAGTGGAAGGTCTTAGGAGCAAAGACTGAGGTCCTCCACAGACGCAGGAATTCTGCCTCCAGAATGCCTTTGGGCATAAGACTGCAACGTCAACCGCTGCTGGAATCTCTAGCCTGCCCTGCCCTGCAGATCCAAACTGACCAGCCCCACAAGCGGGAGCCAATTTTTTAAAATAAGGCTCTGTATGTTCATGTATACCCTGTTGGTTTCATATCTCTGGAAAACTCTAATACATCTCTGCATAAGAAAGGATAGTAAAATAATATTTTATTGATCCCTGTGGGCTTTATTAGGAACAGCCATGAAAGGACAAGGTGGCTGTCAGTGACCACAGCCACCACACCACCTCTGCATACAGAAGCTCCTAATAAATGCTTAATATCAGTGCATAACTGTGGGAGAACAGAGCTGTTCCATGACCTTGGCTGAATCACTTCGTCTATTTAAACCTCAGTTTTCTCATCTATACAATGGAGATAGTATTATCTGTTTCTCAAAGAAATATATTATTCTTGTGGAAATTGAAAGAGATAATATACATATTTTATATGTTTTGATATGGTCCTTGGCACATAGGCTTACTAGTGATAACAAAAACTATAGACTGGGTGGCTTATAAACAACATACATTTATCGCTCACAGTGCTGGAGGCTGGGAAGTCCAAGATCAAAGTGCTGGCACATTCAGTGTCTGTTCAGGCCCAGTTTCTTAGTTCATAGATGGTGTTTTCTTGCTGTGAGCTCACATGCTAGAAGGAGTGAGTGAGTTCCCCAGGGCCTCTTCTATGAGGGCACTAATCCCATTTATGAGAGCCCCACCCTCATGACCTAATCCCCTCTCAAAGGCCCCACCTCCTAATACCACCACTTGGAGGGTGAGGATTCGACATACGACTTTTGGAGGAAGGTACACATTCAGACCACAGTCCTTGGTCTTCTCCTCATCCACTTATGTGGAAAGAATGGCTTCATCCTTTTTTCTTCTTTTCTCCCAGCCCTGGGCAGTTGTCCTCCATGGAGTCAGGGCATGCCAGGAGGAGGATGGCACTGCAGAGTCCTTACTTGCTTCGGTTTACTCTGCTGGGCTGTCCCCTGTCTCAGTTCCTGCTTAAAACAAAAAGAGCAGCTGGGCTCTCTGAGCTGAAAACAGAAAGTGAAGTGAACCACTTCTTGTCTTTCCTGCTTTTTTTCCCTGCTTTTTTAAGAGACTTTTGGCCCCAAACCTCCCCCCTCTCTCTGGATCCTCTGTAAATCACAGCCAGGGGTACCTCTAACTTCTGAGCCTCAGAAAAGCGTGTTGGAGACGAATGGAGAAGCTGCTGTCAGCTCCATGGGTGAAAGATGGTAACATACAACTCTGCTTCCTGTCACACTAGAGAGGAAAGTCATTGACCTGAGTCAGCAGCAGAACCCCAGCTGTCACCCTTGTCCTTCCTGGGCAGGCGTTTACCCACGCCTCTGGGTGGGTAGCTGCAAGGGGCCCAGGTCAGGCCAGGTAAGGTCTGAGGGTCCCTGGGGATTCCGGGTGAGAGAGGAGGTTTACAGCAAGTGTGTGTGGTCACACGCGGTGGCGCAGGTGGGGCTGAAACTCGGCAGGAGGGGGCATCTCCTCCCCAGGGCAGTGGAGCCTGGGAGCTGGTGGACACCCCAGGGCCCCGACAGAGGAGGCTGAGGTGGCCCCACTGGCAGCTGTGGGAGTGTTTTCCCACTTTCAGGGGAAGCGGAATCACAGACGGATTCTTCAGCAGGCCTTTCCCATCAGCCTTCTGGGCCCTCCTTTCTCCGCATATCCAGATCGGTCCGCCGAGGACAGACAGGAGGGATGGGCACAAGGCTGGGCCTCAGTGGCACAAGGCTGGGCCTCCCCGGAGGAGGGTCAGGTGCCCTCTGACATGGTGCCGGGCAGGGCAGGATTCAGTGCGTCGTTCAGTGTTCTTGGAGAAGACAATGGAGAAGGTAACAAGTGCTGGCATGGATGTGGAGAAACTGGAACCCTCGAGCCCTGCTGCCACTGGGGGGCGCACAGGGGTGCAGCTGCCATGGAAAACAATATGGCAGCCCTTCAAAAATGTAGACACAGGATTAGCAAATGGCCCAGCCATGCCACATCCGGGTGTATGTCCAAAAGAATTCACAGCAGGGGGCTAAACAGGTATCTGTGCACCCATCACAGCAGTGCGGGCTGTGTATTGGCCACGCACAAGAGCCAAGAGGGAGAAGCAACCCAAATGCCCATCAGTCGACAGATGGATAAACAAAATATGATATATTCACACAGCAAAATATTATTCTGTCTAGAAAGGACGGAAATTCTGACACGTGTTGCAACACGGATGAACCTTGAGGGCGTTCTGTTAAGTGAAACAAGTCAGTCACAGAAAAGACAAACACTGTATGATTCCATGTAAATGAGATGCGCAGGGAAGTCAAACTCACAGACACAGAAAATGCAGTGGTGGTCGCTAGGGGACTGGGGAGGGGGAACAGGGAGTTACTGTTTCATGGGGACAGAAGTTCAGTCTGGGAAGATAAGCGTTGTGGAGATGGATGGCGATGATGTTCATATGACAACGTGAATATACTTAATGCCTCTGAATTGCACACTTAGAAATGCTGACAATGATACCTTTGGCATGTACATTTTACCACAATAAAAAAAAATAAAAAGAGGGAATATCTTTAAATAATAATTATTCAGCCTCAGACTAAGACACATAAAAAAGTAGAGTTTTGAAAGCAATTACGTATGCATGAATGACTACATTTTAACAATCAGACCACACTCAGGAATGTTGATAATATTTACATGGCATGGAATCACACAATTTAAGGTATATTCTGTTCAGTTTGCCTGGGGTCAGCACCAGAGTGAGGGAGCTTGCAGAGCATCAAGAAGTTTAATGCCATTTAATGAAACACTGAATATTTTCTTCTTTTTATTTTCATAAGCCATTGTTTAAAAGCATGTATTATTTATGTTACTCTATTCTAGGTTAATTTGTCTGTTTATTATTATTATTATTATTAGCAAAATAGTAAAACAACATATCAGGAAGTTTGGAAAATAAGGAAAAAATCCCCACCCTACCGCTCTATAACAACTTGATAGGTGGTTGATTTATTTAGGACAGAGATAATCTGGGATTCTGTTGTTGTATTTTTTATTCAGTATTCAAATGCCTGAGATTTGAGCAGTGACACAGTCGGGTCATCGAATGTTCTAGTCCATCCAATGCTCAGATTCTCCCACATTTGCTCAGTGCTGTTCTATTATTTGACTCTATTCTTACACGAAGTGCCACTTAAAATTACCTTTGCTAATTGGACATCCTGTTGCCAGTGAACTCTTAAAATTTTTGTTACTTTTGTAAAGTTTCCTCATCTCAAGCTCCATGTTTCTTTCAATACATCGTCTCATCAGCGTGACCGTCGGGAACGTCAGAGCCCAGAGTCCGCGACGACAGCAGTCTCCAGCGGAGCGGATTCTCGCACGAGGCAGTGGCCGCTCTAAATGCCCTCTGCAGTCTGTGTTCTGAGAACTTTCTGGATGAAGGGCATTACTCACTCATCCCCACTCATCTTTAAACAAAAACATTGAGTTAACAGTCCATCAGATTGACCTGAATCACCTGAAATGTAACGCACCCCGTTTCTGGCAAAAGGCTCGTGGGAAGTCTCAGTGCTCACGACTGAGGCTGTTGAAAGGTGACGGGGGATGAGACAGCGAGTGCCACTCAGTCCCCTCGTTTGGGCTGAGAGACACCATGTTCTCTGCAGTCTCCTGCTGGGGCGCGGGCCACTTAAGGGCAGTATCATCATCATCGTCGCCCGAAGCTTTCCATTTGTACAGAGGAGATTTTGAAACTGCAGCCAAAGACGTTAAGGCCCTGGTCTTCTGGGTGAGATTGTGAGTGGTAATTTGCCCCTATTAATCTTACCCTCACGTCTGTTTCTAAGTAGATCTGTGCTTCCTGCAAAGGGGCTAAATTTCTCTCTTCTTTCTTTTTCCCTTACTCCAGTCCCTCTTCAGTCTAACCAGGAGTCTAAGCAGTTAATCAGCTAAAAAGAGTAGCATTTTATAACTGTCCTATTCAAACAGGCAGCACGGGGACCCTCAGTAAGCCTCGCCCCCAGCATAGGTCACATCAAGATGCTTCCAACTGTGACAGAGCTAAAACAACACTATCAGCCAAATGAATCTTAGGGAAATACTACAGATTATTAAAGCCTTACCAACACATATATTTTAACTGAAAAGACCAAGCATGTATTGCACGCTATACATGCATAAGAATTTCCTCAGGCTTTGGAAAGTTACTCAAGCTTTGCAAGAATGTGCAAGAATGCTGACACTGAGCCCCAAGTTGAAGCATTTATAACTTGGCCCTTGCTTTCTGATGCTTTTCTAGATGATTTGGCTTCAAAAGTGTCCCTCCAGTTTTGTTTTTGATGACTTCTTAGGGCCCAGTCAGAAGTTGGAAACAAAAAAATTTGCTAACTGGTTTGACTTAGTGCCATGCATTGAACAAAAACCTGCTATGTTTTCACTCTGCACTATGGTAGATGCTAGGAACAAAAAGAGAGAGAAGACAAGTTCTCGATGACTTGTAATCTGGAGGAAGAGAGAGCCATGCCTTGAGGAAGATGCCACAGTGGTAGCACATCCTGCAGGAAGTGAGGAAGGGAGTGAGGAGCTCTGGGCCCTGGGGGGGCAGGAAAGCCCTCACTCTGCACCGTGATGGATGCTGGGAACAAAATCTCCAGGATGGTTATAGGCAGAGGGACCAGCTTATACAAAGGCACATGGTGATGCAAGGTCAGGTCCAGGCTGCGACCGGCAGCTTTGGCCAGACAGGAACGCGGTGTTTGGAAGGGCTGGGAAGGCAGACAGCCACTGAGGCCAGAAGAGCCTCGCTGGTCCTGTGCAGACCTTCACGCCTGCAGGTGAACACTTAACGCCTGCAGGTGAACCTTCACGCCTGCAGGTGAACACTCTACTCTGTCATCTCAGTACGTGGTTTCCAGGAAGGGTAAGAGGGGAAACATGAGAACCCACACTGCTACTCCTATCTCCTCTGACTGCAAGAGACGTGTCAGCTCTGCTCACAGCCCGTAGGGCAAACCTGGGCAGGTGACCTCAACATGGCTGCTCTTTACATCTTTTCCCTATTTTCTCACTGGATTGTTTGTTTTTACTATTGAGTTTTGAGAGTTTTTTTACTCCAGATTCTAGGCCTTTGCTATATATGTGTGCTTCGCCAATATTGTCCCCTACTCCATAGCTTGTCTTTTTGTCATGACAAGGTTTTTTTCAGAGCATAAGTCCAGTTTATCCATGTTTTCTTTTGTTGACTGTGCTTTCAGTGTCACGTCTAGGAACTCTTTGTGTAGCCCCAGATTTCAGAGTTTTTCCTAGTTGTTTTCCTCAAAGTTTTATAGTTTCATGTTTTAACACATTGACGGCCACACTAGAAAAAAATTCCCCCCCCCGGGGCTGTCGTGTTTTATTAAAACAAAAGGATCCTTCTAATTTTTATTGTTTTCTGTGCATGACTTACATCCAATGTAATCCACATTTTTAGAATTAAACTGTCAATATTGATTGTAACAATAAGAATATCAACAAGTAAGATTTGCATGAACCAGCTGCAGGGTTTTGCTTCATGAGGCCCCGGGGCTCAAAATGAGCCTGAGTTAAATACAACTCACATGGCAGTCAATGTGTTAAACTTAAGTTATACTTAACTTTAAGTTAATTTTTGTATAAGGTGTGAGAATTTAGTTGAGGTTCATTTATTTGCCTACAATGTCCAATTGTTCCAGCACCATTTGTTGAGAAAGCTATCTTTCCTTCATTGAATCACTTTTCCACCGTTGTCAAAACCAATTAAGCATATTTTCCTGTGGGTCTATATCTGAGTTCTCCATTCTGTTCCATTGATGTATGTGTCTACCCCTCTGACATCAGAGGTGCATACTCTATCACTGAGCTACACCCCTGACCATACCTCACAGTTGTGAAATCACATAGACTGATTTCTACCACTTTATTCACCTTGAAAATTGTTTTAGCTATTTCAGTTCCTTCCCATTTCCATATAAATTTTAGAATAATCTTGTCTAAACCTACAAAACATTTGGTTGGGATCTTGATAGGAATCATGTTAAACCTGTATATCAATTTGTGGAGAACTGACATCTTTACTGTGTTTAGGCTTTTAATCCATGAGCATGGTATGTCTCTCCATTTATGTAGATCAACTTTGATTACTTTCATCAGCATTGTTTAGTTTTTAGTATACAAGTCGTGTACATATTTTGTTACATTTACACCTAAGATTTCATTTTTGGAGTCATTGTAAATGGTATTATATATTTAATTTTAAGTGTTTATGTGTTCATTACTACTATGTAAAAATACAATTAATTTTTGTATGTATCTTGTATCCTGCAATTTTGCTGAAATCACTTATTCTAGGAGTTGTTCTTTTGTGTGTATGTATGTAGAGTCATTCAAATTTTCTACATAAACAACTATATTACCTACAAATAGGTATTATTTTATTTCTCCCTTTTTTTAATTGTATACCTTTTGCTTGACTTACTGCTCTGGCTAGAATTTCTAACACAATATTAAATATGGTTAGTGGAAATGTACATCTTGGCTTTAGTCCCAGTCTTAAAGGAAAAGCATTCAATCTTTCACCATTAGGTATTATGTTAACTATAGCATTTTTATTTTGTTTTTTTCGTTTTTTGTAGATGCTTTTTATCAAGTTGAGGAAGTTCTCTCTACTTCTGTTTTTCAAAGAGTATCATGAAAAGGCGTTAAATTTTGTCAAATGCTTTTTCAGCATCAATTGATATGATCATGTGCAATATTACAATGCATTTCTGACACTTCCTAGAGTTAGTGTAAACGTCATAGGTTTACGGCACAGTCCCCAATAAGACTGTCCTCACTTCATATGCCAGCCACAAGTTCTGGGTTTCCCAAACCACCCATACTTCTGACCAATTGACTATAAATTTTGGGGTCCCCACTACTCCCTCAGGTTTGATAAGTCACTAGAACAACTCAAAGAACTCAAGAACGTGCTATACTTACGATTAATATTTCATTATAAAAGATACATATTAGGACTAGCCAATGAAGGCAAGGTCTGGGAGGGTTCTTAGCACAGAGCTTCTGTGTCCTCAACCCAGGGAATCAATATGTTCACTAACCAAGAAGTTCATCCAAGCTTTGGTGTCCATGTTTCATTATACGGGCATGAGTGATGGAATTACTTGCCATGTGACCGAAATCAACCTCCAGCTTCCCTTCCCTCCCTGGACATTGGGAGGTTGGGCTGGATATCACATATCTGAAAGCTCCAACCCTCTAACCAAGTGGTTTGTCTTTCTGGCATGGCCAGCCCCCATCCTGATACTATCCAGGGGCTCACTATGGGTTACCTCATTAGCATACACTCAGGCATGGACCCACAATTAATAACAAAGACATTCTTATCACTGAGGATAGATGCTGCCTCCCAGGAACCAGGGACAAAGACCAGGCAAAATTTTTATTATACATCCTGTGATTTTCTTCTTAGCCAGTTCATATGTTTATGTTAATATTGACTGATTTTCAAATATGGAAATATCCCTGCATTCCTAGAGTAAAGCCCACTTGGTCATGGTGTATATATGTTTTTTTTAATATATTGCTCAATTCTATTTTCTAATATTTTGTTGAGGATGTTTGCTTCTATATTGATGAATGATGTTGGTATGTAGTTTCCTTTTTTTTGTACTTTCTTTGTCTTTTGAAACCAGGATAATATTAGCTTCATAAAATGAATTAGAAAGTGCTCTCTCCTCTTCTATTTTCTGGAACAAACTGTGGAGAATTGGTGTTAATTTTCTATAAACCTTTAGTAGAATCTCCAGTGAAATAATCTGTGCTGAGATATTTTTTGGTTTGGGATGTTTTGAACTATAAATTCAATTTCCCTAATAGTAATAGGGTCATTCAAATTATATATTTTATATTGGATGAGTTGTGGTAGTTTGTATTTTTTGAGGAATTGGTCCATTTCCTCAAGTTGTCAAATTTATATGTGTAGAGTTGTTCTTAGTATTCCCCTATCTTGTTGGTATCTTTGAGGTCTATAGTGATATACCTTGTTTTATTCCTAATATTGGTAATTTGCATCCTCTCTCTTTTTTCCTTGTTGGTCTTGCTAGAGGTTTGCCAATTTTATTGATCTTTTCAAAGAACCAGCTCTTTGTTCCATTTATTTTCCCCATTACTATTCTGTTTTAGTTTCACTAATTTCCATTATTATTTCTATTATTTCCCTTCTCATGCTGGCTTTGGGTGTATTTTGCTACTCTTTTTCTAGGTTTTTAAGGTGGGAACTTAGATTATTGATATGAGACTTTCCTTTTTTTCTAATGTGCACATTTAGTGCTGTGAATTTGCCCTCTCAGCACTACTGTAGCTGTGCCCCACAAATTTTGGTGTATTTTATTGTTCACTCAGTTCAATGCACTTTTAAAAAAATTGCTTGAGACTTCCTCTTTGAACTGTGGATTATTTAGGAGTGTGTTGTTTAGTTTTCAAGTGCTTGGAGATTTCCTTGTTATCTTTCCATTATTGATTGTTAGTTTGATTTCATTGTGGTAAGAAAACATGCTCTGTGTTATTTCAATTCTTTTAAGTTGACTGAGGCTTGTTTTATGGCTCAGGATACAGTCCATATTGGTGTATGTTCCATGGGTGCTTGAGGAGAATGTGCATTCTGATGCTGCTGGAGAGTCGAGGTTTTCCAGAAGAACAGAAGAAATAATATATAGATATGAAAGGAAATTTCTAGGGGAAATTGGCTCACATGATTACCAAGGCGAAGTCCCACAACAGGCCATCTGCAAGCTGGCAGATGAAAGAAGCTGATAGTGTGGCTCCCAGAGAAGCTGGTAGCCTGGCTCAGTCCAAGCCCCAAAGCCCCAGAACCAGGGAAGCTGCCAGTGCAGCCCCCAGTCTGAGGCTGAGGCTGAAGGCAGGAGAGTCCCTGGGAGACCACAGGGAGGCTGTGGTGTGAGTGTCAAAGTCCAAAAGCCAAGGAACCTGCAGTCTGATGTCCAAAGGCAGGAAGAGAAAAAGCATCTGGCTCTGGGAAGGAGAGCAAGAGGAGGCAAGAGGAAGCTGAATATCTATCTCCCTTCCTCCTGCTTTGTCCCAGCCCCGGCCGGTGGGATGGTGCCACCCACACCCAGGGCAGGCTTCCTCCCTCAGTCCACTGACTCGCATGCCAGTCTCCCCCGAAACACCTTCCCAGACACACCCCGCAACAACGCTTCCCCAGGCATCTGGGCATCCCTGAATCTAGTCACATTGACATCTAATGTTAGCCACCACAAGTGCAGTGTTCTATAAATGTCAGTTAGATCCTGTTGAATTCTCCTAGAGCCTTGCTAATTTTATGTCAAGTTTTTCTGTCGATTTTTGAGAGAGGGATGTTGAAGTTTTCAATTGTAATTGTGTATTTGTCTAGTTCTGTTAGGTTTTGCTTCATGTATTTTGCAGCTCCATTGTTTGGTGCATAGGTTGATATGTCTTCTTGGCAGACTTACCTTTTTAACATTATATAATTTCCTCTTCTGTCTCTGGTAATCATCTTTGCTCTGTAGTCTATTTTGTCTGATATTAATATAGCCAGCCCTGCTTTCCTTTGGTCAATATTTATATGATACATTTTCATTCCTTTACTTTTAACCTTCCTATATCGCTACATTAGAAGGGAATGTCTTGTAGGAAACCTATATTTGGGTCATGTTTTCTAATCCAATTTGTCAATCTCTGTCTTTTAATTAGTGTAACTTTAGGTCGTTTTTGTTTAAAGTAATTATTGATATGTTAGGGCTTACGTCTGTCATTTTATTTTTTGTCTTCTGTCTGTTCTCTCTGCTTCTGTTTTCTCTGTTTTCTCTTTCCTGCCTTCTTGTAGGTTACTGGAACATATTTTAGAATTTCATTGTGATGTATCTATAGTGTTTTTGAGTGTATTTCTTTGTCTAGCTCTTAATATACATATACATATATATGTATTACATTTACATATATATGACTTATCATAGTCTGTTGGCATCATCATTTTGCCAGCTTGAGTGAAGCATAAATACCTTACCTCCCTTTACATTCCTTCCCCGGCCCTTTGTCATATAATTATCTTAAATATTTCTATACATACATTGAGAGTCACATCAAACAGTGCTATACTTTTTGTTTCAATTGTCAAACATTATTCAGAAAACTCAAGAGGGGAAGAAAATCTACATTTTTGCTTACTGTGTTCTTTCATCCTTCCTGATGTTCCAAAGATTCTTCTTTTATTGTTTTCTTTATATTTAGAGAACAACCTTTGGCCATTCTTTTAGGGTAGGTCTGCTGGTGAAAAATTCTATTAGTTTTCCTTCCTCTGACAGTGTCTTGATTTTTTCTTTAATCTTGATGGGTGTTTGTTTGTTTAGGGATTTTTTTTTTTTTTGCTGGATATTCTTTATTCTGATTTTCTTTCAGCATTTGAAAAATATTGTGCCACTTCTTTTTGACCTCCTTGGTTTCCAATTAGAAATTTGTTGTCATTTGTTTTACGTATAATCTTTAGTTTTCAGAAATTTAATTACAGTGTGTCTTGGTGTAGATTTCATTGTTTTTATCCTACTTGGAGTTTATTCAGCTTCTTGAATCTTTAGGTTTATGTCTCCTGCCAAATTTGGGAATTTTGCAGCCATTATTTTTCTGAGTATTTTTTCAGTCCTGCCCTCTTACTTCTTTCTTTCCAAAACTCTGATGACATGAATATTAGATATTTTGTTATAATCCCACAAGCCTTGGGTCTAGTATTAACCAAGTGAACTGCAAGAATTTGTACTTTCAAACTCAGTATTTGAAAACCTAAAAAAAAAGCGTGGGCCATAGGGAAGCAGTAAAGTATCATGGTTAGGAGATTAGCCTTGGTATTAGACTGGCCTGGGTCCTAGTCCCAGCTCTGCCACTTATTAGCTGCATAACATTAAGAAAAGGAAACTACGTCTTAGTTTTATGTCTTTAATCTCTAAAATGGAGAAAAAATCTATGAATTCATAATAATAATTAAAAGAGAGCAAAGAAAAAAGTCCTCCATTTTCACTATTTTTTGCAATAATCAACTTATTTGAAATTCATTAAAGCATAATAATTATTAATCTTACCCTTCCAATAGGAAATATATTTCATGGTAGCCAAATAACTTCAGCTGATAAAGGAAAGCTCGGCTTTACAGAAGAATGCCAGGCAATAAATGTAGGAGGAATGATAGAATTAGAAAAATCATTGATTTGAAATTTCTAAGGAAATCATTATCAAGTAGCATTAAAAAAGGAAAAGTGGCCAGGCATGATGGCTCACACCTGTAATCCTAGCACAGGGAGACTGAGGCAGGAGGATCACTTGAGCTCAGGAGTTCAAGACCAACCTGAGCAAGAGAGAGAACTTATCTCTACTAAAATAAAATTAGCTGGGTGTGGTGGCAGACACCTGTAGTCCCAACTACTTGGGAGGCTGAGGCAGGAGGTTTACTTGAGCTCAGGAATCTGAGATTGGAGTAAGCTATGATGATGCCACTGCACTCTAGCTGTGATGACAAACAAGACTCTTTCTCAAAAAAAAAAAGGAAAAGTCAGAATGGGTGTCTTAGTTCATTTGTGTTGCTATAAAGGAATACCTAAAAATATTTTTTTTTAAAAAAGAGGGGTATTTGGCTCCTGTTTCTGCAGGGTATACATGAAGCATTGAGCCAGCATCTGTGAGGGCCTCAGGCTGCTTCCTGGCAGAAGGCGAAGGGGAGTGGCATGTGCAGAGATCACAGGGTGAGAGACAAAGGGAGAGGGCGGGGAGGTGTCAGCCTCTTTTTAACAACCAGCTCTCTGAGGAACTCACTCACCCTCAAGGAAGGGCATTAATCTATTCTGGAAGTATCTGCCCTTGTGAATCAAACGCCTCCTATCAGGCCCCACCTCAACATTGGGGATCAAATTTCAACATGCAATTTGGAGGGGACAAACGTTCAAACTATAGCAATGGGATAGATCAATTATCTTGGCATTACTCCTATTCTAAACTCCAAACTGTGCTCTAAGAGCAGAGTTCTTAATTTTAAGGGATGTTGATAAATCAAAGCATTCAGAGCAGGTAAACAAAGTGGTCACAGAGCTGGGCGTGGTGGCTGACACCTGTCATCCCAGCTACTTGGGAAGAGTTCGAGGCTGCAGGGAGCTATGATTGCACCACTGCACTCCAGCCTGGGTGACAGAATGAAACCCTGTCTCTAAAACAAGTAAAAAATAAATAAATGAAAATTTTTAAAAAGTGGTCCTATAAGGTTGAGGCAGGCTGCAGTGGAGAAGGCCGCAGAGGGGATGTCTTCAGTCCACAAGGGACCCTCATACATTGCACAGGATAAATTCACTATTTGGTGGCTTCAGAAGCAGGAAGACAGGCAGATGAAAGACGTTGCTGGCAGCGAGAGAGGAAAAGCTTCAGTTAGTGCTGGGGAAGACAGAACTGAAGCTGGTGAGAGGCGCGGTGCTGAGGGAAAATGCGGACAGTGAGGCCCTAATATCAGTGTGTCCCCAACGTGACAATGCAGGGCCGAGGGCAGCGGGACAGGGCCCACTGGGTTGGTTCTGTGGGTCTTGACCAACATGCTGGCTCCTAAAGTGCCCGGTCTGAGAACATTTCCTCCGGCTGCCAGTGTCCTGACCAGCAGACGGGGGTGGCCACTGGCCAGGCTCTTGGCTGAGTTGAGTGGTTTGTCCCCATCCCACTGTTGTGGCATCAGGTGGGCCTGTTTGCGAGGGTCACCCACAGGCAGCCTCCCTCCATGGCGGGCTTCTGCGCTCCTGCCCAGAGTCCCTGACTGCTTCCCAGCGAGCACTGCTGGGCACGGGGTGCTCAGGGAGCCCCCAGTCAGATGGGAGAAAGCAGCACAGACTGCAGCTGAAGAGCTCTGCACTCCCTTCCGGTTCGAGAAACGGGAAGGCAAAGACCTGGTGAGCAGCGGGGGGCCCTGGAGGTGTAGCCTGTGGGCCATGCACGCGGGCAGCACCCCCACGGGGCGGAGGAGGGGAGGCCCCGGGCTGGCCGGCCTCTCTCTGCATGGCCAGCACGGGCGGCTCATGCACACTGAGCCCGCAGTGAGCAGGGGCGTGCACGCGTGTGTGCGTGTGTGTGTGTGTGCGCGTGTGTGTGCATGTGTGTGCGTGTGTGTGCGTGTGCATGTGTGTGTGCATGTGTGTGCATGTGTGTGCGTGTGTGCATGTGTGTGTGCATGTGTGTGCGTGTGCATGTGTGTGTGCGTGAGTGTGTGCGTGTGTGTGTGCATGTGTGTTCACGTGCGTGCGTGCATGTGTGTGTGCATGTGTGTGTGCATGTGTGTGCGTGTGCATGTGTGTGTGCATGTGTGTGCGTGTGTGCATGTGTGTGTGCATGTGTGTGCGTGTGCATGTGTGTGTGCGTGAGTGTGTGCATGTGTGTGCACTTGCGTGCGTGCATGTGTGTGTGTGCATGTGTGTGTGTGTGCATGTGTGTGTGTGTGCGTGTGTGTGTGCATGTGTGTGTGTGTGTGTGTGCACGTCAACGCTCGGGTTGTGCTTCTGGTGAGAAGCACTGCGGGGAGGGTCCCTTGTGGACTGAAGACATTCCCTCCGCAGCCTTCTCTTTTCCAGGCTGGCTCCACCTTATGGGACCACTTCTTACAAATTTTCATTTATTTTAGTTTCTGCTTTTTTTAAAGACAGGGTCTCGTTCTGTCACCCAGGCTGGAGTGCAGTGGTGCAATCATAGCTCCCTGCAGCCTCGAACTCCTGGGTTCCAGTGAGCCTCCTTCCAGCAACACACTCTGTGTTTTCACCCCGGCACGTGAAGGCCGCTGCCTTGTTAGAGTTTTCCAAACGGAGAAACTTACAGACACACAGGGGGCCCCAGAGGCTGGACTAGGGACTGTGCTTCTGTGGAACTGCCGTGTGCCCTGAGCTGTGCTGTTACTTCAGTTACTTCTCATTTTAATTCAATTTTGAGACTTATCAGCACTATGCTCCTCTACTTCCGGATTGGGCCAAGGAGGCAAGAGGGTAAACTGAGTCCAGACTGCCATGGATAAGTGAACAAGTGTGTCCTGGGTCGCAGCTTCTCAGGTGGCCCTGGTCCTGGCCGTCCGGGAGGAGGCCCAGAGGACAAGCGGGAGGATCCCAGAGTCCCCGAGGAAGCCAATCCAGCCCTGGGGGGCCTCGGGTTCTTGCTGGGGGACATGGGAACTCAGTTTCTGACGCCTTGTGCTTTGGCCTGGGGCGTTTCGTAGGAGGCATTTTCAGCTGGGAGCACCCAGGCTGCGGTTAACGACCTGAGGTTCTGTTGGGTGACAGAATCCTGAGCCCTGGACTCCTCCAGACGTTTCACTCCAGCTCAGAGGCCTCCCCACACTACCCCGTGCACACCCCTCTGGGGGGATTTGGAAGAGAGGTTTTAGCCCCGATTGCATTACCTTTTGATATCTTCAGGACTCATTTTTATCCCTCTGCCGGATTCTAACCTTACTGTGCCACTAAGAACCTTTTTTTTATAATTTCAATAAACTTCGTATTTTGAATAGTTCTAGATTTATAGAAAAGTTCCACAGACAGGACAGAGGCCCCCATATGCCTTTCAGTTTGCCCTGTCAGAGCTCACATCACTGGAGTAGGAACGAACCCGGACTCGGGCATTACTATTAACTGGCATCTAGCTCCAGGTTTCCTTAGCTTCCACCTCATGTCCTTGTTATGTCCCAGTGTCCCATCCAGACATTACATTACATTTAGCTGTCATGTCTGCTTAGGCCCCTTTCGGCTGTGACAATTTCTCAGACTGTCCTTGTTTTTGATGACCTAGACAGCTAGCTAGCTTTCTCCTTCACCATTCTTTTTAAATTGTGGCCAAAAAACAAAACAACAACAACAACAGCAAAGCCCCCAAATCCCAAACCCATTATTAAGATCCATTTTAAGTTCTGGTGCTGAAATGGCCAAAATGATCAAAAAATATTGCCAGCTGTTATGAGATTTGGGGAGCAACTGGTGTGGGGGGGCTTGAACTTTTTCTAGAGAGAGCTCTGACCACCACAGCTTTGTGCATCCAGGGTTACTATGTTAATTAACGAGAGCTGGAATCTGACCCAAAGACAGAGGAGAGAGGCTCCCAGCATCTCAGCTGTGTGATGTTTCTCTCCATTTTTCATGCTAATCCGGATCCGTACTTCACTTAAGATTCACTTTAATGAACCTATTACAGAGAGATCATGGCTCCCACAAGTCTTCCTCCTAGTCTGAAATCCTATAAAATTTATAAAAACAGTTTTTATCACACTGTCTTGTGTAGCTCAGTAGCTTGAAGCAGGCCAGGTTGGCTTCCCAACCAGATTGTAAGGTCCTTGACACCAAGGGCCAACTTTCTTGCTTCTTTTATACTCTTTGCAACAGTTTTATTATTTTATAGATTGGGCAGACAGGGAAAACAGACAGAGTGACTCGGCTGCACAGAAAATATGCTGAAATGAAACATGGCAATGACGAGTGACGTTCATTTACGTCAGCACAGAAAATCTGCTGAAATGAAACATGGCAATGACGAGTGACGTTCACCAGGGCTGCAGCTGAGGGAGGCAAGGGAAGTGCTTGGCTGCCGTGCAAAATTTAAGGGGACACCAAAGAACTCAGTAATCAAGATAAGTAATAGTTTAATGCAATATTTAAAAAATAAAAGTTATTTCCATGCAAAAGTCTTGATGAACAGAATACCAGAATTTTAAATAAAGACAAGATGTTGTTGTTTGTTTTATGGCCCTGTATCCTTGTCTAAATGACAGTCACTTCTAATCAGTCCGGGGTTCCAGACCTGCGGAGCTGTGTCATCACTCACCAGGTGACGTACAGGCATTGCCCAGAACACGCAAACAGCCTGGGACATGCTGGGCGCTAGACAGTGTTCTGTTCTCTGTACATTTTTCATCAACTTTTTACCTTTGGTTCTAAGTATGTGAGGATGTTCCCATAGCTGCATTTAGAGATGCACATTGTTCCTTTTTGTCAGCTCCATATGACTCCTTATGACACTGAAATTTACGAAGAGCTTTAACATTTATCATTTCATTTAATCCTCTGGGGAAAAAAGTCCTGTGAGTAGATGGTGTCATCTTCATTTTAGAAAAAAAGAAAAAAAACCCTCTTAATCTGGGCCTCAGATTAAGTTACTAACCCAGCAACACTGAGCTGGCCCGTGGTGGAGCTGGGAATCCCAACGTGACCTGACCCAGATCCCCGACTCGGGCTGCCTGGGCAGACACTTTTGTAGACACGACCAAACTCTCTGCTCCTCCCCTCTCAGCTCTGTGCACTCACATCCATCTCTGCTATTTCGCTTCTGCAGGGGATGTGTGCACGCCTGTGTGAGCATGTGTGTACACATACGTGTGCACGTGCATGTGTTCAGAGTACGAGAAGATGTGAAATAAAGAACACAGGTGCCTGTGGCATAATTGCATGAGCATGTGTGTGCAAGTGTGTATGGGTGTGTGTTAGCTTGAGCATGTGTGCACAAGGATATGCTTACATGAGCATATGTGTACACACATGTGCTTGTGTGAGCATGTGTGTACACATGTATGTGTTTGTGTATGAAAAGACATGAAGCAGAGAACAGAAACAGTGCAAAGGAGGGCTGAGGCTGCCGTGGGCCATGGCCGCTCCCCACCTGCCTTCCTTCCCAGGCTTAGGGGGAAGGCTCAGAATCTTGGCACACGACGTAGAAGTTGCCACCGCCAAGGCTGTAAGAACAAAGTAACGTGTTCTTTGGGGAAACTTTGGTTTGCCTTTTCTAAAGTGAGTGCCTGAAAGACCCATGCAAAGGTGCAGCCTGGCTTCTGACTAGTAATGGGACTTTTCTTGGTGTGCATCAGGAACTGTTCCACGGAAGGTAAAACAGTCTCTGAAACGCCATCTCCTCCCCAAACCTCTGCCCAGCATAAAAACCTGAGAAATCGTTACATGGAGGACCACACACTGGCAGCTTTCAGCAGTGTTCCTGGCTAAATATTGTTGTAGCCTGTGTTAGTTTTGACAGGATTAGTCATGGAGTCCTGATATAAGACTCCCAGGATCCCTGTTGGCTGGACAGCCTGTTAAAATATTGTTTTATTTCCTTGCAGTTTGCAAGCTCACAGAGTCCTGCGAGACTTTTTTAAGTATATTGTTTCTTGGCCAATGTGTTTCAAAACATAGCAGCTCAGACGGGGAGAGAGGCAGCTGCTTTGCCTGAGAGTGTTTGAGGAGATACCCCACAAAGGTAGACGAGAGACTGCCATATGATGTGGGCAGGCCCAGGGGACACCCCACGGGAGCAGGAACTGGTCCTGTGGGTTGGCCTGGGTGTGGTGGCCACTCATTCCTCACGGTGCTAATGTTTATGCATGTGGAGAGCTCAGGACAGGCTCTGCTGGGCAGCCCAGATGGGACGCAGGCCTGTGGTGGAGGAAGGCTGTGAGCAGCCAGGTGGTAGGAGCTTTAGGGAGTGTGGCCCATGCATTTAAGGCAAGTGCCATGAAATGTGGGCCACGGAGCTATTCTGAAGGCTGGAAGCCAGGCTCCAGACATGAGAGTGGGCTCTTCCACCAGCCAGGAGCTAATGTCTCTGTTTCACTTTGTTTTAGCTTGGTCCAAGGACTGTAGGTGAAACTGGTAGGTGGCTGGACAGCTTGTTGGACCTATGGCTATTCTGGGTAATGTCACTTGTTTTGAACTGTACGGTGCCCAGGGTTTGGTGTCCAGGCCTTAGTGAATTTGGTGGAAAAATAATGCCTTTAATAAACTACTATTAGTGAATGGCTACCTCATCCCCTCTGTTTTTGATTTGTTTACTCTTTTAGAAATGGAGTATCCCAGGCTGGCCTCAAGGATCAAGTGATCCTCCCACCTCGGCCTCCGGAGTAGCTGGGACTGTCGCCTTGTGCTGCGGTGCCTGTCTTCTCTCTATTTTTCACACTTCAAATATTTTAGGCTAATTTAAAAGATCACAAAACAATGAGGCCAAAATTTTACAAGTTTTGTGTCATTTTTTTCCTAAATAAAAGTCTGCTAAATCTTGTTACTTTATGGACTTCAGCCTCTGTTATCCTATACACTTTCCTGTATGTTGTCCCAAAAACCTCTTTGTCCTAGGCTACTCTGATTGTGCCATTGCTTGGTTCCCGATTGTCAGAATTCACCGGAGTTCTCAGCGTGAATGAATGCGCGGGACCACGGTAGAACAGGCAATGCAGGCCAGTTAAATGCAAGGACGCATGAAGGGTGTCATGGGAACAGCACGAGTGAGTCCTTCCTCCTGGTTCGTCTGCACCTCTCCCTTTCTCTCTCTGCTCCAGAGGCTGCAAACAGGCTGCTACCATGGGACACCCACCCCACAGCCACGCTGGAGGGCATGCCTTTCCTGACCATCGCTGCCTGTAGGGGCAGGGATGGACTCAGTACCCCACAAAGCTCTCCCGAGTCACCTGGTCTACGATGTTCAAATCCCATAACCCCCAGACTTGGGATATCATTCATCCCAGAGGAGTTTGTGTTTTCTAATGTACATGGTTACATACTGTCTTTTACGTGCATTTTACCTGTCTCTGTCTTAGCAGGTCGATTCCTCAGGGGCAGGAAGACAGTCCTTTGTTTCTTCCGTCCCTCCTCCTGGCTTTTACCAGTGATCTGCAGCTCAAAGGTCCCTGATAAACAGGGTGACTATAGCCTCTTGGGACATTTAGCGTTTTTGTTTGTTTTAAATTTACATCTTAATGGCTTTACTCTTGGAAACATAATTCTGCTTTCTGGAATCAATGGAGCACTTAGCAGTTCTGCTTCCTAGCCAGGCACAGTGGCTCACTCTTGCAATCCCAGCATTTTGAGAGGCCAGGGTGGGAGGATCACCTGAGGCCAGGAGTTCGAGACCAGCCTGGGGAGTAGAGTGAGACCCCTGCCACTACACAGCCTACATGCTAAGTGCAAATGGAAAGTAGTCCCCTACCCTCAGGAACTAAGAGGAATGTTGGTGGCCCTGCCCTGCTTTCTGCTTGCTGTCACCGGACAACCTGTGTCCCCAAAGCTTCCTTTCATCTCTTAAGTAGCTGGCTGTCAAATCTCCATGTCCTCCACACCTTCCCCACGTGAAGGAAGCTCTTAGAGGGATCCTGGGAAAGTGTCCCTGCCAGCGACCAGCCTTCCCCTCTGCTCACTCTCTTCCCGGCTGCTTGGCCTCCCCTGGGCCGTGGTCACTCGCGCTCCGCCCTGGTTTGCTGACGCAGCGTGTCAGGGGTGAGTCTGCCCAGGGCCTAAGCTCAGGCCAAATGTTTGAGCCCGGCTGTTCCCAAAGTCCCAGTCCCTGGAGTGAAAACAGAGCGGCAGTGGGGCAGACGGCAGCAGGAGGGAGGGAGGACGGCGCGGACCTTCCGGAAGGGCAGCGAGGGCGCAGGATGCACAAGGCCTCTGGCCGCCCCCCAGAGCCAGCTGAGACGCGGCCGCTGCCAGGGCAGCCTGCATTTCCGGGCAGGAAACAGCGGGGGTCACCTTCCAGCCTCGCCGCCGTGGAACACCAGCCTGTTCGGCCCGCACTGAGCCCAGGGAGGCGGACACCTGGCCAGGGAAGGAAAGGGGGCGCAGGTGTGTGTCTGCAGGTAGCTGCGCAGTGCTGGTTCCAGGATGCTCTTCCCCCCACTGCGCAGGAGCTAAGGGGTGGGGCGGGGCGAGGGGTGCTGGTGCTTAGTGTAGGGACAGGTACCGGGCACCACTCTGCCCCACAGCACGCCACGCACTGAGGCACGCAGTGGAGTTTGGGTCTTCAGTAAATGCCCGAATGGAAGGATTTCGCTTTTGCACCACCCCGCACGCGGTGTCAGTGCTCTAATGAGGTCAACCCGGCTGGGCCCCTTCCTGCAGGGGGTGGGGGTGGGGGGGCAGTCGTGTGTGGGGAGACGGGTTGCAGGCTTGGGGGCGGCGCGGACTGGGAGTGTTGGAGCAGGAGTCGGGAGGGACCGGCAGCCACACCCCCGAGCTCTGGCTTGAGCTCCTTCCTGGACTGTTAACTCAGGTATTGATCCGGTCCCCATTCCCTGGGGCCAGCCACTTTGTAGGCACCGAGGGCAACAGAATGAGCAGGAAAATGCCAGCCCTCTAACTCAGGGCTTGCAACTTTTTTGATCATAATCCACAGTAAAATGTAAAAAATACATTTTTCATGGTGATCCAGCACACACACACACACACACACAGTCACACACGGAGACACAAACACACACAGACTCACACAGACACAAACACACTCACACACACAGAAACACACATTCACACACAGAGACACACGGAGGAAACAAAAGTTGTACAAAACAGGCCGATCCATACTATCAATATGTGCGATGCATCCTATTTTGTTCTATTCTCTTCTTTTTCTTTCCTTAAACGCTGACCACAGCTCACTGCAGCGATTTCCTGATGGACTAAGGGCCGAGGGGCAGTGCAAGGAGGCTGCGGAGCCGCACGGGGAGCCAGCTGAGAACCGGGCGGCCGCGTGTGCGGCTCTGAGCTCTGCGGCAGGGGTTTCTCCCGAGCCGGGAGCTGCGGCTGGGGGGCCTAGGGGGGGGGAACCTGGATCAGCCGGAGCAGGGGACGAAGGGTGGCCCGGGCCATTCGGCAGAGGAGGTCGGGCTGAGCCCGGAGAAGAGGCTGGAGGCGGCCGGGAAGACGCCGTGGCGGGAGCGCGTTTGCGTGCCAAGGGTGACGCTGTGTCGCTCCACGCTGTGTCGCTCCACGCTGTGACCCACGGCGCATCTTGGCCTTCTCCAGCCCTCGGCTTTGGCGTTTGTGGAGTGTTTCTTATTTGGGCTGCGTGTAGGAGGAGTGAATATTCACACACGGATCATTATATTGTACGTAACATGCACTGCGCATCGGCCCTCCAGCTGGTGTCCAGCTACACAGTCCCGCACCGCGTGAAAACATTCTGTCAAGGCAGACCACACATATGACAGTGGTCCCCAAGGTCAAAACGGAGATGAGTGATTTCTGTGGCCTAGTGACGCAGTGGCGGTGGAGCGTGACACATTAGTCCAACACTGCCAGGGCTATGAAAGCAAAGCGCATGCAATACGCTCGGTGTGCGACACTTGATAAAAATAAACAACTAGGTTACTGGTTTGTATATTTATTAACCTTTTATTTTTTTTTTAGAGTATGCTCATTTTGCTTACATAAAAAAAGTAAATGTAAAACAGCCCCGGGCAGGTCCTCCAGGAAGCATCCAGAAGGCATTGCTGTCACAGGGCGGCAGCCCCAGGCCTGCTGTCGGCCCTGAAGACCTTCCGGAGGGACGAGGTGTGGAGTGGACGGCAGTGATATCGATGATCCTGACCCTGTGTAGGCCTACTGTGTGTTTGTGTCTTAGTTTTTAAACAAAAAGTTTAAAAAGTAAAAAAAAAAAAAGTTAAAAATAAAAAAGCTTATAGCATAAGGATGTAAAGAAAGAAACTTTTTGTATAGCTGTACAACGTGTGTTTTAAACTAAGTACTATTACAAAACAGTCAAAAGTTAAAAAAATTAAAACAAAATAAAAATGTTACAGTAAGCTAATGTTAATATATTATTGAAAAAATAAATTTTTTTTTTATAAATTTAGTGTAGCCTAAGTGTGCAGTGTTTCCATAAAGTCTACAGACTTTATAAACACTAGGAACGTCCTAGGCCTCCCCTTCACCCAACACTCACTCACTGGCTCAACCAGAGCGATTTCTAGTCTCGGGAGCTCCATTCATGGTCAGTGCCCTACACAAGTGTCCATTTTTCATCTTTAGTGCTGTATTTTCACCATATCTTTTCTAAGTTTAGATATGTTTAGATGCACAAATACTTACCATTGTGTTACAGTTGCCTACAGTGTTCAGTACAGTCACATGCTGTGCAGCTCTGCAGCCCGGGAGCAATCAGCTGTCCATGTAGCCTAGGTTTGGAGTAGGCTGCACCATCTGGGTTTGTGTAAGTAACTCTGTAATGTTTGCACAGCAATGAAATCACCTAAAAAAAAGCACTTCTCAGAACATAACCCCATCATTGCCCGATGCCTGACTGTGTCAAGCTGTACATGGAGTGGTTCGTGTTGTACACTGTGTGGTGCATTGTCCCTCACACTGCATATTGTAAGTTGTATAATGAGCGCATTGATTCGGATGTACTTGATCTGCTCAAATGCACTGATGTTATATAATAATCATACTATATTGATTTTGTTATCACCGTCACCATTAAAAAGTAGCTGAGGAAGAACCACCCCCCAAGCCATCCTGCCTGCTAAAACCATCTGTCCACCTTTGTCTTGGTGGACAGGGGTCTTGCGTGAGTTCCTGTTAGGGATGAGGGCCCATCTGCCCTGAGATCAGGATCAGGTGGGTTCTGAATGTGTCCTGAGGCCGTCCCAACCCTGGGAAAGGGGGCATTGCTCGCTCTGCAGGGGGTAGCCAGGCAAGGCAGCCTCCAAGTCCAGGGGAGCAAGCCACTCCTTCTCTGGGGGCTGCGGGGGAGAAGTAGGCGGTGCATCTGGAGAAGGCGACAGCAGGCACCCCCCGGGGTGACCCAGCTCTCCCCTAGCCCTGCCTGCTCTCCCTCTGGACTCCCTGTCTCAGGGATGGCTTCTCTCCCCTGCCCCCACCAGGCCATGGCTCCCTTGTCCTCACGGAGCACTCAATGTCTCCATGCCACTCATCTAGCACTGTTCATACTAACTATCCTCATTGACTGGATTGTCGGGTGCTTTAGGGCAGGGCAGTGAGGTTTGCACCTGTCTCTGTTCGAGTATGCGGCCCCAGCAGGAGGCAGCTCCTCACAGGCCCTCCTGTTTCAGTAAATTGGTAAATTAAAAACCGTGCACAAGGTGTGTTGTGCCAGTGGCTCCAAGCAAGGCAACAAACAGCAATGACATATGCCCATTATAGGCAAGACAGAGAGCACCAAGGAAGGGCACAGTGAAGGCTTGCCTTTCCCAGGTCAGGTGCTGTGGGAAGACAGCCGGTGCGAGGACCCAGCGGGGGTAGTTGGCGCTCACGAGACACGCTTGCTGTCCTCCAGGCAACGCATAACACAGGCAATGGCGTAGTTACTTCCTTTCTGATTTCCTTAAGCTGTTTTTGTTTTATTCCCAAACATGACATCTCTTGTCTCCCTTTCTCATGGAGTTAGTTAAAAACAACAACAGCAGCAATAGATAGTAAAGAGAATACTAAAGAGGTAGGTGTTTGCCCCAGGCTATGAAAATTAAGTTGGGAAGAAAGAGTAGTACTGTTAGTATCAGTAGTTGTCAGGGAGAGCTATCACTAGAACAGCTCTCACAAAATCTCCACTTCTCAAAACAGCCCTGCAGTGTAGACATTATCCCCATTTTAAAGGGGAGGAAGTGCCAGCTCAGAGAAACTACCCTCACAGGCTGGGAGACGTCCACACTGATCAAGGGGTGGGGGCTTAGCACACCCCCACGTGCCTACAAGCACACACTAGCTGACGTGGACTCTGGAAATGTAATTCAGTTTAAGGTTAGCATATGCAAAAAATTATCAAGATAGCAAAATGCTACCAGTGCTGCAAAAAAAAAAAAAAAAAATACATTGGATGTAATACATGTTCAATCCGAATCAAAGCCACTTTTTCTTCATCTGCTGTTTTACAGGATCGGATTTAGCCAGGACTTCACCTTGGAGTGACCTGCTCCACTCATGAAGCAGAGCTGCGCTGCGGAGGCAGGGGGTGGGGAGTGGAGGGCCTGTCTCCTGTGTCAACGCACCTGCCACTCCAGGCCCTGAGGACAGGTGAGCCCAGCCTCTGTAAGATCTCACTGGCCTCCAGGATTTAAGAGCACCAAGGAGGGGCCAGGGGACCAGGGGGACTTTGGAAGTCTCAAGACAAAGAGACGCTCACAGCTCCGGCCAGGTGAGAGTGGAACCAGGCTCCCCTGCTGGGTTCAGGCCCCTCGTGCTCTGCTGAGGCGTGGGAGCACAGGTGACTCTGAGGCTGAGCGGAGAGGAGTGAAAGAAGGAAATGTGGCCCCCACGGATCCTGCCAGGGGGTGGGAGAGGCTTCTGTGCACAAGCCTAGGAAAGAAAGAATATGGGAAACAGGTTCCAACATGTGCTCTGATGGGGACTCAGCACTCAGCGTATGGTGCCACCAACATCTATTTGTCATCTACCACGTGCCAGGGCCTGCGCCAGCTGCTGGGAGCACAATGGTGTATAAGTTGGTCCCTGCTCTCCAATCAGAGAGACAGATACACGACTAAACATGATTTGCTATCTGCTAAGATAGCGCCACGCAGAAGGGGGTACAGGTGACCAGAAGAGGAATTCTTAGCCCAATCCAGAGGATTCTTAGAGGAAACGACTCATGAAGTGAATCTCAAAAGACTGGCAAAGGCCGACCGAGCAGAGACAGTGGACAGAGCACCCCAGGCGTGGGGCCGGGGTCTGAGCAAAGGCCCGGGCAGCACATGGGGAGAGGCGTCTCGGGCCGCTTGGGCTGCCACAGCAAAGAACCGCAGACTGGACGAGTCGCCCGCAGAGACGCGTTGTCTCCCAGTCCTGGAGGCCGGCAGTCTGGGATCCAGGTGCCTGCAGGTTGGTCTCATCTGAGGCCTCTCTCTTTGGCTTACAGCTGTCATCCCTCTGTGTGTGTCTGTGTCCTCAGCGCCTCTTATAGGGACACCAGGCACACCGGATTAGGGCCCATCACCAAGGCCTCATTTTGACTTCATCACCTCCTCAAAGACCCTGTCTCCAAATACAGATCACATCCCGAGGTACTGAGAGTTAGGGCTACAACACACAAATTTTGGGGAGGGGGACACAATTTAGCCCACGACAGTGGGGAAGTACAGGCGGCCGGTGCCCCCAGGGGAGCTCAGGTCAGCAGCTCAAGGGACATGCAGAGAGCTCTGACTTTGCTCTGCGGATGGCAGGGCTTTGAGGGTCACAGAGCCGCAAACTCAGCTCTTGCACTGGGCAGCTGTTGAACTTGGGCGTGCTGCTTCACCTCGGAGCCATAGCTCTCCCGTTTGTAAAACTGGAGTAAAACTGTCTACCTCATTGGGTTTGCCGTAAAAATTAAAAGGAAATGTTTCTAAAGCCATCGCACAGCGTGTGACAAGCGATGGGCATGCCGGGTGGCAAATGTGAGGAGAGTGCAGGTTAACAGGCCCAGCATCCAGGGGGCTGTGCAGACGTGACAGCCACTCCCCAGGCGGAAGAGCGGACCTGCCCGGCCCGAGCCAGGGTCCTTGTGTGCGGCGGCTCCGCCCGGGCGGCCCGCGTGGCCGCTCCAGAGCCGCCCTGTGACAGCGCAGACCACGGGACCCGCCAGGCGTGACTCGGCCGGCGCCTGCGGGGAAGCGGCTTCCAGACGTGAAGGGCGGAAGCACGGAGGGAGGCGTGTGGCTCTCACTGTTCCTGCTTGTCGCTCGAGTCAGGGAAGAAGGAGGACTCCCCAGGGGCGGAGCGGGTCGCCCTCGCTGTGCCGCCGTCTCCGCAACACCCGCAGTCCAGCGGGGCGAGAACCGAGAGTCCCCGCGACAGTCAGCCGTCCGCTGTCGCCGGGCGGCGGCTCCCCGGGACCCGGCCGTGTGGAGAGTGTGCCACACGCCGCCTGATTATTTGGGGGATTGAGGGATTGTGCGGGACCAAGCTTGTCTCCTTCCAGAAATTTAATGAGAAAAATATTACAATTAGTCAAGCCTGCAGGGCCACCAGCTGACCCGGCGCCTGGGGGTCTTTAATTAAGCTACAGCGATGAGACCCCCCCCACCAGGTGTCCCCCACAGAGTCGTGACCAGATGAGTTCATTCGCCTTGAGTCTTTAACCTGAGAGGGCCATTAGCTCTCCAGGAAACGATCTTAATGTGAACCGGTCGCCTTTCACTGGGAAAAGGGACGCTCCGTCCCGTTGCCACCCAGCTCGGGCGGGACAGCGGTCCTGAGTCCAGTGGCCGTTTCTCCAGGGTGGGCGGCACAGTGGGGGGAGTTCACAGGCAGCCTCAGTCCTTTCTTCTCTTCTCAAAAAATTCGGGGTCTCCCAGCCACGCCCCCACAGGGCTCCCCATGCGCGCGCGCGCACTCTGACCTTCTAGAGCTCACCTTCCCGGGGGAGGGGTCATGGGGCCTGTCGCTGCGATCACAGCCTCCCTGAGAAGTGGCGCCAGCCTAGCACCGGGGCCTCTGAAAGCAAAGGGCCTGCGGAGCCGCTCCCTGCCGTTCGCCCTCGCGGCTCACAAGGACGACGGTCGCTAAAACGCGGATTCATAGTAGACGCGGGACCGGGCAGATTGACTGTGCGGGACCAGACGCCTGTGCCGCCGGTGTTGGCTGCAAACCACAGACGGATGCACACTTTTCATGTCACGCCCAGCGTGGTGCTGGCTTAGCGATGCTTCATAAGCATGAGTCCGGGAGCTTTTGTGTGGAAGGAACAAAATGGCCTTTTTTGAAAAATGATATTCTGCACCTCAGACTTACCAAATCTAGACTGTCCACCCCTCCCTCAGCTTGTCCTCGGTCGGGCATTTACTGCTTCCTGTTCCTGGCTCTGAAGAGGCCTTGCTGTGCCCGTCCGGAGTCCGGGCGGGCGGTGCTGAGGAGGGGCAGCCTCACGCCATCCAGTGTGGCCAAGAGCCATCAGAGACAGGGCGCCGCTGTCGCCAGGCGGTGACGCAGCAAGGGAGGCTGCCCGGGGGAGCAGCCCTGGCTGCGCAGCCACACGGGCTGCTGAAGACTGGATCCACTCCGGCTTCCTCACTCAAGCAGAACTGAAATATTTCCACAACATGCTCATGCTCCAAGGCCAAAACTGTGCCAGGCCCTGTGGAAATATAAAGATGAATCTAGTTTCTGATCTTCAGCCGAGAGACAGAGACACCAGATGCGGGCGAGGACACAGAAGCAGCCGCAGCTGCCTGTGCTGGCCTTGCGGAAGGAGCCCGGGAAAGGGGAGCGCAGGGAGCTCTGTCCCGGGCAGGAGGCGGAAGCTTTGTCTGGAAGAGGCCAGGCAGTAGCTGTGTTCGGCTCTGCAGGCCACACGGTCTTTGTCCCAACTCAACTCTAACGCTGCACAGTCGGAAGGCATCGGGGATCACGGCTGTGTTCTGATGAAACTTTATTTATACAAACGGGCGGGGGGCTGTAGGTTATAGGCTGCTGAGCCCCACACTGGGGGAGGGATTATTGTACGTGGTTCCAGTCTATTTCTAGGAAATTTTAGAGGAAAATTGTTATTACTATTTCTCTCTCTCTCTCTCTTTCTCTATCTTCTGATGGTATTAATCCACCAGAATGATAATTTCTTTTACAATGATCATATTTTTCCTTTTTAAAACATTATAAAAGAAATACATGGCCACTATAAAATCACCGGAAAACAGAGGTAAACAAACAAAACAGTCCAATTGCTGGGCTAGTCCTCGTCCTTTACCTTGCCTCTTCCTTTCTCTGTTCACAAAGGTCCCTTGCAGTCCCACGGCCACCCACTGGAGGGACGCTTGGCTGGCGGGAGGGGAGAGAGAGCTTGGTGACCTTAGTGGGTCACTCGGCTCATGGTGAGGCCGGCGCGTGAGCACGGGGAGCTCACTGGTCTCTGCTGAAGTTCACTGTCACCTGCTCTGCCCACTGGGCTGGAGTTGTTAGTCTCTAAATGGTGGGAATTTCTACTGCGGTGACTTTGGAAGATAGAACCTGTCCAGCTCAACTCACCTCACTTCATTCCTTCGAGAAATGTTTGTTAAGAGCCCACTGGTGCCAGCCGGGCAGACCTAGGGGCTTTCGTTCTTGTCGGGGAGGCTGATGATCAACTAACACAGTAACAATGATCACTTCCGCATTGGATGGTAATGGCCGCGAAGAATAAAAAGGCAAGCACGCGGTGGCGGGGGTGGGGTGGGGGACACTCCCTCATGGGGGTCAGGAAGCGATGAGAATGTCGAGGACAGACGTGAGCCCTGCAGGCTGCAGGAGCACAGGCGCCCGGGGCAGGAAGGACCGCAGTCCGGGAGGGACACAGGGCCCCGGGGCTGTGCCGGGCAGCTGGGGTCTGGCTGCAGAGCAGCGGGGAGCCGGGGGGTGCAGGCAGGAAGGCTGTGCGATGTCACCTACACTCACAGAGGATCGCCCTGCTGTGTTTGCAGAACACACTGCAGGCACGGAGGGCAACCAGGAGCCTTGTTGGCAGCCGCAGGGGAGGTGCTGATGGTTCCGATGCCCCCAGAGAGGGGGAGCTGGCAGGGCAAGATGCCAGGAACCCCTCTCCGCAATAGTGGGGAGGTGCCACTCACTGAGATGGAAACACAGAGGAGGTTGGAGCAGGCTGGGGCAGAAAGCAGGTGTGGGTCTGGATGGGACAAGCTGGCAGTGCCTGTTGACAGCAAGGGGGGGCGCTACGGCAAGAGGACGTTTTAACCAGTCCTGACTGGACATCCCCAGTATGCCAGGCACAGGCCGGGTCTGTCTGCAGCACTGCCCAGGCCCTCCTGTCCTCCTGTCTGGGTGCAGCCCGGCCCAGCAACACCTGTGGGCCTGTGACTGTCAGGCCAGGGACTTCATGCCTGCAGCCTCACCCCGTCAGCCCCAGGCAGGAGGTGGCCCATTCCCAGGTCAACAAGGGACAGAGGGGTATAGGGCTCGCCTCTGGGCATCTGGGCCCCTGTGTGGCCATTACAGGCCCAACTGTCTCTCTGGAAAAATGCCTTGGACACTGTTGCTGGCAGTCATCACACCCACATGTCATTTCTCGTGTCAGTTAGTGGCAGAGTTGCTATAACACAGAGGCCTGAAAATGTGTGGCCCAGAGCTGGGTCATGCTGCTGCAGGGTGTCATCCAGGACCCAGTTCCTTTGCAGAGGCCTGGGGGGCTGTTCTCAGTCACATAAAGCAGGGGTCACTGAGGGGCAGGCGCCGTCCTTCTAATAATGGGCCTCAGGACTTGCCCAGGGTCCCTTCTACCTGCATCCTTCTCCCAGGCTTCACTCGATGGCCACACTGTGGTCAGGGAGGCTGAGAAATGTCATGTCTACACAAGCAGACGGGAGTCCTGCTAATGCCCAGGGATTCTGTCATCGAGAGCGAGGGGCGATGAATGTGGAAGGACAATTTTATAGTCATTATCTCACTTTCAGACAGTAGCTGACCAAATTTCGAAGTCCCTGGAGCTGTCCTCAAACACAGAGGTGACCCTCATAATAGAATCCAGACAGCAAAGGAAAAGATAGGGGTCGCTTTTGGAAAACTCAAAGAGATGGTCAAAGTTTTTTGGTGAAACGTCTCCAAAATATATACTATTCTTAGATTTTTTTTCATGCCATGAAAACTTCAATTCTCACTATAATCCAGTAGTTCCCAGGATCATGACCTTTTAAAATTTATCCTTTTTGGATTGAACTCTTGCATTTTGGATCTTAGTCTAGAAGGGATTCTTTTTTTAATACAGGAAGTTTGAACAAGTTCCATTTGGCAGATTCTAGAGCAGAGAAACAAAAATCTCTCTTATGTAACATATTTTGGGGTTTCTTTACGTTCAGTTAACTCAGAAGTCACCGAATTATTATGAACATTTGCGGCCTAGGGTAGGCATTGGAGTTCGGGGTTCATGTTATACAAACCACTGCTGCTAAGAATTCCCGAGCACAAGTCTCATCAGCCCCGGACACCTTTGGGCAGCTTTCCAAACAGTACACCTTGCTCTTTCGTTTAGCATATGAAGGGGCATGGAATGCCAGGAACGTAGGTCTGCAAGGCAGGCTAACTGCTGTGCTGCTGCCGGCCGCAGTCTGTCTGCACTTGGTTTTTCCCAGTCCTTTTGGGGCCTCAGTTTCTGACTCTGTGCAATGAGATTGGCAATAACTAGTGAGCATCTTGTAAACTTTGGCTGCCTTTTTCCCCTGGTGGATCTCATTTTTTTCTGTCCCATAGTATAACAGCGTCCTGCCACACCAGAGGGTGTCAGACTGTATTTCGAGGATCCGCAGAGCTCTGCCCAGGCCCCTCGGGTCTCTCTGGCTGGTTAGGGGAGGAGGAGCCCAGGCTCGCAGGAGCAGCTCTGCTTGTACCTGTCTGATAATCTGAGATGTGTGATTACAGTGGAAAAATAAAACATTTGATTCTTTAAAAAAGTTAGCAGGCTACTCTTCCAGAAATGATCTTCAAAGTCATTTCCAGTCCTGAAACTATGAGACTCTGAGAGGTCAGGGAAGGGAGCCTGGAAGATGATGTCTATGAATGGCCACCAAGTGCCCGGGTGGAGCCGGAAAGGCTGCAGAGCCAGGATGGAGGGGGAGGGCGGAGGAGGTGGGAGGGGGTGTTTGCAAGGAGCTGCCGGTGGGCGAGCCCTGCAGGGAGGCCCTCTGGGTTCACATCGAAAGAACCGGACCTCGGAGTTAGGAGGCAGAAGTTAAGAGCCCAGCTGGGCTTCTGTGAGCCAGGTGATCCCTAATGAGGGGCTTTTCCCCTGAGTCTTGGTTTCTTCTTCTTTGAAAGTTGAATTCGGAAGGTGAGGGTGGGAGAATTAGGCAAGTCTGTAACACCCTGTGTGTATTTCCAAAATCCCCCAACCCAAACAAGTCTTTATCCACTTGACACTAACTCATTTGGTGGCACAATCTGACCTGAACAAATATGAGGTTACATATATGCTTTATGTATCCTTTTTAGTGCAAATACGTATCTGTAGATATCTCCACACACATGTGGTTCTGTTTCATTTCAGAAGTGGCCGTGTGTTTAACTGTGGGTGCCCTGGCAGACGCACTCAGTGTGTTAGGTAACACATGGTGCATGCATGTATGATCTTCCCGAAATCTGAGGAATTCTGGAATCCAAGTACATTTGTCCCCAGTGGTTTTGGATAAGGGGCTGAAGCCCTGTAATAATTCCTGACCTGCCCTTCAGGCCTGCGGTGAGGATGCCAAGAGCCACCAGGCGTGAGCACCTGCTGTAAGTCATGACGCGTCCCCCGCTACAAAGGACAACGTTCCTCGAGCAATACTAGGGTCTCTGTGCTAGTCTGCCGGGGCTGCCATGGCGAAGTATCACAGACTGGGGGCCTTAAACAACAAACATTTATTTTCTCATGACTCTGGAGGCTGGAAGTGTGAGACCAAGGTGCCAGCAGGGTTGGGTTCCTCTGGGGCCTCTCTCCTGGGCTTGCAGACGCCGTCTTCTCTCTGCATCCTCACCTGGTCTCTCTATGTGTGTCTGTGTCCCAATCTCTTTTTATAGGGACACCAGTCAGATTGGGTTAGCCCACCCTGATGTCCTCATTTCAACTTAATTACCTCTTTAAAGACACTATCTCCAAATACATTCACATTCCTGTGGGGTTAGGAAGGCAACACGTGATTTTTAGGGGACATAACTCAGCCCATGGAGTCACCTTTTGCTGCAGTCAGTGCTCTTCTCCTGGCTGGGTGTCTAAACCCCTGGCCTTCTTCATTTTTCACGTGTTAACACACTTGAACCCGGACGGACCAGCCTCACCTTTCCTGCCTCCCAGCCGTCGTGTGACTCCCCTACAGCGGAGCATCTGGAAATTGGGGGTGTCTGTTGCAAGAGCACACTGAGGTCCTGACGAATGACCAGAAGCGCGTCTGCTAACTGTGAAATTTCACCCGGGCCCGCCAGGCTGGTGTGAAACTGGTGACCGATCGGCCCACACCAAGCAGGGTTTCCCTTTGTCCGCCCCACCTTGGGCAGGGGGAGGGCAGGAAGGAAAGCAGCAGCCTCTGGTCCCTGTGCCCGGCGGCCTGGCGGAGGCCACTCAGTCTGTGCCCAGTTTCAATGAAGGGCACAGCTGGCAGGAGAACGACCAAAGGGACGACAGCGTCGCTCCCCGACAGACCATCCGTCTGGGTTTACTGTCCTGTGTTTTCTGACGGGGCCACACTGGGGGCTGGCCGGCGGGGGCAGGCACCGTGTGTGTCTGCAATAAGACCAGCAGAGGGGTCTGTCCAGCAACGAGTACCTGCCGGCCTCCTGAGGTCGCAGAGCTCCGGCCGGACTCTCGGGAGCCGCTCCGGCTGCAGCGTCGTTAGTCGGGCAGGAGGAGGCCCGAGTCCTTCCTCTGCCCCCGTCTCTTCCCTGGGCTTTGCTGGAGCTGCGGATGAACCCGGCACGGAGCCCGCGGTCCCCGCAACGCGCGTCCCGCAGTCTGGCACGGACGCATCTCACGCAGCGGGGACGCGTCCCCGAGTGTCAGCTGGGCCCGCTCTCCGCCTCCAGCGGCCCCACGGCCTCCTGTCACCAGGTGTTTCCGGTGCTACGTCCTCTCCGGGGGCACTTTGGCTTCTAACCGCGTCGGACCCCCGTGCTGCGGGGACTCGCACCGGAGCCTTCCGTGGCCTCCCGGGAGTCAGCGTGAGGGACACTGTCCCCGGCAGGGGTTTGCGGCCCGAGCACAGCCTTACGGGAGCTCGCACGGGAGGCGCCGGGGCCATCACAGTGACATGGCTTCTCTTTTAAAAGTGTGAAACGTACGTGTGGCATTAAGGAAAGAGACAGCCTCGGTGACGCTGGGATCATCGCGTGTCCCAGGCTGCTGGCAGCGCGGCTGAGAGAGACAAGGGGGCGGGGCGACAGCAGCCTTTGCTTTCTGTCCCTGCTTCTCCGTGACACAGAGCGTACCGGCCTCTCGTTCCACAAGTGATGCATCTTCCAGACGAAAGACCATCCTCTAGGAATAGGCAGCTGGGTGCTGCCAGCCTGGGGGAGCGGGAGGTCCCTGTCCCCGCACGGGACCAGGTGGCAGGCCTCGGCGTGGGGGGCGCAGGGCCGGGAGTCCGCACAGGCGCCGCCGCCTCACTCAGCTGCTCTTGTCCGCGACCAAGGCCCGGCGGGGACAAGGGCCACCGGCTCCAACGCACACGCCGGTGACCCGAGTTCCCTCCGTGGGGGGGGCTTCGGAGCCCACGGACCTTCCCACGGGGGCTGGGGACAGCCCCTCAGCCCGCCCCTGTGCCGCCACCAGGCCTGTCTTGGACTTTGAAAATGCTCCCAACTCACGGTGCGCTGGCAAGTGACACACAGGGACGGCTCGGAGCATGTGCATGAGCGAGAGCCCGTGTGGTGTGTGTATGAGTGTGGCGTGCGGTGTGTGTGATGTGTGGTGTATGAGTGTGTGTCATGACTATGGTGTGTGATGTGTGGTGTATGAATGTGTGATGAGTGTGGTGTGTCGTGTGTGTAATGTGTGGTGTATAAGTGTGTGTGTATGAGTGTGATGTGGGGTGTGTGTAATGTGTTGTGTATGAGGGTGTGTGAAGAGTGTGCTGTGTGGTGTGTGTAATGTGTGGTATATAGTGTGTGTGATGAGTGTGAGGTGTGGTGTGTGATGAGTGTAGTGTGTGGTGTGTGTAATCTGTGGTGTATGAGTGTGTATGAGTCTTAAGTGTGGTGTGTGTGATGTGTGGTGCATAAGTGTGTGTGATGACTGTGGTGTGTGCTGTGTGTAATGTGTGGTGTATTTGTCTATGATGAGTGTGGTGTGTGGTGTGTGTGATGTGTGGTGTATGCATGTGTATGAGTGTGGTGTGTGATGCATGTGGTGTGTGGTGTCTATATTGTGTGGTATATGAGTGTGTATGAGTGTGATCTGTGGTGTGTGTGATGAGTGTGGTATGTGGTGTGTGATGTGTGGTGTATGTTTGTGTGTGATGAGTGTGGTGTGTGGTGTGAGAATGTGTGTGATGAGTGTGCTGTGTGGCGTGTGGAATGTGTGTGATGAGTGTGGTGTGTGGTGTGTGCAATGTGTGGTGTATGAGTGTGATGAGTGTGCTGTGCTGTGTGTTTGATGTGTGGTGTATGAGTGTGTGGTGAGTGTGATGTGTGGTGTGTGTGTTGTGCTGAGGGTGTGTGTTAGGCTAGAAATTTCTGGATCCTTCCAGCACGTTGACACAAGTCTCGGGTTTTCTCCTATGTTATCTCATTTCATCCTGGCACAGCCTGTCCAATGTGTGTTGTCCCCATTTCACAGATGGAAACTGAGGCTTGTGGGGACTTCAGCATCCCCCAGAATCCCGCAGATGATCGATAGTCGGCAGTGCCAGCCCTGTCTGCTGATTCCCCAACCGCGATTCTTTCCCCAACGTGTCCCCCCACCCAGTTGGCTCAGCTGACAGCGTGTAGAAAAGGTGTCCCACGTCAGTCCACAGCTATCGCTGCTTTGGATGTGGGATGTGCCACCCGAGCCAGCAGGGGAGAGGGGACCGGGGTGTCCCGGGTTCCAGGGTCACAGACCCCCTGGGAGGCAGAAGAAGTGAAGAGCACCCCCCCACCTGCCACCCTCCTGCGTGACGCCCAGGGCCGGTCACCGGCACTAGGTTTTGTTCCCCAGGCCCCAGTGCTATGGGAAGAAGAGGTTTTAAGTGAGAAAAGGAGCCCTCAGTCCAATAAAAAAACTTCAGAAAAATGCTGATTTTTAAACAGGGGTGTGTCCGCTCGCGTGTTACATTTTGGGGTCACCGCGGGGCTCCTGAGAGCCTTTGTGTCACTGCTGGGAGCTGAGACGTCACAGGGGCGTGTGGGGTCCGGCGCGTCCCCGACACGCAGCAAATACTCACGTGGGACTTTCAGACCCGCCTTGGAGAACTTCCTCTGCGCCACTGCAGTTTGGAAGTTGCCTTCCCATCTACTCTTGTCGCCTCTGCTGCCTGCACCATGTCGCCTCAGCAGCACTGCCGGTGGCCCGCGACTCTCAGAGGGCTCAGAGCCTTCTGGGGTCAAACAGCCAATCTAGGAAGGGCCAGCGTGGCGCTCCCGGGCCCCTTCTGGCAGGTGCTGGCCCAGGTGGCTGGCGACAAGTGGAGGCGCCACCAGGCACCTGATTCCTCCTCCTCTCGGGCCCTGCGCCTGTATGAACCCAGGTCGGAACAAGACCCCGGGGTCGGGGGCGGCGAAGGCCAGCTCCGGGCGGCGACTAAAGGACGGTGTTTAGACCGAGAAGGCGGCACCATGCTGCGCCCCGTCACCTGCCTCCTCTGTGACACGGACGGCCTTCTTCTGGGTACGGAACGGCTGTGTTCAGTGGTGTTTCGAGAAACATGTGGCCGCTCTGGGAGGAATCACACCTGGGACGTGCAGTCCCTGGCCAGGGGTAAGAAGGCGCCGGAGGCCGCGCAGATCGTCACAGACGTCTTGACCCCCCGCGTCCAAGGAGGAGCCGCGGGACGAAAGCCAAGTGACGTTAAAGGAGCTGTCCCCACGGCCGCGCTCATGCCAGGGGCTAAAAACTCGTCCGCCACCTGCGGAAACACAACATACCCTCTGCCGCCGCCGCCAGCTCCGGGTCTGCGTCACTCGAGATGAAGACAAGCAGGAACAAGGAATTCTTTGGTTTGTTTCGTCACCTCGTTTTGGGAGACGACCCGGGAGTGAAGAGCGGGAAGCCGGAGCCCGACATATTCCTGGCTTGTGCCAAGAGGTTGTCCCCGCCTCCTCCCGTGGAGCAGGGCCTTGTCGTTGAAGATGCTCCCAACGGGCTGCAGGCGGCCCTGGCAGCCGGGATGCAGGCGGTCACGGCTCCAGACGGACCCCTGAGCCACGACCTGACGGCAAAGGCCACGCCGGTGCTGGATTCCCTGCAGGACTTCCAGCCCGAGCTGTTCGGGCTGCCCCCCTACGGGTGAGGGAGGACGTGTCCTGCACTCCCTGCCCACGCCGGGCCACGCTGCTGGGCAGGCGACAGCACCCAGACCGCAGCCTGCATATTGATCCCGGCCTTCCTGTTGGCGTGGCCCACTGCGTAAAGTGTTGATAGAACATGGCTTGGCAGTTGACAGAAAACAAAGTAGAGACAGCCCAGAACAAAGGTGAAACTTGAATGACCATCTGAAAAATCGAGCTGGTGTAGCATGTGATAGACAAGCGAGTAGACATGCTTGCGTGTGTATACCAGTGTGCTAACATGCGTGTAGGCATTATATACATATATATATATGAAGGTATATACATATATATATGTATATATATATGCATGCATGTATGTGTAGAATGTATACCTCTCCAAGACCAAATAAGTTATATTTGTGTTTGTTTTATTTTAGTTTTTCTGAACACTTGACTGGGAAATGTGAACTATGTATACATATGTGTATATGTTTTTGTGTATATACGTGTACACATATATGTTATTTTTTATATATTGTACCTGTTTCACTTTCCCCTGTATTGATAATTAACATGCAGGAACAACTGATGCAGTGAGATGTTAATTCTGTCTGGTTGTAATCTGAGTGGGAAAGCCATGTTTTTGATGAGTACTAAGAGGTAATTGTCCTTATTAGCTACTATTAAAATTCTTTTTGTGACCTCAAAAAAATAAATAAAGAAAGAAAGAAAGAAAGAATGGTGTTCATCCACAGTCCACAGGAGATCCTCCTGGAGGACGCCCAGGGGTTGAAGTTCTAACAACAGCAGGTGGAGATGAGGACCAGAAAAATGTCCTTCACGGCTGTCAGAGTAGCCCTATTTTTAGCCTCCTTTGCTGTGGCCTGAGGAAACACAGATTATGAAAAACGCATTTTACTCCATGCAACACAGCCGTAGCTAAGGCCTATCACTGGGAATCTACTAGAAGCCATGGCTCTTTCAGGCAGAAGCCTTTTAAAATTTGTCTTTGTATCTTCAAGGCCTGTAACAGGCCCTGGTATACAGGAGGTGCATAATACATGGCGAGCAGAGGGAGGCAGGAAGTGTGTCCTGGCTGGCAGGAACAGTGCTGTCGTCAACACTGTCAACAGTCTCCTGAGCAGGGAAGCCTGTCTGGAGCAGAGTCCCCTGTGTCTCTGGGGGAGCTTCTCCCTCCACCCTCAACCAAGGGGTGGCCCCGGGGGGCGATAAGTGTGCTCCAGTGTGGGCACGTCGGTACGGAGAAGCGTCCTCCTCTTTCTCATTCGGAGAGAGCAGAGGCGGGCTCGGAGATGAGCCCAGAAAGAAAGAGGAGCAGCACTCGCCTGCCAGGAGTTTGCAACCAGGGACAGGAAGATCATGATGTACATAGAGACGGGGTCTCGCTACATTGCCCAGGCTGGACTCAAGCTCCTGGGTGCAAGCGATCCTCCCGCCTCAGCCTCCCTCCCGAGTGGCCGTGGCAGGTTTAGACCATCGCCAGGCCCAGAAGGCAGCAGCGCGGGGCAGCCCTGCAGCAGGAGGCCAGCAGCCTCCTGCGGACACAGCTCCTCCAGTCTCCTCAGCGCCAGGGGCCAGGGGCCACTGCCTCTATTCCCACCCATGTCGCTCCCTTGTCTACCTGGACTTCCTTGTCCTGGGGGACGTCATCCACTGTCAGGTCCCCGGGAAGACAACAGCTCTTCTCCTGGTTCCAGATAAGCAGCATGTGGCCCTGCAGACAGCAGGCACACACGGCAGGAGGAGAGGGGACTCGAGGGAGGCAGTGGGAGGGACACAGACCCCACACCAGACAACGGGCTTAAACTGGGACTCCACAGCGTCCCACTGGTGTGACCTTGGGCAGGTTACTGAAGTCGCAAAGCTGCCATTTCCACGTCTGTAGATGGGGATTTAGAACATATTTAACGGGTTTTCTCAGGGGTGAATGAGAACGTGCGCACACTCAGTGAAGGCTGGACCCCTTTGGTGCGAAGGCTGTCACACGGCTGTCCAAACCGTGTGTCCCTGCAGACTGCCGACACACAAGTCAGCCGGGTGGAGACGCTTTCACAGCCGGTCTCCCTACCCCCGTCCCCGGTGGCTTCGCCTTGTCTGAGACGCCAGCGCTTGAGCGGAAAAGTCGGTGATGGACACGAACCCAGGAACCACACGGTCGGGCCTGCTCCCAGGGAGGGTTGACGAGTCACTGGAGCCTCGGCCAGCCACTCACCTCGCCTGCAGAATGAGGACCAGCGCGTCCCCACCCAGCTGAGCTCGTCTATACAAAGATGTTTCTGAGAGTCGCCGTAGACCGCGACCCGGAGCCGCTCGGAGGCGGTGAATAATAGCTCTTCAAGTCTGCAGTAACAAACGGCTCCAGGCCGGGCGCGGGGGCTCACGCCTGTCATCCCGGCACTCTGGGAGGCCGAGGCGGGAGGATCGCTCGAGGTCAGGAGTTCGAGACCAGCCTGAGCAAGAGCGAGACCCCGTCTCTACTAAAAATAGAAAGAAATTATCTGGCCAACTAAAAATATATATAGAAAAAATTAGCCGGGCATGGTGGCGCATGCCTGTAGTCCCAGCTACTCGGGAGGCTGAGGCAGGAGGATCGCTTAAGCCCGGGAGTCTGAGGTTGCTGTGAGCGAGGCTGACGCCACGGCACTCACTCTAGCCCGGGCAACAGAGTGAGACTGTCTCAAAAAAAAAAAAAAAAAAAAAAAAAAATTGGCCTCCAATAAAACTACATTGCAAAAAATGGGAAAGAAACAGAATGGGAAGAGTAAAAAGGTTGAAGAGGCAGAGCCTGAAGAATTTGTGGTGGAAAAAGTATTGGATCGACGTGTAGTAAATGGGAAAGTGGAGTATTTCCTGAAGTGGAAGGGATTTACAGATGCTGACAACACTTGGGAACCTGAAGAAAATTTAGATTGTCCAGAGTTAATTGAAGCATTTCTTTCTTTCTTTTTTTTTTTTTTAGATTAAGAAATAACTTTATTTTTTGTGTGTCAATCTCATGATTGAAAAGACATGTTGCTCTCAGATAGACAAGAAGCATAATTTGAAACAAAATTCTTTCTGAAAATTTAGCTTATGAACTCATTACACTGCAAATCAGAGAAGGATCAACAAAAAGCTGCAGCCAACATTTAAAACTGGTAAAACACTCTATCCTAGGCTTAGTAGCAGAAATTTTAAAGCTTTATCAAAAGCACATCAGCCACAGAATAGCAACAATAGAGGCATTAACTGTTGTGCCTTCAACTTAAGAAAAGCATTTAAAATATCATCCCATTTCCTATAAAAAAAGTCATTTCCCAGGAAAGAATTTATTTATTTATTCAAAAGACTGTTAGAACTGGAACACTCTTCTTCCACTTCAGTCTAGGTTTGCCTTTAATCAACATCTCTAGCTAATACTTTGACAGAATTTGGCTTCTCAGAAGTCTGTCATTTAAGCACAGTGTGGAATGGGAAAAAGTGTGTATACGAGGAAACTAGAAGAGTACAAAAAATAGTCACTTCTGAAACTCACTGGTGCTCAAGACATCAGAGGCTCTCTATTAAAGTGGGTCCCATAGGCCTGAGAGCTTTGTGCTTGAGGAAATACTACTTAGAGGTAGCTCTGGTTCTGGTTTATATTTAATTACAATTTGCTGTGTCCTGTCACAGGAAAGTTCTAACATTTTCAGCAAAGTAAAAGCACTCTAAACTTCCTCCTTACCCACCCTATAGCTTCCCCATAGAGAAGGGTAAGAAAAAGCTTAATGTGACTCCACATAAAATAGCAGCTAATTCAGCAATTCATACCTTATAGTTGGCAGGACTAGGAAAGGCAGCCTGGTGCCCCAAGCTCTAGGAGCTGGACCTACAGAAGCATGGAGGTCTGGTGTGTTCACAGCACTCAGGAAAAGGAGGAGAGGGGACTGATTAGGGTGCACATATGGAGAAGTTCTTTTATGCATTTCATGGCACATTCTGCCACAGCAACAAAACAACCAAATCAGGAAGAAATTTGACTGTACTCTTAGATTTCAAAGTCTGTGCCCCTCATCCACTCCCTACCTACACTTCATGCAAGAAAGAATGATCACTATTATCTATTTGAATATAGGGCCTAAGAAGAGGTGGGCCAGTATGGGTACAAACACTATATTCTATAACAAAACACTTTTTGAAAAGATTTATATAACTTTAAGTATGAAAATGAATGCTTCACCTCTATATAGGTATCGTTGTATAGTCTTGCACCAGTCTTGTATAGTCATGACCATGAATATGGTCATGTTTGAAAGAGAACTCAAGCACACACACTGAATCCAAAAGGCAGTTTTACAGGAGATGCGAGTCGCTAATAACTTTGCCCAGAGCATCAACCATGCCACTCTGAGCCTCTCTCCTTGAGTCAATACTCTGAATGTCAAACTGAAAGGGAAAGCATCAAATATTCAGACCAAATTAATTAGGTGCCACAAACTTTAGCACTCAGGGTATCATTTCAATGATACTGAAAAAATACCTACTGCCTAAAGTATTCATTTTTAAGAAGTTAATAAACTGAAAATTTCAAAGGAGAAAGTGGTTATGAGAACCTTCCTCCCACTCCCTCTTCAAATAAATCATTAAATACAGTCATTTTTATCATAACAATATAAATAATTTCCATCATCCTGAATATTACTTTATAAAGGTATATATTTCAAGAGGCTTTAAAAACATTTTTCAACCCAGCATTTGAGAATAAAGCATTAAAAGAGTTTTGTATATAGTAACACATACATGTGATAAGTGTATGAATTTACAACCATACATGATATATGTATATATATTTATATAAAAAACAAACTTGGCCAGAAGTTAAGGCTACCTACAAAGTTGTCCAAGTAAATTATGCTTGTCAAAAAAATTACAAAATTAAAATCACACATACATTTTTAAATCATCCAAACCACTGACAAAATAAGGTTCAGCATCTAAAGTTTTCAAATTAACTGCAAGAAAGTGCTACAGACATTTACATTTTCTTAGTATAAGTCAGTGTTCCCACAAAGTTGCATTTAAATTTTTCACCAGCCTCAAAAGTAATACAACTAAAAACAAACTTCTAGCACTCTTAAGAGAGAATAGGTTGTAAATGGCAGGCAACAAGCATCATTTACAAGTGTGCTGTCTCACACACCAAAGTCCAGTTCATAATACTGTTTGACCTGACACATGGTTGAAATTCTAAGCCTCAAAAGGGACTGAGAATGAACATTTCATTAATAATTACACATATCAGCAACCACATGATAAAGGTTTCAGGCTTTTCCCATTCAAAGTAAATAATTTAAATATGAAACAAAATAACACCAAAATGTAAGTTTCCTCATTTCAAAACAATGAAAAGTCATTCCTGACATTTGCCTAAATATTTAAATCCTTTAAAAAAAGTATTCTGAATAAATGCCTTTTAAAATTAATTTCAGAAAATATATTTATAAATATAACTCAGAGCCTGCAAGCTTCTCATAGAGTTTTAAAAGTACAGAATTCACTAAGAAGGAGAGAAGTCATTTAACTCATGTATTATTTTAGAAAATAAACTGAGATGGCTAAATCTATCTTACTTTTAGTTTGGTATTTTACATTTCCAATTTGCACATCTAAAAGCTATTTTTATTTTTATTTTTTGTCTTCCAAACTTTGTACAACATATATTTTAGGATGAAAATTTCCATCAAATGGTAACAGGAGCAAGATTTTTAACACAATAATGTTTAATGCTAAGGATGTTATGTCTCTGTTGATCAAAAAGAAAATCCTATCTTAGACTTGATTAAAATTTAGTGTTTTAGGCACTATCTTAATAAAACTAGCAACCTCAATTGTTAGCTCATGCCTAAATAGGTTACTTTCAACAAATTACTGAAATAATTTCTCTCTTTTAAAAGAGTTTGTTCCTATTTAAAGATAAAATATATTTATTCACTGAATCAATAGAACATTTTGAGCAACTCATAGCTTTTTTATGAGAGCTGATTCACCAAAAGAAAATCATTTCAATCCTCTACAGCAGAGCTTCAGCTATAGAATTTAGGCATCACTGAGAAGTTAGGACAGGTAAAAAGACATTTATTAACACTTAGTGACATAACAGTTTTTTTAAATAACTTTAAACATTATTTCTCTTAATAATTTTTCAGGTAACAGTGTCTAAAGAATACAATTTTTAAGATTAATATACAAAATCACCTTAGGGAATTACTGCAAGATGCTACTTTGCCAGCATGGCCCAGCATCTGTCTTAGTTTGTTTTCCCTTCATCTTTGCTTTAAAAAAAAAAAACAACCCAAAACTAAAACCAAAAAAACACCTAGAAGGTGAGGCAGGTGATTGTCTTCGTGAGCTATTTGATATAGACTGTGGCAGAAGATGAAGAGAATAGAATGATATATTTAAAAAGCCAACTCAAGCACAGAATGCTTCCCATGTTATGATCCAGTGGAATGCAAGCTAGAAATAGGATAGAATTTAGAAATACGGCTCTGTGTTGATGGGTTAAGGCATTCAGACTCCCCAGTCCTTTTAAAGATCACTTCCTGTTCCTGGAGTTTCCTGGCAAACTCTTCTTCCAGTGTCTTTTTCCTAGGTCTCAATTTCTCTCTCCACTCCTTTAATTTTTGGCTGTGTTCCTCATCTAACTCCTTTAGTTTCTGTGTCTCATGCTCAACCAACAGGTGGCATTTTTCATTCTGCAGCTGATGCAGTTCTCAGACATTGGCTTCACACTGCAACTGAAGATCCCGCATTTGATTTTCATGTTTCTGATGCTGAGCCATTCTCTCATTTTTCTGCCTCTTTTCTTCTTGTGCAGCAAACTGTTTAATTTTGTCGCAGTCCTGATCTGGCGTAGCTGTTGAGTTAATTCTCAAACTTTTCTTAAACATGGCCATTCGAGTCTTAGCTTCACTGTGTTGAATCTTGGGTAATATTGTTCTTTCTTGAGTCTGCCTGTTTTTCAATTCCTCAAATAAGTCATTGATTGTAACACTCCATTTGTTCTGTTTCCTTCTCATGGCGCTTAAGTAGCTGATGTCTTTGTATGAAATATTGATCTTTAAGTTGCTTCAGTGTTTTCTTTTGTCTTCTTGTTTCTTGTAAAGATATTGATCCACTGTCTTTAGTTTTACTGAGGAAGCTAGAGACGGATAAATTCAAGTCAATGCTGCTGTTATCAGCAGTAGAACCAATGCCTGAATCAGCATCATGTTCCTTTTGATTCTCAGATTCTGGAAGCAGCATGGTTTCATTTCTTGACAAAGCACTGATTTCTCCTTCATTTTCTGCATCTCCAGAGTTGATATTAATACTGGGTATTAGAACAGGCTGAGGTTCACTGGGCTGTGAAACTGCAGTAACCTGAGGTTCTGTTTTAATTGGCACTTCATATGGCATTTCTTTTTTCTCTGTATCTATCTGAGTAGTGGCTTTATGAGCATCCTGAGTGTCACCTCCTAAAGCCTTTTGGTCAGCATCAATCACTACATTTCCAACCTCTGTTTTTTCTGTGCTACTTCATTCAGTAATTTCTTCAAACTCATTTGTCCCTAGTTCTTCACTGGTCTCCAATATGTTCTCTGAACTGTTTATTAATTGTTCCTTATTTTTATCTTCTACAGATTTTTGATCTATCTCATTAGTTTCAACTATTTCTTTAATAGAAACTTCCTTAGTACCACCAGCCTCAGGACCCTCCTCAGGCTTGCTTATTAATTTCTGGTCTACTTCAATCACTTCTTCCCCATCATTACTCTGAGTATCCTCAGCACTGTTTTCAACAACCTTCTGAACATCTACTCCCTTGTTTATTTCTACCACATTACTTGTATCGTTGATGACATCTTTTTGAGTTTTGTCATCTTTTCCTAATTTCTCTTGGCTGTCTTCCTTTTTAAGGCCAACTTCACTATCAATTGCTTGAATAGCTGCCTCTTTTTCTCCAGTCTCTT